>NC_038245.2:26475590-26801536 GCF_000004515.6 Glycine max | reverse complement strand
CCTTCTAATCTTATTCGGAGACCCATGAATTGATTACCTAGCGCTGTTCATGCGTCCTCCACCATCGAGTCTGGAGACCCACGAATTGATTGCCTAGCGCTCTTCATCTATCCTCCACCCTCAAATCTTATTCGGAGACCCATCAATTGATTGCCTAGTGTTGTTCATGCGTCCTCCACCATCGAGTATGGAGCCCCATGAATTGATTGCCTAGCATTGTTCGTTTATCCTCCACCCTCAAATCTTATTCGGAGCCACATGAATTGAATGCCTTGCTCGATTCATGCGTCCTCCACCATCGAGTCTGGAGCCCCACGAATTGATTGCCTAGTGCTGTTCATCTATCCTCCACCCTCAAATCTTATTCGGAGACCCATGAATAGATTGCTTAGCGTTCTTTATGCGTCCTCCACCATCGAGTCGGGAGCCCCACGAATTGATTGCATAGCGCTGTTCGTCTATCCTCCACCCTCAAATCTTATTCGGAGACCCATCAATTGATTGCCTAGCGCTGTTCATGCGTCCTCCACCATCGAGTCTGGAGCCCCATGAATTGATTGCGTAGCACTGTTCGTCTGTTTACCACACTCAAATCTTATTCGGAGACCCATGAATTGAATGCCTAGCGTTGTTCATGCGTCCACCACCATTGAGTTTGGAGCCCCACGAATTGATTGCATAGCGTTGTTCGTCTATCCTCCACCCTCAAATCTTATTCGGAGACCCATGAATTGATTACCTAGCGTTGTTCATGCATCCTCCACCATCGAGTCTGGAGCCCCGTGAATTGATTGCCTAGAATAGTTTGTCTATCCTCGACCCTAAAATCTTATTCGGAGACCCATGAATTGATTGTCTAGCGCATTTCATGCATCCTCCACCATCAAGTCTGTAGCCCCACGAATTGATTGCCTAGCGCTGTTCGTCTATCCTCCACCCTCAAATGTTATTCGGAGACCCATCAATTGATTGCCTAGCGCTTTTCATGCGTCCTCCACCATCGAGTTTGGAGCCCCATGAATTGATTGCCTAGCGCTGTTCGTCTGTACTCCACCCTCAAATCTTATTCGGAGACCCATGAAATTGATTGCCTAGCGTTGTTTATGCGTCCTCAACCATCGAGTTTGGAGCCCCACGAATTGATTGCATAGCGTTGTTCGTCTATCCTCCACCCTCAAATCATATTCGGAGACCCATGAATTGATTACCTAGCATTGTTCATGCATCCTCCACCATCGAGTCTGGAGCCCCACGAATTGATTGCCTAGTGCTGTCCATCTATCCTCCACCCTCAAATCTTATTCGGAGACCCAGGAATTGATTGCCTAGCGTTGTTCGTCTATCCTCCACCCTCAAATCTTATTCGGAGACCCATCAATTGATTGCCTAGTTTTGTTCATGCGTCCTCCACCATCGAGTATGGAGCCCCACGAATTGATTGCCTAGCGCTGTTCGTTTATCCTCCACCCTCAAATCTTATTCGGAGTCACATGAATTGATTGCCTTGCTCGGTTCATGCGTCCTCCACCATCGAGTCTGGAGCGCTACGAATTGATTGCCTAGCACTATTCGTCTATCCTCCACCCTCAAATCTTATTCGGAGACCCATGAATTGATTACCTAGCGTTGTTCATGCATCCTCCACCATCGAGTCTGGAGCCCCGTGAATTGATTGCCTAGAATAGTTTGTCTATCCTCGACCCTAAAATCTTATTCGGAGACCCATGAATTGATTGTCTAGCGCATTTCATGCATCCTCCACCATCAAGTCTGTAGCCCCACGAATTGATTGCCTAGCACTGTTCGTCTATCCTCCACCCTCAAATGTTATTCGGAGACCCATCAATTGATTGCCTAGCGCTTTTCATGCGTCCTCCACCATCGAGTTTGGAGCCCCATGAATTGATTGCCTAGCGCTGTTCGTCTGTACTCCACCCTCAAATCTTATTCGGAGACCCATGAATTGATTGCCTAGCGTTGTTTATGCGTCCTCAACCATCGAGTCTGGAGCCCCACGAATTGATTGCATAGCGTTGTTCGTCTATCCTCCACCCTCAAATCATATTCGGAGACCCATGAATTGATTACCTAGCATTGTTCATGCATCCTCCACCATCGAGTCTGGAGCCCCACGAATTGATTGCCTAGTGCTGTCCATCTATCCTCCACCCTCAAATCTTATTCGGAGACCAATGAATTGATTGCCTAGCGTTGTTCGTCTATCCTCCACCCTCAAATCTTATTCGTAGACCCATCAATTGATTGCCTAGTGTTGTTCATGCGTCCTCCACCATCGAGTCTGGAGCCCCACGAATTGATTGCCTTGTGCTGTTCATCTATCCTCCACCCTCAAATCTTATTCGGAGACCAATGAATTGATTGCCAAGCGCTGTTCATGCGTTCTCCACCATCTAGTCTAGAGCCCCACGAATATCTTTCCTAGCGTTGTTCGTCTATCCTCCACCCTCAAATCTTATTTGGAGACCCATCAATTGATTGCCTGGTTTTGTTCATGCGTCCTCCACCATCGAGTATGGAGCCCCACGAATTGATTGCCTAGCGTTGATCGTTTATCCTCCACCCTCAAATCTTATTCGGAGTCACATGAATTGATTGCCTTTCTCGGTTCGTGCGTCCTCAACCATCGAGTCTGGAGCGCTACGAATTGAGTGCCTAGCACTATTCGTCTATCCTCCACCCTCAAATCTTATTCGGAGACCCATGAATTGATTACCTAGCGTTGTTCATGCATCCTCCACCATCGAGTCTTGAGTCCCATGAATTGATTTCCTAGAACAGTTTGTCTATCCTCGACCCTAAAATCTTATTCGGAGACCCATAAATTGATTGCCTAGCGTAGTTCATGCGTCCTCCACCATCAAGTCTGGAGCCCCACGAATTGATTGCCTAGCGCTGTTCGTCTGTACTCACCCTCAATCTTATTTCGGAGACCCATGAATTGATTGCCTAGCGTTGTTCATGCGTCTTCCACCATCGAGTCTGGAGCGCCACGAATTGATTGCCTAGCACTATTCGTCTATCCTTCACCATCAAATCTTATTCGGAGACCCATGAATTGATTGCCTAGCGTTGTTCATGCGTCCTCCACCATCGAGTCTGGAGCCCCATGAATTGATTGCCTAGCGCAGTTCGTCTATCCTCGACCCTAAAATCTTATTCGGAGACCCATAAATTGATTGCCTAGCGTAGTTCATGCGTCCTCCACCATCAAGTCTGGAGCCCCACGAATTGATTGCCTAGCGCTGTTCGTCTGTACTCCACCCTCAAATCTTATTCGGAGACCCATGAATTGATTGCCTAGCGTGGTTCATGCGTCCTCCACCATCGACTCTCGAGCGCTACGAATTGATTGCCTAGCACTATTCGTCTATCCTTCACCATCAAATCTTATTCGGAGACCCATGAATTGATTACCTAGCGTTGTTCATGCATCCTCCACCATCGAGTCTGGAGCCCCATGAATTGATTGCCTAGAACAGTTCGTATATCCTCGACCCTAAAATCTTATTCGAAGACCCATGAATTCATTGCCTAGCGCAGTTCATGCGTCCTCCACCATCAAGTCTGTAGCCCCACGAATTGATTGCCTAGCGTTGTTCGTCTATCCTCCACCCTCAAATATTATTCGGAGACCCATCAATTGATTGCCTAGCGCTGTTCGTGTGTACTCCACCCTCAAATCTTATTCGGAGACCCTTGAATTCATTGCCTAGTGTTGTTTATGCGTCCTCCACCATCCAGTCTGGAGACCCATGAATTGATTGCCTAGCGTTGTTCGTGTATCCTCCACCCATCGAGTCTGGACCGAGACGAATGAATTGCATAGCGTAGTTCTGTCTCATGCTCTACTCTACCATCTAGATCTCGGAGACCCATGAATTGATTTGCCTAGCGCTGTTCATGTGTCCTCCACCATCGAGTCTGGAGCCCCAACGAATTGATTGCCTAGCGCTGTTCGTCTATCCTCCACCCTCAAATCATAATCCGGAGAGCCATGAATTGATTGCCTAGCGTTATTCATGCGTCCTCCACCATGGAGTCTGGAGCCCCACGAATTGATTGCCTAGTGCTGTTCATCTGTCCTCCACCCTCAAATCTTATTCGGAGATCCATGAATTGATTGCCTAGCGCTGTTCATGTGTTTTCCACCATCAAGTCTAGAGCCCCACGAATTGATTGCCTAGCGTTGTTCGTCTATCCTCCACCCTCAAATCTTATTCGGAGGCCCATCAATTGATTGCCTAGCGTTGTTCATGCGTCCTCCACCATCGAGTATGGAGCCCCACGAATTGATTGCCTAGTGTTGTTCATGTATCCTCCACCCTCAAATCTTATTCGGAGACCCATGAAATGATTGCCAAGCGTTGTTCATGCGTTCTCCGCCATCTAGTCTAGAGCCCCACGAATTGATTGCCTAGCGTTGTTCGTCTATCCTCCACCCTCAAATCTTATTCGGAGACCCATCAATTGATTCCCTAGTTTTGTTCATGCCTCACCCTCAATCTTATTCGTAGTCCCACGAATTGATTGCCTAGCACTGTTCGTCTATTCTCCACCCTCAAATCTTATTCGGAGACCCATGAATTGATTGCCTAGCATTGTTAATGCGTCCTCCACCATTGAGTCTGGAGTCCCACGAATTGATTGCAGTGCGCTGTTCGTCTATCCTCCACCCTCAAATCTTATTCGGAGACCGATGAATTGATTACCTAGCGTTGTTCATGCGTCCTCCACCATCGAGTATGGAGCCCCACGAATTGATTGCCTGGCGCTGTTCGTCTATCCTTTACCTTCTAATCTTATTCGGAGACCCATGAATTGATTGCCTAGTGTTGTTCATGTGTCCTCCACCATTGAGTCTGGAGCCCCACGAATTGATTGCCTAGCGTTGTTCGTCTATCCTCCACCCTCAAATCTTATTCGGAGACCCATCAATTGATTGCCTAGCATTGTTTATGCATCCTCCACCATCGACTCTGGAGCCCCACGAATTGATTGCCTAGCGCTTTTCGTCTGTACCCCACCCTTAAATCTTATTCGGAGACCCATGAATTGATTACCTAGCGTTGTTCATGCGTCCTCCACCATCGAGTCTGGAGCCCCATGAATTGATTGCCTAGCGCTTTTCGTCTGTACCCCACCCTTAAATCTTATTCGGAGACCCATGAATTGATTACCTAGCGTTGTTCATGCATCCTCCACCATCGAGTCTGGAGCCGCATGAATTAATTGCCTAGCACTGTTCGTCTATCCTCCACCCTCAAATCTTATTCGGAGACCCATGAATTGATTGCCTAGCGTTGTTCATGCGTCCTCCACCATTGAGTCTGGAGCCCCACGAATTGATTGCATAGCGTTGTTTGTCTATCCTCCAACCTCAAATCTTATTCGGAGATCCAAGAATTGATTACCTAGCGCTGTTCATGCGTCCTCCACCATCGAGTATGGAGCCCCACGAATTGATTGCCTAGCGTTGTTCGTCTATCCTTTATCTTCTAATCTTATTCGGAGACCCATGAATTGATTGCCTAGTGTTGTTCATGCGTCCTCCACCATTGAGTATGGAACCCCACGAATTGATTGCCTAGCGTTGTTCGTCTATCCTCCACCCTCAAATCTTATTCGGAGACCCATCAATTGATTGCCTAGAATTGTTCATGCATCCTCCACCATCGAGTCTGGAGCCCCACGAATTGATTGCATAGCGCTGTTCGTCTATCCTCCACCCTCAAATCTTATTCGGAGACCCATCAATTGATTGCCTAGCGCTTTTCATACGTCCTCCACCATCGAGTCTGGCGCCCCATGAATTGATTGCCTAGCGCTTTTCGTCTGTACCCCACCCTTAAATCATATTCGGAGACCCATGAATTGATTACCTAGCGTTGTTCGTGCATCCTCCACCATCGATTCTGGAGCCCCATGAATTGATTGCCTAGCGCTGTTCGCCTATCCTCAACTCTCAAATCTTATTCAGAGACCCATGAATTGATTGCCTAGCGCAGTTCATGCGTCCTCCACCATCGAGTCTAGAGCCCCACGAATTGATTGCCTAGCACTATTCGTCTATCCTCCACCCTCAAATCTTATTTGGAGACCCCTGAATTGATTACCTAGCGCTGTTCATGCGTCCTCCACCTTCGAGTCTGGAGCCCCACGAATTGATTGCCTAGCGCTGTTCGTCTATCCTTTACCTTCTAATCTTATTCGGAGACCCATGAATTGATTGCCATGTGTTGTTCATGCGTCCTCCACCATCGAGTCTGGAGCCCCATGAATTGATTGCCTAGCGCTTTTCGTCTGTACCCCACCCTTAAATCATATTCAGAGACCCATGAATTGATTACCTAGCGTTGTTCATGCATCCTCCACCATCGAGTCTGGAGCCCCATGAATTGATTGCCTAGCGTTGTTCGTCTATCCTCCACTCTCAAATCTTATTCAGAGACCCATGAATTGATTGCCTAGCACAGTTCATGCGTCCTCCACCATCGAGTCTAGAGCCCCACAAATTGATTGCCTAGCACTATTCGTCTATCCTCCACCCTCAAATCTTATTCGGAGACCCCTGAATTGATTACCTAGCGCTGTTCATGCGTCCTCCACCTTCGAGTCTTGAGCCCCACGAATTGATTGCCTAGCGTTGTTCGTCTATCCTTTACCTTCTAATCTTATTCAGAGACCCATGAATTGATTGCCAAGTGTTGTTCATGCGTCCACCACCATTGAGTCTGGAACCCCACGAATTGATTGCCTAGCGTTGTTCGTCTATCCTCCACCCTCAAATCTTATTCGGAGACCCATCAATTGATTGCCTAGCATTGTTTATGCATCCTCCACCATCGAGTCCGGAGCCCCACGAATTGGTTGCATAGCGCTGTTCGTCTATCCTCCACCCTCAAATCTTATTCGGAGACCCATCATTTTATTGCCTAGCGCTCTTGATGCGTCTTCCACCATCGAGTCTGGAGCCCCATGAATTGATTGCCTAGCGCTTTTCGTCTGTACCCCACCCTTAAATCTTATTCGGAGACCCATGATTTGATTGCCTAGCACTGTTCATGCGTCCTCCACCATCGAGTCTGGTGACCCACGAATTGTTTGCCTAGCGCTGTTCGTCTATCCTCCACCCTCAAATCTTATTCGGAGACCCATGAATTGATTGCCTAGCACTGTTCATGCGTCCTCCATCATCGAGTCTAGAGCCCCATGAATTGATTGCCTAGCGCTGTTCATCTGTACTCCACCCTCAAATCTTATTCGTAGACCCATGAATTGATTGCCTAGTGCAGTTCATGCGTCCTCCACCATAAAGTCTGGATCCCCACGAATTGATTGCCTAGCGCTGTTCGTCTATCCTCCACCCTCAAATCTTATTCGGAGACCCATGAATTGATTGCCTAGCACTGTTCATGCGTCCTCCATCATCGAGTCTGGAGCCCCATGAATTGATTGCCTAGCGCTGTTCATCTGTACTCCACCCTCAAATCTTATTCGTAGACCCATGAATTGATTGCCTAGTGCAGTTCATGCGTCCTCCACCATAAAGTCTGGATCCCCACGAATTGATTGCCTAGCGCTGTTCGTCTATCCTCCACCCTCAAATCTTATTCGGAGACCCATGAATTGATTGCCTAGCACTGTTCATGCGTCCTCCATCATCGAGTCTGGGAGCCCCATGAAATTGATTGCCTAGCGCTGTTCATCTGTACTCCACCCTCAAATCTTATTCGGAGACCCACGAATTGATTGCCTAGCGCTGTTCATGCGTCCTCCACCATCGAGTTTGGAGCCCCACGAATTGATTGCCTAGCGCTGTTCGTCTATCCTCCACCCTAAAATCTTATTCGGAGACCCATGAATTGATTGCCTAGTGTTGTTCATGCGTCCTCCACCATTGAGTCTGGAGCTCCACGAATTGATTGCCTAGTGCTGTTCATCTATCCTCCACCCTCAAATCTTATTCGGAGACCCATGAATTGATTGCCTAGCGCTTTTCATGCATCCTCCACCATCGAGTCTGGAGCCCCTCGAATTGATTGCCTAGCGCTGTTCATCTATCCTCCACCCTCAAATTTTATTTGGAGTCCCATGAATTGATTTCCTAGTGCTGTTCATGCGTCCTCCACCATCAAGTCCGGAGCCCCACGAATCGATTACCAATCGCTATTCGTGTATCCTCCACCGTCCTATTCGGAGCCCTATGAATTGATTGCCTAGCGATTTTCATGTGTCCTTCGTTATCAAGCCCGGAGCCTCCAGTGACTGGGAAATGTGGTTTTTTGTTATTTTCCCGATCGGTTCCTTCTTCAAACATGTGATATGTATATATGTTTGTGTTTGTTTTGTGTTGGGCAGAGAAAGAAGAAAGTGAGACGGGAGTAGTCATAGACTAATCACGGAGAGGGCAAAGACGGACGAAATCAATGTTTTATCTTTGCTTTCCTCTTATCTCCGATAAAAGGTAAGTAAAGAGGGGCAACTGTCATACCCTAATTTCGTTCGGGTACCATTGTTTGATGGCATGCAACCTTTGTTTGACCGCTTCGAGGTACTTGACACCCTTTGTTGCACAATACGTGAAGTTCCGTGACATGCCAGAGATCAAAAGGAAGCATTATTACACAATCCATGAGATTCCGTAACATGCCAGAAATCAAAAGGAAGCATTGTTACGCAATCCCTGAGGTTCCGTAACTTTTCGAAAGCCAGAAAAGGAGTAATTACGTGACCCGCAAGGTTCCGTAACCTTACGGAAAGAAAACAAGTATCGTTACGAAATTCGTAAAGTTTCGTAACGTTACGAAAAAAGAATCACAAAAAAAAAAAAGCAAAGGGGGTGTATTTAGTAAAAAAAAAGGGGTGCAAATAGCAACCAGGTCCACTTGGGCCTTCCAGGATGTTCCTCCAGAAGGAGGTTGCTTCTGGAGGAAGCAATCTAACTCTCCTGGGCGAGCTGGGTGGCAAGCTCCTCCCTTATTTTCCTATAAATAGAGGGAGGAGTGAAGAAGAAAGGCGTTCAACCTTTCTGGTACTTCGTAATCACTTAAAATTAGTGAGGAAAATTGTTTCTGTGAAGAAAATCCAAGCCGAGGCGCTTCCGTGGGTGATTTCGCGAAGATTTTCAACCGTTCTTCGTCATTCTTCGGTCTTTAACCGGTAAGTTCCCGAAATCAAACTTTTCAATTCATTCTATGTACCCTTGGTGGTCCCCATTTGTTTCGCATACTTTTATTTTCATTTCATTTACTTTCCGTACCCCCTTTTGATGTGCTTTAGTCATTTACTTAAGTCATTTTTTCGCCTAATCAAAAAATAAAATAAATTTCGACCGATCATTTGATTTGTAATATCCGTTAATTTCTGTTAAAATGAAATCCGACCGTTCGGTCATGCCGTAACCACATTGGAAACCAAAAATAGGTAAAATAATAATATAATAATCAAAAAATATATTTTAGTAAAATAAACCAAAAAAAGCAATCGGACGTTTCTCTTTGGGATTTCTCTTCCTTAATTGAATTGACTAATAACTAAAGTGAAACTAAGGCTAAAATCAACTCGCAAAGTCAAGTTCGTCCGCAAAAGATCACCAAATACACCCCCTTTTGGTGTTTTTTTGCTGACTTCTTTCTGAAATGTTACGGAACTTTACAAATTACGTAACAACACCCATTTTCTTTCCAGAATGTTGTGAAACTTTACGGATTACGCAACAATGCCCTTTTTGACTTCCGGAATGTTGTGGAACTTTACGGATTGCGCAACAATGCTTCCTTTCGACTTCTAGAATGTTGCGAAACTTCACGGATTACTTAACGATGGGTGTTAAGTACCTCGAGGCGGTCATGCAAAGGTTGCATGCCACCAAACAATGGTCCCTGGACGAAATTAGGGTATGACAGTTGCCCCTCTTTACTTATCTTTTATTGGAGATAAAAGCGAAGTAAAGATAAGACACTAATTTCGTTCGAGCGGAACATCACTCGGCCGGTTAATATCTTGACCAGCGGAACCTATCATTCAGAAAGAAAGAAAAGGTATCAAATGCGTCAACAAAACTTCAGTGTCTTGAAAGCGATATAGTGGGACAACCACGACACTTCCCCACGCCATCGAACTTGATTGCCCCCCGCCCAGTAGAGAAAAATCTTGTGTGTCGTCGAGCTTGCATGTCTCACGACGACTAGAGTAAAAACCTGCAAAATATTGAAAATAATCAAAATCAAATGACCAACATCCTCTTGATACCATCGAATTCGTTTGCCTTAGTTGACGAAAGGCGCGGATGACCATAAGGTACCCCCGCATGTCACCTAACTCCATGGGTCAGGATGACAAAAGGTGTAGAAGACGATGTTAGTTTCTGCGCGTCAACGGGCTCGTTTGCCCCTGGTTGACGAAAGGTGCGGATAACCATACGGTACCCCCGCATGTCACCTGACTCCATGGGTCAGGATGACAAAAGGTGCAGAAGACGATGTTAGTCTCTGCGCGTCAACGGGCTCATTTGCCCCTGGTTGACGAAAGGTGCGGATAACCATACGGTACCCCCACATGCCACCTGACTCCATGGGTCAGGATGACAAAAGGTGCAGAAGATGAACTTAGTCTCTGCGCGTCAACGGGCTCATTTGCCCCTGGTTGACGAAAAGTGCGGATAACCATACGATACCCCCGCATGTCACCTGACTCCATGGGTTAGGATGACAAAAGGTGCAGAAGACGATGTTAGTCTCTGCATGTCAACGGGCTCATTTGCCCCTGGTTGACGAAAGGTGCGGATAACCATACGGTACCCCCGCATGTCACCTGACTCCATGGGTCAGGATGACAAAAGGTGCAGAAGACGATGTTAGTCTCTACATGCTACCAGACTCTGAGTCTGACGGATAGCAAAAGAGTGGTTATACGGATAACCACTTGGGTATCTCCGCCTGCCACCTAATTTCACTGGTTAGGATCAACAGAAATCATTTGTACGGATAATCATTGGTGTATCTCCACACGTCACTTGACTTCACGGGTCAGGATGACAGAAAGCGCGGAAGACGATGTAAATCTCTGCGTGTCAACAGGTTCGCTGGCCCCGATTGACAAAGGGTGCAGAAGACGATGTTAGTCTTTTCATGCTACCGAACTCTGAGTCTGACGGATAACGAAAGAGTGTTTATACATATGACCACTTGGGTATCTCCGCCTGCCACCTAACTTCACGGGTTAGGATTAACATAAATCGTTTGTACGGATAATCACTTGTGTATCTCCGTATGTCACCTGACTTCACAGGTCACGATAACAAAAGGTGGGGTGGTCGACAAAAGCGGGGATTTTGCTCCTACATATCCTCCATTTGTGATGAGGAACTCAGACATACATAGTTCTTGCTTTCGTGAGACTAAATAGTCTTAGTGTTCTTTCACTAAAATGCGAACATGCTTTAGTAAAGAAACAAAACCTCCAACTGATCAGAGCAATATATGATTTTTGATGAAAAACAATGTGTCTATTGGGGAAGGAGAGTATGCTGATGAAATTTTCTCATAACAATAAATGAGATTTCAGATGTTAGCATTCGTTCCTAAACGACCATTTAGAGGAAACACTGGGCCCAACAGAATAGAAGAAAATCACTCGAAGTGTATCAATCTCACACAGGTAAGTGTTTTATCCAAATTCCGAACCATAGATATGTCATGACTCGATTTTGTGTATCATTTCCTATCAAATCAAAAATTACACGCATGATCATGGATCAATAGGGCTATTTCAAGAATGGTGCTTTTTTGTGGGGAATTTGGCTCTGAGTGTTTGGGCCTTTTCCTTTTCTGTTTTGGTTTAGTGCGGGGCGAGAAAGTCGCTAGCGCACCGGATTTTGGTTGGCGATCAAAGGGAGAGGACCACTTCGGGTCGTGGTTTCCTTTCTTTTCTTATTTGGGGATGACAATTCTGTATTGTTCAGATATTGTCTGGTCCAAAGACCTTTCTGCATATTTCTTTTGTTTTCTTCCGATCTTTGATCGAGAATTTTCTTTTCTTTTTCCTTTTGCTCTCTTCCAGTCTTTGGTCGGGAATTTTCTTCTTTTGCTTTCTTCCGATCTTTGATCGGGAACTTTCTTTTTCTTTTTTTTCTTGTTTTCTTCTGAGGGCAAGGTTTATGGTGAGTTGGGATTTTGGCTCAAGGCTTGTAGAACGGCTGGACATGATATATGTCAGGGTGTTGGTTTGGCCAGTGGTTCAGGGATAAAGGGGATGTCCCACATTATTTCCATGACACACACGCAACAATGATGATTAGGAAATTTTATGCAAAACTGGTCATGCATGCACCCATGTGGACACTCAAGCATCAAGTTCTTATGGTCATGTGACACTAGGGTTCAAGATTCATTTTTTCCTATTTAAGTCAACCCAATGTTTCCAAAATACGCTCCTTTATCAATTCATGCATTCATCCAAGTCCATTATGGGTGTTCGGGAAAATTTTCACAGCATTCACCCTTCAGGTGTATACACGTTTTCCAACAAAAACCCTTTGTTTTGATTGGTGAATTTTTGTCCAAAGAAAAGTGGGAAGTTATTTTCTTTTCAACAGCATGTTGGCTTTTTAGCTAACCAATTTTATTTTTTATTTATTCTTCATCTATTAAGTTATTATTATTTATTTATTTCCTCTTTCTGAAAAGGTTATGCGGATGAGGGCACACACGGCCTACCTACGTCAAATCACAAAGCAGATGGAAAAGAATGAAATGGTAAGTCGCAACAAAAACAGTGACAAAATAATTGAGAGTCATAATGCCAGATCATAGCAGAAACAGAAACAATAATTGAAAGCAGTAATGTTAGATGACAACAAAAACAATAACTGAAAGCAGTAATGTTAATAACAAAAAGTGCGGCGACCTTGGTCATGTGGCTATACTCCCTCCCAAGAAACCGAGCAGGTCAGTCATATCTTCATCCATATGGGATTCATCCGCCTCACTGGGGGATCTTGCAGGCTCCTCCCCTGCCTGGGCATCGGGCCAGTCTCCAGGCCATGCGACCTCGGCCCCAAACTGCTCCGGGGTAGGGCATACAAAAGGGGCGGAACCCTGCCCCTGCTGACTGAGGCTGAACCGGTAGAGACACTCATGTATTTGCACCTGCTCATGGTGGTCGGCCGCCTGGTGGCAAACCAAATGCTGTAGATAACGCTCCACACCCAGTGGCCCAGCCAGATCAACCTGCCAAGGTGGTGGCGGTGCGCTCGCGGCCTGATATGCGTCACCCTGTGCCTGCCTAGGCGTGCAGTACTTCTCGATGAAGGCTCGGGTGATCGGCAATCGAATTACCTTGCTAGGGGTGACAGGAACTCCGTAGGACTGGCAGAGGCCCGTGATCAAAGCCGGAAGCCCCAGGGCCCTGTTGGACATCTCTGGGTCCAGAGGGTGCCTAGTAGGCGCCATTCCTACAAACAAATAAATGGCATCAGCAATCAACTGGGCCACGTGAACGCTCATCCGTGTCAGGATGGCATACACCAATTAGAACTTAGGCAGAGGGAGGTCGGAGTTGTGGTCGCTAGGCAAGACATTGCTGAGCAGCAGTGTCATCAATATCTGGGTCAAAGTAGTCATGCTGGTGCGCATGATCCGCACCCGCCTCCCTGCAGCGGTCTGGGCGAAATCCTACCCCAGTATGCACAACAGCTGGGCGATGGCTTCCTCATCGAAACTGTCTGCCTGGCTCCTCCTCTGGCTGAATTCACACAGCTGGTCTTCCTCCAAAATCAGCAGGTCACCCAAGAACTGGCTGAGGGCATCTGCGTCGAAGGGAATCCACTGACCCCTTACCCACGAGCGCATGTCCCAAACTCCCTCCTTCGTAGGCCAGGCATTAGCGTAGAACTCTAGGACTATCTAGGGTCGAACTTGGCCATGGGAGTCACTAGAGGTGTCCAATGCTTGCGAGATATCTCTTCCTGGAATTCCGAGTACTCATCTTCCCTGAGCTGGACACGCCTCTCCCTATGGAATGACCATCCCCTGATGGCCTCGAAGTGCTGCTAGTGCTCGGCACTCCAGAAACGGTGACTATCAAACTCTGAGGCGGCACTGGAGCCTTCTCTAGTGGCGTCCCTTCTAGACCTCTTCGTGGAGAGTTTCTTCGGAGCCATTTCCTGCGAAAAAAATAAAATAACATTCGGGAAGTTAGTTCAAGAAAACCAATTAAAACGAAAGCCAAATCAAGCAAGAACAGTGTACACTTCTTTCCAACAAAATGCAAATATCAACGTGAATTTTAAAAGAAAAACTTACGCATTAACGCGCGGGTTTTCCTAGGACATACATACATTTACACACATCTTTCCTTTGGTGAACCACATTTTATGAGATGCACCTACTTTCGTTTGCAAAGAATTTCCTTATGCTACATGCAAAACTATCCAACATACACATTTTGCAAGGCACCTTGCCTACTTATCTAAACATACACATATGTTTTGCCAAGCATTTTTGCCACCTATCTACTTCATTTGAAAGGATTTTTTGCTATATGTTCACATTTTATTCACACATATGGTCATACACCTGAGAGGCAGCTTCATGCTATGTACGTTCACACATATTTACCCTCATTTGGAAAAAACAATTTCATGTTACACATTCATTGGAAAGGGAATTTTTGTATTACTAATTCATATATTTTTTTTTTAAAGGCAATTTCATGTCAAATATTCCTATTTTGAGAATCATTTTCGTGCCATATTCAACATACATGCACACTCGCAAAGCACTTGGCTACCTACTCTATATACCCATGTACATGGTGAACAACATTTTCACACCATCTAGGTACAAAGAAATCATCATGGTATAGCCCAAACCAAGTGTTGGCCTAGAAAGGGAATCCTCACCAACATGCTCTCATTTTCATGCTTTCTTGGACTCAAAACCAAAGGCTTGGGTTCCTAGGCCTAAGTCACATTTCGGCTTTTACCCTAAACTCCGCAAGCTGTCCACGCATCCAAAAATGGCAACCATGCATGCACAAACCCATTCTATAAGCAAACTTCACAAATTTATGCGCGACTGCCATTGAGACATTTCACCGAACACTCGGTGGGCACACTTTCGGGTAAAAATAAGAAAGGAATGGGGGCAATGTGGCTTGCCCAATCATTTCAGAATACAACTTAGGCCTAAGGCCATCCCCTACAACCCCCCAATTCAATGAATCAAAACATGAATTTGCCCCAAATTGTCTCACGAAATTGGTCAAATCATGTACAATTTAGAGCATGAAAAGACATCAATGGAAAACTAGAGGCCAAAGGATAATGTACTTACTTGTATGGAGTGATCAAAGACACTAAAATTGGAAGCAAAAGCACAAAAATGGTGGCCTAGGGTCAAAAACTGCAAATCTCGTGGGTGCTGCGTTTTTGGATGAGGGAGGGGAGTTTTGGGTGGAGAGAAACTCACCCTCCCCTCGTCCCCATCAAGGGAACATTTGGAAATTTCCCACACGAAATAAGAATCCTGGTTCTTCCTTCCTTCCATCAGGGGAACCAATTGACAAATGCTTCTTCTTTATTCGCTAAGAGTCGGTCCCAATTTGCCTTTTTTTTCTCAGTGCATGAGCGGTGGCCTTCTAACGGGCAAATGTGTCCCATCTCTTGGCGAAAGAAGTGCGAAACCAACCATACGTAGAGGGCCGACGTACAACAAACGATCCCTGCATTGTTCTTCTCACATCTTCGGTCAAATGTGTCATATAGATCGGCTAAGATAGCGACAACCGGGCTTTCTTTTCGGTCGTAAAAGGCGAGAAAAGCATCAATCGCTGCCCGGTCCACCAACCAATCCACATTTGGAAAGAGGACCACCCCGAAGGTCAAAAGTGACAGGATGTCCATGAATGGGGCCTATTCGCCTTGACTTGCCAAGACTTTCGCCTTTGCTTCCAAACATTTCCTTGGTACCCCAATCACCCCATTTTCGACTTGCTTCCCGCGGTCTAATTCCTGTGTCGAGATTTTGACTATTTTAGAAATTCTAGCTAAAGAGGGATAGAATCTCGAGAAGAGGTATGGTTTCCTTCCTCTAGGAGGGTATCCCAGGATCTCTTCAAACTCTTGCATCATGGGTGTTAACTGGAAGTTCCCAAAGGTAAAGCACCTCAAAGGCTGATCATAATATTGGGCAAGGGAGGCAATGGCCTCCGTGGAGACCTCTACCATGGTTAGGTCCCAGATCTTACCGTAAGCTTTGCAAAAGGCTTGTCGCTGGAGCTGACCCATCAACTGTCCTAACTCTTTCAGACTGGCGACTCCTAGGCTCTTGACCTAGACTTGATAGAGCCTCTTTTTAAGCGAAGGCGCCCGGCTCAATCCTATGTTCTTACTAAAGTGGAATAAAAACCAGTGCGAATAAAGACTCCGACATCTATCATAGGTGAAATGGATGAATGCATGAAGAAATGCGTATGGCATAGATGCATTTTATAGATACGAGAGCCCGGGAGATCATCTCTTTCTTAGATACAACATTCGGGCAACATAGCGCCCGATGCATGCATTTAAGAAGGCGGCACGGACCTTCCGTCTTCTCGTGACAAAGTGAGGGGATCAAGATGCAACCCGTGCATGATGGCATGGTGCAGATGCGAAAAAAAGGGGAAGGGTAACAAGGAGATGCACACAGCATGGCAATATCCTCAAATAAATCACACAGCGAAGGCATACATGACATTTTAGGTTACATGCATGGCAGTGTATAGAAGGCACGCAGCGTGTTTGCCTCGTGCCCCTATTTTAGGGACCTAAACGGGAGGAACTAAAAGGCTTTTAGTGATAATATCCAAGGTGGTCATATCTCTCTTGATGGTTTCTAGAGGTATCATCCCCTCCGAAAAAACATATTGCGACAGTAGGGACTACCAGCAACAATATGTTATCAAAGAGGAAAACTCTAGATGAGGTTTCACTGTTATCAAGCAAGTCGGAGACCCAGCATGACCACAGATTCACCTCCACTCCTTATGTTCCCACGGACCCGGGTATAGGGCCCCTTTTCAAATCACCGTGTGTACAAAAAGGTGTTGGTGTTTGTGTGCATCAAATGAATGAACATCTATCTCATACATAAATTTAAAAAAAGCATACTAAAAGCATAAAAGAGTTATATACAAGGACATAAGAAAAATAAAGGGAAACTAACAAAGGAGAAGTCATGGTAAGGAATGCACATTGATCGATTGGCCCAACTCTCTAAAAACAGTCCCTAGTGGAGTCGCCAACTGTTGCAACCAACCCTTCGACGGGAGGGCGACGCGGGGCTCACGGGTGCGTCTTCCAAGAAAGGAAAATGCGTGGAGTCGCCACCAACGTTTATCCGAGGAAAACGTCGGAAAAACCAGAAAGGTGTGGTCTACGAACTTTAAGTGTGAAAGGTTAAGGAGTTGTTTTTACGCACGGGGAAGGTATTAGCACTCCACGTGTCCATCACAAGGGATAACAACCTATAATCAAGTGTGCAAATATGACTTCAAAATGTTTTATTTTTTCCATTTCTTTATGTTTTTATGTCTTTTTATCCCTTTTATCTTTTTGTGGTCGACAAGGGTGTTTCCCTTGCTCCTACATATTCCTTAATTGCAATGAGGAAATCAGACCTACGTAGTTCTTTGAGAACTAAATGTTTGGTTAAGTTGTTTTCATCTTTTTTGTGAGATATATTTTAACCAAACAAAAGGTCATTTAAGGCGTTGGACTGTTAAACGATCTTTTGATTTTGAAAGGAGAGAAACGTTAAGGCGTTGGACCATTAACGGTCTCTTTGGTTTTTTGACAAAAGCGGTAAAGTTACATATTGATTTTATGCTTTTGAACGGTCCATGTTAACCAATAAAAGCAAAGAGGATCGTTTAAGGTGTTGGACCTTAAAACGATTTTTAGTGATTTTTGCGAACAAAGCTTGATTTGTGAGTTGATTTTAGCTTTAGTTTCACTTTGGTTATTAGTCAATTCATTCAAGGAAACTTTCAAAGAAAAATGTCCAATTGATCTTTTTGATTATTTTATTCGAAGATATTTTGATTATTTTATTATTATTTTGCCTTTCTTCGGTTTAAACGTGGTTACTGCGTGAACGATCGGTTGGATTTTATTTTAACAATGATTAAACGATATTACAACTCAAATGATCAGTTGAAATTCATTTTATTATTTATTAGGTGAGAAAACGGCTTAAATAAATGGTTAAGGCATGTCAAAAGGGGGTACGGAAAACAAACGAAATGAAAATAAAAGTACACGAAACAAGTGGGGACCACTAAGGGTGCATATAATGAATTGAAAGATTCAATTTCGAGAACGTACCTGTTGAAGACCGAAGAACGACGAAGAACAAACAAAGAACGATGAAGAACGGTGAAGAATCTTCACGAAATCGCTCACGGAAACGTCTCAGAAGCATTACAGAAGCACCTCAGCTTGGATTTTTTCCACGGAAACAATTTTCCTCACTAATTTTGAGAGAATCCTAAATACCAGAAGGGCTGAGCATTTTTGCTCAACCCTATTTCCCCTATTTATAGGAGAAAAGAGGGAGGTGGTTGCCGCCCAGCTCGCCCAAGCGAGCTGGTTGCTTCCACCAGAAGGCACTGCCTTCTGTTGGAACCCCCTAGAAGGCCCAAGTGGACCTGGTTGCTATTTGCACCCCTTTTTTTCTAAACACACCCCATTTGTGTTTTTTTGCTGATTCCTTTCCGAAACGTTACGGAACTTTACAGGTTACGTAATGACACCCATTTTCTTTCCAGAATCTTGCAAAACTTTACGGATTACGCAACAATGCCCTTTTTGACTTCCGGAATGTTGCGGAACTTTACGGATTGCGCAACAATGCTTCCTTTCGACTTCCAGAATGCTCCGGAACTTCATGGATTACCTAAAGATGGGTGTTAAGTACCTCGAGGCGGTCAAGCAAAGGTTGCATGCCACCAAACAATGGTCCCCGGACGAAATTAGGGTGTGACATATTGCAATCTCTTTCGCCTTCTAGAGATAATCAAGTCCATAAGCATGCAGAGACAAACAAGGTCATCTGCTCATTTTCATTTCAAAGACGACAATGTCTTCAGCCATTACATGCCTTCAAAGGCAACAATGACCATTGTTTGCATTTCAAAGACGACAATGTCTTCAGTCATTGCATGCCTTCAAAGGTGACAATGACCATCATTTGCATTTCGAAGATGACAATGTCTTCAGTCATTGCATGCCTTCAAAGTTGACAATTACCATCATTTGC
Organism: Glycine max; assembly: GCF_000004515.6. NCBI lineage: Eukaryota > Viridiplantae > Streptophyta > Magnoliopsida > Fabales > Fabaceae > Glycine > Glycine max. Next base: position 26,782,214 of record NC_038245.2, on the reverse strand, counting down.
ATTTTGAAGATGACAATGTCTTCAGTCATTGCATAACTTCAAAGGTGATAATGACCATTATTTCCATTTCGAAGACGACAATGTCTTCAGTCATTGCATGCCTTCAAAGGTGACAATGACTATCATTTGCATTTTGAAGATGACAATGTCTTCAATCATTGCATGCCTTCAAAGGTGACAATGACCATCATTTGCATTTCGAAGACGACAATGGCTTCAGTCATTGCATGCTTCAAAGGCGACAATGACCTTCATTTACATTTTGAAGGCGACAATGTTTTTAGTCATTGCATGCCTTTAAAGGGAAATAATGCCATCATTTACGCTTTCGAAGACGTCAAAGTCTTCAACTCAAAAACTTCAATATTTGTTGTCCTTGTGCTTCATAGGACTCGACGTCCTTTGTTTCTAATCTTTTTTAAATAAAAAATTAAAAAAATAAAAATATATATAGAAAATTAAAATGAAAAAAGGATAAAACGAGAAAAGGAAGAACTTCAATGTCTTCATGCTTTCACAGGTTTTACTGCTTGGACTTCCACTAGTGGCCGGTTGGATGGTGAGATCCCTCGAATGAAAGTAGTGTCTTTATCTTTACTTCCCTTTTATCTCCAATAAAAGATAAGTAAAGAGGGGCAACTTTCATACCTTAATTTTGTTTGGGGATGATCGTTTGCAAACATTTGGATTCTTTCCAGCCGAATTGAGCTGCTTAACACCAATTATCGTGCATTCCGAGGGTTTTGTGACGTTTCAAAAGGAAATGTGCAAAATGTTCAAAAGAGGGGCAAAATGGTCATTTTGAGGACATTTCCCATCCCCTGGGCCCATTAGAAAAATTAAAGGTGAAGTAACTAGCTCGCTTGGGCAAGCTACCTTTAGCCTGAATGCCTTATTTTGCTATAAATAGGTGTGAGGGGTTGAAGGAAAAGGGTCCCTGAGTTCCCTGAAGTCCAGAGGTCTAGAAAGAAGAAGAAAGAAGAGAAAACAAGGTCGAAACGCTTTCGAATCGCATCCGTGATCGATTCCTACACCATTCATCGTTCGTTCTTCGTTCTTCCTCTGGTTAGTGCTTGCTTTAAGGATTTGAATTTGATTTATGGACCCTTAGGGGTCCTCTATATTGTTTGTGCATCTTCATCTCCTTCTTCGATCATCGGTAATCTTTTTCTTTGTTTAAAGCGAGTTTTGACCGATTGTTCATACCGTAATCTCACTTAATCACTGTTAAAATGAATTTCAACCGATCGTTTGTGTTGTAATCTTACTTAATCACTGTTTAAATAAGTTTTGACCGATCTTTTGTGTCGTAAACTCTTTTCATCAATGTAAAATAAGTTTTAACTAGTCATTAACGCTGCAAGTTATCTATAAAAAAGGGATTGAAGATTAATGAGCCAAAACCAAATAAAACCAACTCATGAACTTCTTCATTTCATTAAAAAATCAAGAGATCGTTCAAAGGTCCAATGCCTTAATGATTTTCTCTTTTCAAAAATCAAGAGATCGTTAAAGGTCCAATGCCTTAACGGTTCTCCCCTCCTTTCAAAAATCAAGAGATCGTTCAAAGGTCCAACGCCTTATTGATTCTCTCTTTCCAAAAATCAAATGATCGTTTAAAGGTCCAACACCTTAAACAAATTTTGTTCGGTTAAAATCAATCTTTCAAAAAAGATAAAAACAATTTAACCAATGTTCAATTCTCAAAGAACTACATAGGTCTGAGTTCCTCATCGCAATTGAGGATACGTAGAGCAATAGCCCTGCTGCTGTCGACCCCAAAAGATAAAAAACATAAAAAAGGGAAATATATCATTTTGAAGTCATGTTTTGCACACTTGGTTGAAGGATGCTGCCCCTTGTGATGGGCACGTGAGGTGCTAATACCTTCCCAATGCATAAACAACTCCTGAACTCTCATTTTCAAAATGCACAGACAATCATCTTTTTGGTTTTTTCGATGTTTTCCTCGAATAAACATTGGTGGTGACTCCATGCATTTTCCTTCAATGGAAGACGCACCCTTGGCCCTTGATGTTGGCCTTTTCGTGCCCCCGCTGAAGGGCAGGTTGTGACACACCTCATATCAATTAATATCATCAGTAAATCACATTCTGCACATACATACATATATCGTTCAAGCCTGAGATTGACACTCCTCAGGTCTTCTGACAACACGAGTCTAACAAAAACAATAATTTCATTTATCAATCATAGATGTATCGCATCCCATTAGTCGAAAACATTGTTTTTATTGAAAACCAGCACACATAAGGAAAGACTTAAATTCTCATAGTTGGGCTCCCTGACCCCAATTATGGTATCAAAGCCATAAAAATTATAATAAACTCCCCTCACATATCGTGAGCTCTCCATCAAATCCTCTTTGCGTCACTCAGAGATCTCTCTCGTTCACGTTCGTTAGTCCAAACGCAACATTCTATATACCAAATTGAAGGAAATTCCGTATAGATTTCAAAAACACAATTAATAACAACATTCAGAGACAATTACCCTTGTCAAAAACATAAAGGGATAAAGGGCGTTTTGGATTCTACTAAAAGAAGATGTCATTTTGAAATTCCGATCACGTCAATGTACTGGGGTTCAGCGAAGGTTAGGAAAATAACATCAATTTTACAAAAAGATAACTTTTACAACGTCTCATTTTCAAGGTTTTTTCAAAGAAAGTGTAAAAACACTCTATTATAGTACTCAAAACACAAGAGACACTAAGAGAAGCTCAAACTAACTAGGAGAAAAGCTTAGAAGTTAAGATTACCTCAGACAGGCTACGAAAGAAAGGATTGAGGGATTGTTCTCCTCCGAATCCTGGAGGTGGATTTTGAGGATTCCACTCTGATTAAAATTTTCCTCTTAGTGTAGTGGTTCAGCGTCAAGCAATGACATCTCATGGTGGCCACCAATGGTCGTGGGTGGTGGAAGAGGAGGTGTTGGGGCTTGGGTGGGGGTTTGGAGAGAAAAAGAGTGAAAAATCATTTTTTCACGCTGAAGAACATATTTATAATATGCAGATTTTGCTTAGCGAGTTCATCTTGCTAAGCAAGACTCCACTTTTGGCGCTAAGCGCGACTTTTCGTGCTTAGCACAATTCATCCCGGGTTGGGATTTGCACTGACTGCGATAGTTTGCACTGAGCACAATGGAATTGCGCTCAACGCAACAATTCACGTTCAGCGCATTTCCCTCTCAGGTTGGAATTGTGCTTAGCGAGCTTCTCACTCTAAGAAAGAGATTCAAAATTGTTATTTTACAAATCCCAATGGTCAAATAGTGCAGACATTTGTTAGGAACCTGTGGAAGCAAAGCTTCATGATGAATCAACAATGATTCAAAGGTGTTTTGATGATAACAATGATGACAACAAAAGATGATGACAAAGGTGATGAACAAAAAGCTCAAAAGATCAAAGAACAACTCAAGTAAATCAAGAACAAGTCAAGAGTTCCAGAATGCAGAAGAATTCAAGACTCAAGAAGAAAGTCTACAATCAAGAATCAAGATTCAAGATTCAAGATCTCAAGAATCAAGATCAAGATTTAAGACTCAAGATTCAAGAATGAAGAAAAGACTCAATCAAGATAAGTATTAAAAAGTTTTTTCAAAACTTTGAATAGCACATGAGTTTTTGACAAAACCTTTACCAAAGAGTTTTTACTCTCTGGTAATCGATTACCAATAGCAAAATGAGTTTGAAAAAGTTTTCAAACTGAATTTACAACGTTCCAAATATTTTCAAAAGGATGTAATTGATTACAATGTTTTGGTAATCAATTACCAGTGTCCTTGAACATTGAAATTCAAATTTAAAAATGAAGAGTCACATTGTTTCACTCAAAAGCTTTGTGTAATCGATTACACTTATTTGGTAATCAATTACCAGTGCCTGTTTCTGAAAAATCAAAAGATGTAACTCTTCAAAAAGGTTTTGACTTTTTCAAATGGGTTTTAAGTTTTTCTAAAAAGTTATAACTCTTTTGAATGGCCTTCTTGACCAGACATGAAGAGTCTATAAAAGCAAGGCTTTGTTTTGCATTTCAAATCAATCTTTCTAACAACAATCTTGAACACTTATTTCATACAATCCTTTACAAGCCTTGAATCTCTTTGAACTTCTTCTTCTCCTTTTGTACCAAAAGCTTTCTGAAGTTTTCTAGTTTTCTAAACCTTGAAAACTTGTGCTATTCATCTTTTCATTCTCTTCTCCCTTTGCCAAAAAGAATTCACCAAGGACTAACCGCCTGAATTCTTTTTGTGTCTCTCTTCTCTCTTTTCCAAAAGAACAAGGGACTAACCGCCTGAATTCTTTTGTGTCTCCCTTCTCCCTTGTCAAAGAATTCAAAACGACACAGTCTGAGAATTCTTTTGATTCTTCCCATTCCCTAATACAAAAGCGTTCAAAGGTTTAACCGCCTGAGAATTCTTTTGTATCCCCATTCACAAAGTATCAAAGGTGTAACAGCCTGAGATCTTTGTCTTAACACATTGGAGGGTACATCCTTTCTGGTACAAGTAGAGGGTACATCTACTTGGGTTTGACTGAGAACAAGAGAGGGTACATCTCTTGTGGATCAGTTCTAGTGGAGGGTACATCCACTAGGGTTTCAAAGAGAACAAGGGAGGGTACATCCCTTGTGGATCTTTGCTTGTAAAAGGATTTTTACAAGGTTGAAAGAAATCTCAAGGACCGCAGGTCGCTTGGGGACTGGAGGTAGGCACGGGTTGTTGCCGAACTAGTATAAAAACTCCTGTGTGTTTGTTTCCTTCTTCCCTACTCTTTTACTTTCCGCTGTGCATTTAATTTCCGCTTTTACTTTCTGTTAAGTTTTCTCTTCTACTCTTCATTCTCTTAACAATTTAGTAAAAGCCTTAAAAGAGTAATTTTTAATTAGTAAAGGTTTAGGAATAATTAATTCAACCCCCCCCCCCCTTTTTAATTATTCTGAGGCCACTCGATCCAACAGAACCTATAGTGCAAATTTGAAGACGATCCAATGGTTAACGAATCTAAGATTGCAGTTTTACCACAATAGGTTTAGGTAAAATTTGAAATCTCATAATTTCAACTTAGGTCAATAAAACTCCACATAACTCAACATCCACATCAAGCAAATCACACATGACTAATTCACACCATAGCTCAACTCATTAAAGTCAATCATATAATCAAATAACACGATAAATACAATTAAACATCGATTTATAGTTAGCAAAATTTCAGAACATTACAGTAGCGGATACCTATAATATGATAAGAGGATAATAACCACGTCAACTATCACGTCAATTTGTGGACCCCAGACAGTACAACATCATTCATACTCATTGGTTAAAAAAATAATCCTTAAATTATGAGTAATAATGTCACTATATCTAACAACTGCCAACTACTTAAATATATAGAAACTATTTTTGAGTAGTGTCATTCCTTAAACTAATTTAACTTCTTTTATTGGTTTTGATGAATTAATTATTTGATTCTTATGTATATAAACAAGGAGGCTAGTATTATTAATTAGTAATACAAATAATATTTATTTTAATCATTTAATAACATTATTGATATTATTTATCACACTGTTGGCAAGAAGTCTGTCTATTTTTTTAGGCAAATCATATTAGATACTAAAAAAATTCTAAATAAACACACTCACACACTTTGTTTATCCCATGTTGTCATATTAGAGAGATATTTATTTTTATTTTTTTTATTACATTTGGTGAATAATACGGGTTATATAATACATTTGATATATTAATCTTGTTGTGATTTTGCATATTTTAAACATATTCTTAAAAAAAAAAAAAAAGCTCAATACTTCATTTACATTAAATAAAGGCAACCACATTTAAGATAAAATTTTGGCATTAATCAAATACAAAAAAAAATGAAGTTAAATTTGTCATATTCTTTGACAATTATTTATGCTTATTTTTACACTTGGATAATCACATTGAATGAATAACACATGTTAAATAAACAAATTGATTTTATTATGTATGTTCATGCATAGGATTAAATGCTACGCTCACTTTGTGGAGTGAAGAGGAACTTTTGCGATTGAATTTTCTTTGTGGGAAAGGAGAAGTCGAGAATCAAATTCCCGTGCAAGAAATATTTGCTTAAACTAGCCGTCAGTTTGTACCCAACGGGAAACCCAAACTCAATATCCGCAAAAACCCATTATTTTGTAACCTTAGCATTGGTTTAGTATAATTGACGTTAGACAACCACCTATAAATCTCTATTTTTTAATGACACAATCTTGTGCTTTGATGCGTCTTTAATCAACATGCATGTACATAATTAACTGATGGGGTTTTCTAGGTTGGGTGAATTTGAAAGTTGCTCAGTGAAGAACATATTACTTATGTGGGCATTTTTCTAAGATACCCTTTTGGAAAGTTAACTTTTCTAAAAGGAATTGAAGTGCACAATTCCAATTTAACGGTGAATTTAATGGCCTTTTGAATGACTTGCCAAGTGTAGATTTTGAAAACAAGTTTCCTAGAGCTGAATTAGCTCTAGAATTTGTACAAAACGTGATTTGAACATGCTTTTAGAAAAATATAAGCATTTTTATCACGCATTTAGGCATGTTTTTGGTCTTTATTTCTTTTCGTGAGATTTCTGCCTCCACTTTAAAGAGAAAGACATACAGATTTGGTTTGACTATCATAATTTGTAATTTGACTAAATGAAATGAATGTATATTCCATCATTCATAAATATTATGAGTTAAAACTTGTGGATGGATATTTAAATGGTTTCAACAGTTCAAGAAGCTTGGACAATGCTTATATGTAGAAATAGCTATTCTTTTTCCTTTATCTTTGTTCAAGAGTTTGGTAGGCTATGGAGTTTGTAGCATGTGCAGATATATTGTGAACCAACTAAACTATATATTATATATTTTATACATTTTTTTTTTGCTAAGCATATGTACTTACCAAAATTCGGAGCTGACACACGTTAGGGTGAACGTGACTAAGGTGGATTTCTGAACTTCGCACGTCAGACTGGAAAAAGACCTTTGTTAAGAGGACAAAAAAGGAGACCTACTGTCGCAACCTACCCTTCAGCGGGAGGACGAGACAAAATAAAAGCGCGTCCTCCAAAAGAAGAAAACGTGTGGAGTCGCCACTGTCATACCCTAATTTCATCCGGGGATATTTGTTTGTCAACATGCGGATTTTCGCCGACCAAGTTGAGCTGCTTAACATCAATTGTTGCGCAATCCGTAGGATTTCGCAACGTTTCAGAAAGAAATAAGCAAGATACTCAGAATGGGGACAATTGTTTGTCAACATGCAGATTTTTGCCAGACGAGTTGAGCTGCTTAAAGCCAATTTAGGGGGAAGGAAATGATAAAAAAAACTCAAAATGGGGATGAAATGATCAATTTAGGGGGTGTTCTTTAGCCCTGTGCCCACCTGGGCCCATTAGAAGACTTAGAGGAGAAGCAACCAGCTCGCCTGGGCGAGCAAGTTGCTTCTGGAGTAAGCCACCAACTTGCCTGGGCGAGCAAGTTGCTTCTGGAGTAAGCCACCAGCTTGCCTGGGCGAGTTGGGTGGTAAGCTCCTCCCCCTATTTTGCTATAAATAGGCGTGGGAGGATGAAGGGAAAGGGTTCAACACCCTTGGCAAGCATATTTCACTTAAAATTAGTGAGGAGAAGGAGAAAGAAGAAGAAAATTAAGGCCAATGCGCTTCCGTAACGCTTCTGTGACGTTTCCGTGATCAATTATGTTAACATTCTTCATCGTTCTTCGTTCGTTCTTCATCATTCATCATTCTTCGACCGGTTAGTTTTCAATTTTGAATCTTTGAATTCATTCTATGCACCCTTAGGGGTTCATTCTTGTTTTGTATGTTTTCATCTTCATTCTTCTACTTTCGGTATTCTTTTTCTCTGTTTTAAGTGAGTCTTGGCTTATCGTTTAAGTTGTAATCTCACTTAATCAATGTTAAAATAAATTTCAACTGATCATTTGCGTTGTAACCTCGTTTAGTCATCGTTAAAGTAAAATTCAACCAATCGTTTATGTTGTAACCTCGATTAATCATCAAAAGAATAAATTTCAACTATTCATTGACTTTGAAAGTTCTCTTTTAATGAGTTGAGAAATAACCAAGTGAAACTAAAGCTAAAATCAACTCACAAATCAAACTTTTGCCCGCAAAAAGGTCATTTGAAACCGTTTCAAGGTCCAACTCCTTAACGGTCTTTTTTAATTTTATCGGTTGAAAGGAACCGTTTAAAAGTCTAAAATCAACACCCCGCATAATTTTCTTGCTTTCTTAAAGAACTACGTAGGTCTGAGTTCCTCATCGCAATTGAGGATATGTAGGAGCAAAAGCCTTGCTTTTGTCGACCTCGAAAAGATAAAAAAAAAACATAAAAAGGGGGAAAATAAAATAAAATAAAAGTCATGATTTTGCACATTTGATTAAAGGTTGTCGTCCCTTGTGACGGACGCGTGGGGTGCTAATACCTTCCCTATGCGTAAAAGCAACTCCCAAACCTTTTGTTCTTCAAATTCGTAGACCCGCTTTTGGTTTTTCTAATGTTTTCCTCAAATAAACATTGGTGGTGACTCCGTGCGTTTTCCTTCCTTGGAAGACGCACCCGTGAGTCTCGCGTCGCCCTCCCGCCGAAGGGTAGGTTGCGAGAGCCACCAACGTTTATTCAAGGAAAACGCTAGAAAAACCAAAAAGACAAAGGTATGTGGATTTTGAAAATGAGAGTTGGGGAGTTGTTTACGCACGGGGAAGGTATTAGCACCCGATGCGCCCGTCACAAGGGATGACAACCTTTAATCAAGTGTGCAAAATAGGACTTTAAAATTGTGTATTTTCCCTTTTTATATTTTTTTATGTATTTTCCCTTTTTATGTTTATTATTTTTTTAGGGTCAGCAAGGGTGTTTCCCTTGCTCCTACGTATCCTCATGTGCGATGAGGAAATCAAACCTACGTAGTTCTTTAAGTCTGAAAGTTTGTGTGTTACATTATTTTATGTTTTTTTTAAGATTAATTTTAATTTTGAACAAAAGTTGTTTAAGGCATTGGACCTTGACAGGATGTTTTGAGGTTTAAAAGCGGAGAGAGACCTTTAAGGCGCTGGACCTTGAAACGATCTCAAGTGATATTTGATAAAAAGAAAATAGTTATGAGTCGATTTTATTTTGGTTTTTGTTTATTAACCTTCAATCCCTTTTTGAAAGATAACTTGCGACACTAACGATCAGTTAAAACTTACTTTACAAAAGAAAAGTGATTACCGATGATAGGAGAAGGAGATAAAGATGTACAAAACAATAAAGAGGACCCCCAAGGGTCCATAAATCATGTTCAAATTCTTAAAGACAAACACTAACTGGATGAAGAACGAAGAACGACTACGGTTGAAATTTGATAGTGATTTAGCTTCTTTTATCTTCTTTCTCTCTATTCCTTCACCTCTGGACCTCTAAACCTCCCTCTCAGCCCCTCTTCATGCTTACTTATAGCAAAACAAGGCATTTGGGGTCATGACAGCTTGCCCAGGCGAGCTAAGTGGCCTCAAAATAATTAAGAAGGGGGGGGGGTTGAATTAATTATTACTAGACCTTTACTAATTAAAAATTACCTTTTTTAGGTTTTTACTATGTTGTTAAGAAAATAAAGAATAGAAAAGAAACTTAACCAAAAGTCAAAGCAAGAATTAAAGTGCATAATGGAAATTAAAAGAGTAGGGAAGAAGGAGACAAACACACAAGAGTTTTATACTGGTTCGGCAACAACCCGTGCCTACATCCAGTCCCCAAGCGACCTGCGGTCCTTGAGATTTCTTTTCAACCTTGTAAAAATCCTTTTACAAGCAAAGATCCACAAGGGATGTACCCTCCCTTGTTCTCTTTGAACAACCTAGTGGATGTACCCTCCACTAGAACTGATCCACAAGAGATGTACCCTCTCTTGTTCTCAGTCAACAACCCAAGTAGATGTACCCTCTACTTGTACCACAAAGGATGTACCCTCCAATGTGTTAAGACAAAGTTCTCAAGCGGTTAGTCCTTCGAAACTTTGTGAAGGGGGAAACAAAAGAATTCTCAGGCGGTTAGTCCTTTGAAATCTTTTGTTTTAGGGAAAGGGAAGAATCAAAAGAATTCTCAGACTGTGTTGTTTTGAATTCTTTGACAAGGGAGAAGGGAGACACAAAAGAATTCAGGCGGTCAGTCCTTCGTTCTTTTGGAAAAGGGAGAAGAGAGACACAAAAAGAATTCAGGCGGTTAGTCCTTGGCGAATTCTTTTTGGCAAAGGGAGAAGGGAATGAAAAAGATGAATAGCACAAGTTTTTGAACAAAGAACTTTTCTTGGAAGAAAAAGTTTTGAACAAAAACTTTTAGAAAGATGAAGAGAAGATGAAATAAGAAAGCTCTAAAAGAAATGAAAGAAGTTGTTGAAAGATAGAATGGTTGAAAGAGATGATAGATCTGAATGAGATTGTTCAAATGTTTTATGCCAAGGTCACATATTTATAGTTTCTTGATGACTCAAGTCAAAACTTGTAACTCTTGGCAATTCCTTTAAAACTAATCACTTAAAAAGATATGACTTTTGAAAGAATCTTCAGAAACAAGTCACTTGAAGAAATGTGAGTTTTGTAAATGAATTTTTCGAAAACAGTCACTAGTAATCGATTACCATAAAGCTGTAATCAATTACACATCAACAGATGTGACTCTTCATTTTGAATGTTGAAAATCTTAATGTTTTAAAACCACTGGTAATCGATTACTATAATCTGGTAATCGATTACCAGAGAGTAAAACTCTTTGGTAATGATTTTGCAAAAAAACTTCTTGTGCTACTCAATGTTTTGAAAAACTTTTTAATACTTATCCACAGTTATATTTTCATACCAGACGCCTATTTATTGAAGTAGCTTTCCAGATAACACAAGTTCCCCGAGAGTTTGATACTCGGTTCTTACCGTTTTATACTACTTGTGCGATCCGGTGCACTTGTTGGCCACGAACAAGTTTTTGGCGCCGTTGCCGGGGAACATGTTTTTATTTGGGAAGTTAGCTCATTTTTAGGTGTCTATTCTTTATTTGTTATTCTTTGATTGTTTCTGTAAATATTTGTTCTTTAATTTATATTTATCTTCTCTAATTGAACTGGATAACCACTGCTCTGTTAGTACTGTTTATGCATAGATCTCCTACAGGTACTCTAGTTCCTTTGGACTTAGAAATAGAAGCTACACTAAGAAGGAACGGGGCTGAGAGGAGAAGGAAACTGTTGCAAGACAGAACAGTTGGGTTCATTCTTGAGGAGGAGACTCATTTTTCTAATTCATTATCACCTAATTCACCATCATTAAGGGAATCCGCTAATCAACATTCTGAAATTGCTACCATGGCAGATGAGCATGATCAGAGGACTACCCTTGAGGACTATTCAAGTGGCTCTATACCATAATTTTTCACTAGCATTGCACGTCCGGAAGTGCAAGCGCACAACATTACTTACCCACATTCTTTGATCCATCTGATACAAGGGAATTTATTTCAAGGATTACCTAATGAAGATCCCTATGCACACTTGGCAACATTTATTGAGATTTGTAATACTGTTAAGATTGCTGGTGTTCCAGATGAAGCTATTAGACTCAGCCTTTTCTCATTTTCACTGTCAAGAGAGGCCAAGAGGTGGCTCCACTCATTCAAAGGCAACAATCTTAAAACTTGGGAAGAAGTGGTGGAAAAATTTCTAAAGAAGTACTTTCCAGAATCTAAGACTGCTGAAGGGAAGACAACAATATCTTCATTTCATCAGTTCCCTGATGAATCCTTGAGTGAGGCATTGGAGAGATTCAGAGACTTACTGAGAAAAACTCCCACCTATGGATTCTCCGAGCCAATCCAACTGAATATATTCATAGATGGGCTGCGACCACAAACCAGGCAATTACTAAATGCTTCTGCTGGGGGAAAAAATAAAGTTGAAAACCCCATAAGAAGCAACTGAGCTCATAGAGAACATGTTAGCCAGTGATCACGCCATCCTGAGGGATGGAACCCATCAACCCACAAAGAAGAGCCTATTGGAGCTAACATCACACGATGCTTTGCTGGCACAGAACAAGTTGCTATCTAAGCAACTTGAGATCCTAATGGAAACACTTGGTAAGCTACCAACTAAACTGTCGATTGGACAACCTACATATTCTTCTATTTTACAGGTCACAGGTTGTACCATGAGTGGTGAAGCTCATGAGACAGGCCAATGCATTCCCACTGACGATAACACTCGAGAAATTCATTTCATGGGGAATCAGTAGAGGCAACGGTACACTCAAGGAGGATTTTCAGGCTTCCAGCAAGGTCCTTATAATCAGCAAGGACAGTGGAGGACACACCCTGGCAACCAGTTCAATAAAGACCAAGGTGGATCCTCAAACAGGCCAATTTAGCAAGGGCCTAACATCTTTCAGAGGACAACTAAGTTGGAAGAGACCTTGACTCAATTTATGCAGGTAACGATGTCAAATCATAAGAGTACTGAGTTAGCACTGAAGAACCTTGAAGTACAGATGGGACAATTGGCCAAGCAGATAGCTGACAAGTCATCAATTAGCTTTGGAGCAAATACGGAAAATAATCCTAAGGAGGAATGCAAGGCTGTGATGACTAGGAGTAAAAGGTTGGTGGAAGCTGAGGATGAAGAAAATGAGGTAGACAAGGAACAACTGAGTGAAAAGAAACGAGTTGAGGTTAAGAAAAATTGTTAATGTTTAGCTCTACTGAGCTTTAAAAGATTGGCTAAGATTTTGTTAAAACATAAACACTTAGACAATGAAGGAAAGCTGGAGTTGCTGCACATGAAGTCCAACGTTATGTCAAGGAATAAGATCGGGCTGCACAATGCACAAGGCAAGATAAAATGTCAAATGAAGAATTGAAGTTGCAGGATCCACGATGTCGGATACAATGTCCTGACATCCTGCCCGAGAATACTGGAGTTGCTGTACAATGCAAGATAAAAGTCAAGTGCAAAAGTGAAGTTGCAGGATCCACGATGTCGGATACAATGTCCTGACATCCTGCCCGAGAATACTGGAGTTGCTGTACAATGCAAGATAAAAGTCAAGTGCAGAAGTGAAGCTGCAGGATCCACGATGTCGGACACGATGTCCTGACATCCGGCCCGAAAATACTGGACATATAAATCTGTTATATCTTTAACAAATTATTGTGCAGTTAGCAAGAGATTAGAAGATCTATCTTTAGGAACGAATTAAAAGATCATTACAGTTCGAATTTCAAAGTAGAAGAGTTCGTTCAGGGATTAAAGATTAAAGATTAAAGATTCAAACTAAAAGATCAAAAGTTATCTTTTAGTTCTTTAACTGCAGATTTTTCAGAAGAAGATAGATCTCCTCCAGCATCAAGGCGTTGCAGCCCAGAATCGTACACGGCTATATAATCATGGAGGCTGCACGAGTTCTGTACCAAGTCCGGGATTGAAGAGTTAGTTTGTGAGTTTTTGGGACTTGAGTCATTTGTGAGCCACCTTGATGGTACCCTAGCATCAAGTGTTGGACCTATGTGTGTAGAGTTGATCTCTTGTGTGTAGAGTTGATCTCTTGTGTCTAGAGTTGATCTCTAGTGTGTAGAGTTGATCTCTTTTGTTCAGAGTTGATCTCTGGTGTGTCTTTGACTTAATTGTAAACACGGGAGTGTGAGTGAGAGGGAGTGAGCGGAGGTTCTCATATCTAAGAGTGGCTCTTAGGTAGAGATCGCACGGGTAGTGGTTAGGTGAGAAGGTTGTAAACAGGGGCTGTTAGACCTTGAACTAACACTATTGAGAGTGGATTTCCTCCCTGGCTTGGTAGCCCCCAGATGTAGGTGAGGTTGCACCGAACTGGGTTAACAATTCTCTTGTGTTATTTACTTGTTTAATCTGTTCATACGGACACATATAATCTGCATGTTCTGAAGCGTGATGTCGTGACATCCGGTACGACATCTGTCCCCTGGTATCAGAATTTCAATTGGTATCAGAGCCAACACTCGAAATCACAGAGTGAGATCTAGGGAGATAAATTCTGATGAACATGGAGAAAGAAGGAGGACCAGTGAACAGACCACCAATCCTAGATGGAACCAACTATGAATACTGGAAAGCAAGAATGGTGGCCTTCCTCAAATCACTGGATAGCAGAACCTGGAAAGCTGTCATCAAAGGCTGGGAACATCCCAAGATGCTGGACACAGAAGGAAAGCCCACTGAAGAATTGAAGCCAGAAGAAGACTGGACTAAAGAAGAAGACGAATTGGCACTTGGAAACTCCAAAGCTTTGAATGCTCTATTCAATGGAGTTGACAAGAATATCTTCAGACTGATCAACACATGCACAGTGGCCAAGGATGCATGGGAGATTCTGAAAACCTCTCATGAAGGAACCTCCAAAGTGAAGATGTCCAGATTGCAACTGTTGGCCACTAAATTCGAAAATCTGAAGATGAAGGAGGAAGAGTGTATTCATGACTTCCACATGAACATTCTTGAAATTGCCAATGCCTGCACTGCCTTGGGAGAGAGGATAACAGATGAAAAGCTGGTGAGAAAGATCCTCAGATCCTTGCCTAAGAGATTTGACATGAAAGTCACTGCAATAGAGGAGGCCCAAGACATTTGCAACATGAGAGTGGATGAACTCATTGGTTCCCTTCAAACCTTTGAGCTAGGACTCTCGGATAGGGCTGAAATGAAGAGCAAGAACTTGGCGTTCGTGTCAAATGATGAAGGAGAAGAAGATGAGCATGACCTGGATACTGATGAAGGTCTGACTAAGGCAGTTGTGCTCCTTGGAAAGCAGTTCAACAAAGTGCAGAACAGAATGGACAGAAGGCAGAAGCCACATGTCCAGAACATCCCTTTCGACATCAGGAAAGGCAGCAAATACCAGAAAAGGTCAGATGTAAAGCCCAGTCACAGCAAAGGAATTCAATGCCATGGGTGTGAAGGCTATGGACACATCATAGCTGAATGTCCCACTCATCTCAAGAAGCAGAGGAAAGGACTTTCTGTATGTCGATCTGATACAGAGAGTGAACAGGAAAGTGACTCTGACAGAGATGAGAATGCACTCACTGGGAGATTTGAAGCTGCTAAAGATTCAAGTGATACAGACAGTGAAATCACTTTTGATGAGCTTGCTACATCCTATAGAGAACTATGCATCAGAAGTGAGAAGATTCTTCAGCAAGAAGCACAACTGAAGAAGATCATTGCAGATCTGGAGGCTGAAAAGGAGGCACATAAAGAGGAGATCTCTGAGCTTAAAGGAGAAGTCGGTTTTCTGAACTCTAAATTGGAAAACATGACCAAATCAATAAAGATGCTGAATAAAGGCTCAGATACGCTTGATGAGATGCTGCTGCTTGGAAAGAATGCTGGAAACCAGAGAGGACTTGGATTTAATCCTAAGTCTGCTGGCAGAACGACCATGACAGAATTTGTTCCTGCCAAAAACAGGACTGGAGCCACGATGTCACAACATCGGTCTCGACATCATGGAACGCAGCAGAAAAAGAGCAAAAGAAAGAAGTGGAGGTGTCACTACTGTGGCAAGTATGGTCACATAAAGCCCTTTTGCTATCATCTACATGGCCATCCACATCATGGAACTCAAAGTAGCAACAGCAGAAAGAAGATGATGTGGGTTCCAAAACACAAGGCTGTCAGTCTTGTTGTTCATACTTCACTTAGAGCATCAGCTAAGGAAGATTGGTACCTAGATAGCGGCTGTTCCCGACACATGACAGGAGTCAAAGAATTCCTGCTGAACATTGAGCCCTGCTCCACTAGTTATGTGACATTTGGAGATGGCTCTAAAGGAAAGATCATTGGAATGGGAAAGCTAGTTCATGATGGACTTCCTAGTCTGAACAAAGTACTGCTGGTGAAGGGACTGACTGCAAACTTGATCAGCATCAGTCAGCTGTGTGATGAAGGATTCAATGTAAACTTCACTAAGTCAGAATGCTTGGTGACAAATGAGAAGAGTGAAGTTCTAATGAAGGGCAGCAGATCAAAGGACAATTGTTACCTATGGACACCCCAAGAAACCAGCTACTCCTCCACATGTCTATCCTCCAAAGAAGATGAAGTCAAATTATGGCATCAAAGGTTCGAACATCTGCACTTAAGAGGCATGAAGAAAATCATTGACAAAGGTGCTGTGAGAGGCATTCCCAATCTGAAAATAGAAGAAGGCAGAATCTGTGGTGAATGTCAGATTGGAAAGCAAGTCAAGATGTCCCACCAGAAGCTTCAACATCAGACCACTTCCAGGGTGCTGGAACTACTTCACATGGATTTGATGGGGCCTATGCAAGTTGAAAGCCTTGGAGGAAAGAGGTATGCCTATGTTGTTGTGGATGATTTCTCCAGATTTACCTGGGTTAACTTTATCAGAGAGAAATCAGAAACCTTTGAAGTATTCAAGGAGTTGAGTCTAAGACTTCAAAGAGAAAAGGACTGTGTCATCAAGAGAATCAGGAGTGACCATGGCAGAAAGCTTGAAAACAACAGGTTCACTGAATTCTGCACATCTGAAGGCATCACTCATGAGTTCTCTGCAGCCATTACACCAGAACAGAATGGCATAGTTGAAAGGAAAAACAGGACCTTGCAAGAGGCTGCTAGGGTCATGCTCCATGCCTATAATCTCTGGGCTGAAGCCATGAACACAGCATGCTACATCCACAACAGAGTCACACTGAGAATAGGGACTCCAACCACCCTGTATGAAATCTGGAAAGGGAGGAAGCCATCTGTCAAGCACTTCCACATCTTTGGAAGTCCATGTTACATCTTGGCAGATAGAGAGCAAAGGAGAAAGATGGATCCCAAGAGTGATGCAGGAATATTCCTGGGATACTCTACTAACAGCAGAGCATATAGAATATTCAATTCCAGAACCAGAACAGTGATGGAATCCATCAATGTGGTTGTTGATGATCTGTCTCCAGCAAGAAAGAAGGATGTCAAAGAAGATGTCAGAACATCGGGAGACAATGTAGCAGATGCAGCTAAAAGTGGAGAAAATGCAGAAAACTCTGATTCTGCTACAGATGAATCAAACATCAACCAACCTGACAAGAGACCCTCCATTAGAATCCAGAAGATGCACCCCAAGGAGCTGATTATAGGGGATCCAAACAGAGGAGTCACTACAAGATCAAGGGAGATTGAAATTGTCTCCAACTCATGCTTTGTCTCCAGAATTGAGCCCAAGAATGTGAAAGAGGCACTGACTGATGAGTTCTGGATCAATGCTATGCATGAAGAAGTCTATGTGGAGCAGCCAAAGGGATTTGCAGACCCGACTCATCCAGATCATGTATACAGGCTCAAGAAGGCTCTCTATGGATTGAAGCAAGCTCCAAGAGCTTGGTATGAAAGGCTAACAGAGTTCCTTACTCAGCAAGGGTATAGGAAGGGAGGAATTGACAAGACTCTCTTTGTCAAGCAAGATGCTGAAAACTTGATGATTGCACAGATATATGTTGATGACATTGTGTTTGGAGGGATGTCGAATGAGATGCTTCGACATTTTGTTCAACAGATGCAATCTGAATTTGAGATGAGTCTTGTTGGAGAGCTGACTTATTTTCTGGGACTCCAAGTGAAGCAGATGGAAGACTCCATATTCCTCTCTCAAAGCAAGTATGCAAAGAACATTGTCAAGAAGTTTGGAATGGAGAATGCCAGTCATAAAAGGACACCTGCACCTACTCACTTGAAGCTGTCAAAGGATGAAGCAGGCACCAGTGTTGATCAAAGTCTGTACAGAAGCATGATAGGGAGCTTACTATATTTAACAGCTAGCAGACCCAACATCACCTATGCAGTAGGTGTTTGTGCAAGATATCAAGCCAATCCCAAGATAAGTCACTTGAATCAAGTAAAGAGAATTCTGAAATATGTAAATGGCACCAGTGACTATGGGATTATGTACTGTCATTGTTCAGATTCAATGCTGGTTGGGTATTGCGATGCTGATTGGGCTGGAAGTGCAGATGACAGAAAAAGCACTTCTGGTGGATGCTTCTATTTGGGAAACAATCTTATTTCATGGTTCAGCAAGAAGCAGAACTGTGTGTCCCTATCTACAGCAGAAGCCGAGTATATTGCAGCAGGAAGCAGCTGTTCACAGCTAGTTTGGATGAAGCAGATGCTGAAGGAGTACAATGTCGAACAAGATGTCATGACATTGTACTGTGACAACATGAGTGCTATTAATATTTCTAAAAATCCTGTTCAACACAGCAGAACCAAGCACATTGACATTAGACATCACTATATCAGAGATCTTGTTGATGATAAAGTGATCACACTAAAGCATGTTGACACTGAGGAACAAATAGCAGATATTTTCACAAAGGCTTTGGATGCAAATCAGTTTGAAAAACTGAGGGGCAAGCTGGGCATTTGTCTGCTAGAGGAATTATAGCAGCTACTGCAATCTGAACGTGCCCAAACGAATCACTTAACATTAATAGCACGTTCACCACAAAGCAAATTCGACCGTTGCCTCACACGCCCCTCTACATTCTTCATTCAAATTTATATCTGCTTGGCATTCGTGTTTTTACCAGCATTTCCCAATAGCCTTCTGAGATTTACGAAATCATTCCAAACGCTCTGCTTTTCCATGGCTACCTCACCAAAAGAAACTTCCGCTTCTGGTTCACCCGCTGTACGATCATCTCCGCACCAGGAACAACCGGAATTCAACATCCAACCCATACAAATAATTCCTGGTCAAGCTTCTGTCCCTGAGAAACTGGTTCCCAGAAGACAACAGGGAGTGAAGATTGCTGAAAACCCTAGCCTTGCAACAAGTCCTAGGGAAGTAGACACGGAGATGGACAAGAAAATCCGCGGTATTGTGAGTAGCATTCTGAAAGATGCTTCTGTGCCTGATGCTGAGAAAGATGTTCCAACATCTTCCACCCCAGATGTTTCTGTGCCTGATGTCAATAAAGATGTTCCAACATCCTCCGCTCCAAATGCTGAAGCCCTCCCTTCACCCAGTGAAGAGGAATCAACAGAAGAAGAGGATCAAGCCTCAGAGGAGACCCCTGCACCAAGGGCACCAGAACCTGCTCCAGGTAACCTCATTGACTTGGAAGAAGTCGAATCTGATGAAGAACCCATTGCCAACAGGTTGGCACCTGGCATTGCAAAAAGGTTACAAAGCCGAAAGGGAAAAACCCCCATCAAGAGGTCTGGACGAATCAAGACTATGGCCCAGAAGAAGAGCACTCCAGTCACTCCTGCCACATCCAGAAGAAGCAAGGTTGCTATCCCTTCCAAGAAGAGGAAAGAAATTTCCTCATCTGATTCTGATGATGATGTCGAACTAGATGTCTCGACATCTAAGAGGGCCAAGAAATCTGGAAGAAAGGTGCCTGGAAATGTTCCTGATGCACCATTGGACAACATCTCTTTCCACTCCATTGGCAATGTTGAAAAGTGGAAATATGTGTATCAACGCAGACTTGCGGTTGAAAGAGAACTGGGAAGAGATGCCTTGGATTGCAAGGAGACCATGGACCTCATCAAGGCTGCTGGACTACTGAAGACAGTCACCAAGTTGGGAGACTGTTATGAAGGCCTAGTCAGGGAATTCATTGTCAACATTCCCTCTGACATATCAAACAGAAAAGGTGATGATTATCAAAGAGTGTTTGTCAGAGGAAAGTGTGTTAGATTCTCCCCTGCTGTGATCAACAAATATCTGGGCAGACCTACTGATGGAGTGATAGATATTGATGTTTCTGAGCATCAAATTGCCAAGGAAATCACTGCCAAACGAGTCCAGCATTGGCCAAAGAAAGGGAAGCTTTCAGCAGGGAAGCTAAGTGTGAAGTATGCAATTCTGCATAGGATTGGAGCTGCAAACTGGGTTCCCACCAATCATACTTCCACTGTTGCCACAGGTTTGGGTAAATTTCTGTATGCTGTTGGAACCAAATCCAAATTTAATTTTGGAAACTATATCTTTGATCAAACTGTTAAGCATTCAGAATCTTTTGCTATCAAATTACCCATTGCCTTCCCTACTGTATTGTGTGGCATTATATTGAGTCAGCATCCCAATATGTTAAACTACACTGACTCTGTGATAAAGAGAGAATCTCCTCTATCCCTGCATTACAAACTGTTTGAGGGGACACATGTCCCAGACATTGTCTCGACATCAGGGAAAGCTGCTTCAGGTGCTGTGTCCAAGGATGCCTTGATTGCAGAACTCAAGGACACATGCAAGGTGCTGGAAGCAACCATCAAAGCCAACACAGAGAAGAAAATGGAGCTGGAACTACTGATCAAAAGGCTCTCAGAGAGTGGCATTGATGATGAAGAAGCAGCTGAGGAAGACAAAGAAGCAGCTGAGGAAGAAGAAGAAGCTGCTGAGGAAGAGGAAGATGCAGCAGAAGAGACAGAATCAGATGATGATGATTCTGAAGCCACCCCATGATCATCAGACCCTTATTTTTGCTTTTCACTTTTATTAGCTAAAGGGGCATGTCCCTTTGAACAATTGTTTACTATGGGTCTGTAATATTCGCACATTAATTTCATGCATCCTACTTTTGCCAAATTTATGTCTAAAATGGGGGAGTAATAGTATTATGCTTGCTATTATGCATGATTATGTTGAATGTATGATGTATGGCAGTAGGATACGATGTATGCATGACTCATGATTTTGAGGGGGAGTTGTATGAATATGATTTTGAGGGGGAGACTGCTGCTGATGATGAATGATGTAAGCTACTAGAAGCTGCTAGAAGATGCTGCAGTAAGAGCATGAAGACAGGGGGAGCAGATAGCGGATGTCACATGAGATGTCTCGACATCCTGGAAAAGACTAGTAGCTGATAGAAGATGCTGCAGTAAGCATGGAGACAGGGGGAGCAGTAGCAGAAAGCTGATGTCACGAGAGATGTCTTGACATCCTGGAGAAGACTTGTAGATTTGCAACTTGAAGAATTTCCGCTGTGCTTGATTACTCTGATAATGGAAGTTGCTGATCCCACTTGCATAACTGCTCGTACCTGCTCAGGAAGTGTCTAAGTATGTTTTAGACAAAATTTGCCAAAGGGGGAGATTGTTAATGTTTAGCTCTACTGAGCTTTAAAAGATTGGCTAAGATTTTGTTAAAACATAAACACTTAGACAATGAAGGAAAGCTGGAGTTGCTGCACATGAAGTCCAACGTTATGTCAAGGAATAAGATCGGGCTGCACAATGCACAAGGCAAGATAAAATGTCAAATGAAGAATTGAAGTTGCAGGATCCACGATGTCGGATACAATGTCCTGACATCCTGCCCGAGAATACTGGAGTTGCTGTACAATGCAAGATAAAAGTCAAGTGCAAAAGTGAAGTTGCAGGATCCACGATGTCGGATACAATGTCCTGACATCCTGCCCGAGAATACTGGAGTTGCTGTACAATGCAAGATAAAAGTCAAGTGCAGAAGTGAAGCTGCAGGATCCACGATGTCGGACACGATGTCCTGACATCCGGCCCGAAAATACTGGACATATAAATCTGTTATATCTTTAACAAATTATTGTGCAGTTAGCAAGAGATTAGAAGATCTATCTTTAGGAACGAATTAAAAGATCATTACAGTTCGAATTTCAAAGTAGAAGAGTTCGTTCAGGGATTAAAGATTAAAGATTAAAGATTCAAACTAAAAGATCAAAAGTTATCTTTTAGTTCTTTAACTGCAGATTTTTCAGAAGAAGATAGATCTCCTCCAGCATCAAGGCGTTGCAGCCCAGAATCGTACACGGCTATATAATCATGGAGGCTGCACGAGTTCTGTACCAAGTCCGGGATTGAAGAGTTAGTTTGTGAGTTTTTGGGACTTGAGTCATTTGTGAGCCACCTTGATGGTACCCTAGCATCAAGTGTTGGACCTATGTGTGTAGAGTTGATCTCTTGTGTGTAGAGTTGATCTCTTGTGTCTAGAGTTGATCTCTAGTGTGTAGAGTTGATCTCTTTTGTTCAGAGTTGATCTCTGGTGTGTCTTTGACTTAATTGTAAACACGGGAGTGTGAGTGAGAGGGAGTGAGCGGAGGTTCTCATATCTAAGAGTGGCTCTTAGGTAGAGATCGCACGGGTAGTGGTTAGGTGAGAAGGTTGTAAACAGGGGCTGTTAGACCTTGAACTAACACTATTGAGAGTGGATTTCCTCCCTGGCTTGGTAGCCCCCAGATGTAGGTGAGGTTGCACCGAACTGGGTTAACAATTCTCTTGTGTTATTTACTTGTTTAATCTGTTCATACGGACACATATAATCTGCATGTTCTGAAGCGTGATGTCGTGACATCCGGTACGACATCTGTCCCCTGGTATCAGAATTTCAATTGGTATCAGAGCCAACACTCGAAATCACAGAGTGAGATCTAGGGAGATAAATTCTGATGAACATGGAGAAAGAAGGAGAAAAAGAGAAAAAGAAATAGAAAAAGAGAAAAATAAAAATGAAAAAAATAAGGTTGCAGAGAAGAGTAGAAGTGGAAAGGTCGTGGAAGAGAGTGTGGAAGTACCATATCCTATGGTGCCATCCAAGAAAGAAAAAGAACGTCATTTGGCAAGATTTTTGGATATTTTCAGGAAACTGGAAATAACCATGCCCTTTGGCGAAGCTCTGCAGCAGATGCCACTCTACTCT
Organism: Glycine max; assembly: GCF_000004515.6. Taxonomy (NCBI): domain Eukaryota; kingdom Viridiplantae; phylum Streptophyta; class Magnoliopsida; order Fabales; family Fabaceae; genus Glycine; species Glycine max. Next base: position 26,759,438 of record NC_038245.2, on the reverse strand, counting down.
AAATTTTTGAAAGATATGTTGACAATCAAGCACATGTACATTCATCAGGAAAACATCATAGTTGAAGGAAATTGTAGTGCTGCAATCCAAAAGATCCTTCCACCTAAGCACAAAGATCCTGGGAGTGTAACCATTCCTTGTTCAATAGGAGAAGTCAATGTGGGAAATGCTCTAATTGATCTGGGAGCCAACATTAATTTGATGCCCCTCTCTATGTGCAGAAGACTGGGAGAGTTGGAGAGTATGCCCACTCGAATGACTTTGCAATTAGCTGACCGCTCCATTACCAGGCCCTATAGAGTGATTGAAGACGTGTTGGTCAGGGTAAATCATTTTATCTTCCCAGTAGACTTTGTGGTCATGGATATCTTTGAAGATATTGACATCCCAGTAATCTTGGGAAGGCCGTTCATGTTGACTGCAAGCTGCATAGTTGACATGGGGAAGAGAAAGCTGGAGTTAGGTTTTGAAGACCAGAAAATTGATTTTGACTTGTTTGTGGAAGACAAGCCTGCTCCAGAACACAATGTTTGCTTTCAGGTAATGGGAGAAAGTCAAGAGGTTCTGAAGGTGAGAACCAAAACATGAGATTGCCCAAAGAGGTAAAAGCGTCAAGCTAATGACGTTAAAAAAAGCGCTTCCTAGGAGGTAACCCAATTTTAATCTTTGTTGTGTTTGTTTGTTTGTTTTCCATGCATTTGATCATTTGGAACTTGCTATGTGTTGCAAACTACCCTTCGGCGGGAGGGCGACACGTGACTCGCGGGAGCGTCTTCCAAGAAAGGAATACGCGCGAAGTCGTCACCAACGTTTATTTGAGGAAAACGTCGGAAAAACCGGAAAAGACGTAGTCTACGAACTTTAAGTGAAAGGTTTGGGAGTTGTATTTACGCACGGGGAAAGTATTAGCACCCTACACGTCCGTCACAAGGGACGACAGCCTTTAATCAAATGTGCAAATATGACTTCAATTTATGCTATTTTCCCTTTTTACGTTCTTATGTCTTTTTTGTGCCTTTTTATATTTTTATCTTTTTGTGGTCGACAAGGGTGTTTCCCTTTGCTCCTACGTATTCCTCAATTGTGATGAGGAAATCAGACCTACGTAGTTCTTTGAGAACATAGCGTTTGGTTAAGTTATTTTTTTATCCCTTTTTTGCAAGATATGTTTTTATTGAATGAAAGGTCATTTAAGGCATTGGACCATTAAACAATCTTTCAATTCTTTTGAAAAGAGAGAAAACATTAAGGCATCGGACCATTAATGATCTCTTTATTTTTGAAAGAGGTAATAAAGTTACATATTGATTTTAGGCCTTTAGAAATCCACATTTAACCAATAAAACCGAGAAAGACCATTTCAAGGTGTTGGACCTTTAGAAATGGCTTTTTTAGGTGATGACAAAAATTTGATTTATGAATTAATTTTAGCCTTAGGTTCACTTTGGTTATTAGTCAATTCGATTAAGAAAGAAAAATACCAAAGAAAAACGTCTGATTGATTTTTTTGATTATTTCACTAAAAGATATTTTTTTATTATTATATTATTATTTTGCCTCTTTTTGGTTTTAAACGTGGTTACGGCATGACCGAACGGTCGGAATTCATTTTAACATAAATTAAAGGATGTTACAATACGAATGATCGGTGGAAATTTATTTTATTTTTGATTAGGCATGAAAACGATTTAAATAAATGACTAAAGCACGCCAAAAGGGGGTACTGAAAGTAAATAAAAATGAAATGGAAATTAAAGCACGTGAAACAAGTGGGGACCACTAAGGGTACATAGAATGAATTGAAAAGTTCGATTTCGGGAACTTACCGGTTGAAGACCGAAGAACGACGAAGAACGGTTGAAAATCTTCGCGAAATCACTCACGGAAACATCACGGAAGCGTTACGAAAGCGCCTCAGCTTGGATTTTCTTCACAAAAACAATTTTCCTCACTAATTTTAAGTGAATCTCAGATACCAGGAGGGTTGAACCTTTTTGCTCTTCCCTCCTTCCCCTATTTATAGGAAAAGAAAGGAGATGCTTGCCACCCAGCTCGCCCAGGCGAGCTAGGTTGCTTCCTCCAGAAGCAACCGTCTTCTGGAGGAACATCCTGGAAGGCCAAGTGGGCCTGGTTGCTATTTGCACCCCCATTTTTACTAAATACACCCCTTGCCTTTTTTTGCTGATTATTTTTCCGTAACGTTACAGAAACTTACGAATTTCGCAACGATACTTATTTTCTTTCCGTAATGTTACGCAACCTTACGGATTACGTAATCATCCCTTTTTGGCCTTCCGGAATGTTACGGATCTTTACGAATTGTGCATTTACACTTCCCTTTAATTTCTGGCATGTCACGAAAATTCACGGGTTGTGCAACGATGCTTTTTTTAACTTCCGGCATGTCACGGAACTTCACGAATTGCCTAACGATGGGTGCCAAGTACCTCGAAGTGGTCAAACGAGGGTCGCATCCCAACAACGGATGGTCCCTGTACGAAATTAGGGTATGACACTATGTAATCTGTACATAGGAGTATATCATCCAATCTTTGAATGTTTAACATAAGGGTTTCAATTTCTTTGAAAAAGGACTGAAAAATAACTTAGAAAACATTTTATGAGAAACAGTCCTTTCGCCAAGCGCATCTCTGTTCATGCGCTAAGCCACAAGTCTTGAGCGCTTAGCGCCCAACCCTTGCATTTGAGGCTGATTTGGTCCGCTAAGCTGGCCAAGGTTGAGCTAAGCTAACTTCAATTCGATCTGAATTCAGCTAAGCTTTAGTCTGATCGCTAAGTGACAACTTATCAGTGGCTAAGCAGAACCTATTGTCGCCAAGCGCAATTCCTTACGGCCATAACTAAGGTCGATAAAGCTAAGCGCCAGTCATGGAAGCTAAGCGAGATTCATTGTGGCAATTTTAGCGCTAAGCGAGAACCTCTCAGCTAAGCGCATGCTCCTCTGCACTTAAGATGCATCATTTTAGCTAAGCTGGTCAGAGTCAGGCTTAGCGAGAGTTGCAGCTTTTCTAATCAGCAGACCTCACTAAGCAAACTTACTCGCACGCTAAGCCGAGTTTCTGTTAAAAAAAATTCGAATTTGAAACGTCGGCTAAGCGCACGTTCGCTAAGCAAGCCTGGTTTAGAAACCAAACGTCTCTCTTGCTCACTTAGCGAAATGGTCCGCTAAGCGAAAGTATCAAACTGCTTAAGTGAGTGTAACAACAGTTACACTCAAATTTGTTAGAGTACAGAAACCTCGCCTTTGCATTCTCTCTCTCCAAAAAAATTTGCACATTTTGCATTTGTACTCTCTTTGTGCATTTTTCGACTTTGAAGCATCAATCATACACCGTCCAAGTAAGTTCCTTGATCCTTTTTCTCTTTTTCTTATCTTAACTTTAGGGTAGAAGACTTTACTGTAGCTTTAGAATTTTAGGGTTTTTATGTTTTGTTAGAATTAGTTTAAGATGAGGGCTATGTAAGCTTGTATACTGAATTGAGTATGGCACACACATTGCATGTCTGATATGCCTTTTAGAGGCTTGAAAAGTGCGAGAAAACGAGTTGTTTTTTTGGAAAACGTGATGAACTCGCTAAGCGAGAATGCTGCACTAAGCGAATTCATCAATACTCATTGTATATAAGCTTTATCTGAAGAACTCGCCAAGCGCACTTACTGCACTAAGCGAGTTCATCTTTTGAGGATGAACACTCATCCTCTTGCTGAACTACCTGTGGCTAAGCGAGGCTGAATCGCTAAGCCCAGGTAACTTAACCATTTTTTTTTGTGATAGCCACATGTTAGACAAGTGGCCTCAGATATCTTAAGAAGGGGGGTTGAATTAAGATATCCCAAACTACTTCCCCAATTAAAAATCTATTTATCTTTTTATTCAAATTATAAATTCCCTTAACAATGAACTTCTTAAATATTGATTCAAATAAAACAAGTTGAATATGAATATAAAGCAATAATAAATAAAGGAGTTTAAGGGAAGAGAAAGTGCAAACTCATATTTATACTGGTTCGGCCACACCCTTGTGCCTACGTCCAGTCCCCAAGCAACCCGCTTGAGAGTTCCACTATCTTGTAAATTCCTTTTACAAGTTCTAAACACACAAGGACAATCCTTCCTTTGTGTTTAGAATTCTTTTACAACAAGAGACCCTCGGTCTCTTAATCCCTTAGAGAATTAGAAGGAGAAGAAGAATGAATCTCTCTTGAAAGAGATAGATTTTACAGATTGAGCACTCAAATAATTCCTTAATGAATTGCAATTGAATTGGCCAAGGAATTCTTAAGAGGATAAAATGATTTTGCTCTTTTAGAGAATAAACACTTGTTGTTCTGAAAAACTCTGCAAATTCGTGTTGTAAATCACATATATATAGATCATTGGTGGTCATCAAAAAACCTTTTGAGAAGTTGTGACTCTTTAGAATTATTTTTCTGAAAGTCTTTTCTGGTAATCGATTACAGGATTTGTGTAATCGATTACAGCTTTTAAAATTTGAATTAAAACGTTTATTAACTGCTGGTAATCGATTACCAAAATTGTGTAATCGATTACACAGTCTAAAATTTGAATTCAAATTTTTAGTAGCTGTTGTAAAGCATCTTTGGCCACTGGTAATCGATTACATCCTTTGGTAATCGATTACCAGAGAGTAAATCCTTTGAAAAGCACTTTTTAATTTAAATTACTTGGCCAAACCTTTTGCTAATTCAATTAGGAATTCCCTTCCTAATATACTAGTGATCATCTTGATGTTGTGACTTGTATTCTTGAAGTATTGTCTTGAATTTAAACTTGAAAAGCCCATTTGCATCAATTGCATCATATCATCATGATCATCATCAAAACACCAAAGGCATTTGCATCTACACCGCACACTAAGCTGAGCATTCCTGAGCCAAGCGCAATTGGTTACAGCATCTGCTGAGCTAAGCGAGCTTCACTCGATGAGCTCCCATAACTTAGTGAAATTTCTGCTCAGTGTAGTGCCACTATGCGCAGCCTATTCTTGGCTAAGCTCAAATCCATGTGGCTAACCTTAGGCTTAGCGAGCTCCTCGCCAGCTAAGCCAATTTTGAAAACACTAGACCATAGCAATTTCCGCTAAGCGACACTCCTGTGTCGCTAAGCCCAGTGTCGCTTTTGTGATACAGGTAGCTACTACCACTCCTGAGCAATCCCTTGAGGCTACTTCAGAGCCTTCTGCACAAGTGGTAAACCTACCCTCACCTCAGCCAGCATCACACCCCTCCACTCCTCTTCTACAGATTCCAGAGGATCCAACTACACCAGTCCTAGTTGTGGACACTTCTCCTCCCACTACTCCAGTTCTTCAACTGACAAATCAGGAGGATGGTCAGACACAGGAAACACATGACAAGTCACAAGAATTTTAATTCTTGATGACACTTTTCACTTTTTGATTTATTATTATTATAATTTTGGTTTTTGTACAGTATTTCCTTTATGTCTATATGTACTACTAGTTTTATATATGAATAGTTAGTATGCTTATCCTGGAGCATTTTGAACAGTTTAACTTATTTTTGATGACATGGCAGTGAAACACTTTTATTTATTTTTGTGAAAATGGGTGTATGTGATGTGTCATTATTTTCTCCTATTTCTTAACCCTTTTTGTTACCATTTTAATTACTGATTAGCCTTAATTGTAAAATTAATTGTGCAGTTTTATCATTTGGGCCTACTTGACTAATTTTGCGTTTTTAATTTATTTTCATGAGAATTATAAGTAATTGGGCATGGATCCGGATTTGGGCTGAACCGGCTTGGACTTAAAGAGAGCAGACAATTTTATTTTATTTCATCCAATTTTATTTTATTTGGCCCGGTTTATTTTATTTCATTTTTGTGCTTGGACTTAAAACAGATTTGTAAGCTTTGGGGCTGAGGACATATATAATAGCACCAAGGTTTTTAGAGAAGGGAGATTGTGGACAGAGGAGAAGAATTTTAGGGTTTTGCATGTAGTGTTCACGTGCACTATTCACATAGCAATAAATTTCATTTTCTGATTCAATTTGCAATTTCATTTTCTACTTCTGCCCTTGAATTCGTTTTTGTTTTTTGCTGATTAATGGAAGGATGAGTTTCCAGTGTTGTTTTCTCTTGAGGATCAAGCACAACTCTCTTTGAGGTTTTGTTATTACTATTGAATTCTGATCAGTTTTTCCCCTTCACCAATTGCTATGTATTTGTTGCTATTAATCCATGCATGCTTGATGCTTGATTAATTGTTTTTGTGCTTAATTTACGTTCATGCTTCATGATTAGTTTCGTTCATGCTTAATGGACTTGTGAGAGGGATTAATTGGTGTGTGCGTTGCTTAATCACATAATGACAACGTTATGTTAATTTTTTCTTAGTCAATTAATTTCGGGTTGGATTAAGTGGTTGAACTGATTAGGGATAAATTCTCGTAACCTAGGATAAGAGACTTGCTTTTGAATCAAGGGGAAACAACATGTTTTAATTCTGTTATTTTCTTATTCCAGTTTGCTTGTTGTTTAATTCACAAAAACAAACAAACCCCCCCAATTCGTTACTATTTGATTAACATATATTATAAATGTTTGGTTGATCATTGCTCACTGAGAGACGACCTAGGATCACTTCCTAGATACTGCATTTTTAATGTTTATTTGATTCGGGTACGACCTCGATCAAATTTGGCGCCGTTGCCGGGGAGTAGTGGTCCAAAGGTTCATAATAGTGTTTAGTCATTTTGAGTGTAGCTCTGTTGTTTAGTGTGTGAGTGTGTGTTGTATTGTTTTGTGTAGTGTTCTGTTTCGCATTTCAGTCGCGTCCCCTGTTTAGCGCTTCCCTGTTTTTAGTTTTGTGTGATGCTGTGAACAGTGATTAGCGACTGAGAACTAGCGACTGATTTTGCAATTTAATTGGCGATTTTTGTTTTGATAGTTAGAGTTGTTATTTTTGGCTGATTTTTTGTGTGGTAGTTTCTTTTGATCCGTATTTTGTGTGAAAAATACCAAAAGCACTTGGTGTGGCTGTATTTGAGAGAGAAAAAATTTGGGAACTTGTTTTTAGCAAAACTAAAAACAGCCATAACTTTTGCTCTGGGTATCAGAATGACTATTATTATATATGCATTTGGGGTAGAAAAAAATTTCCCATATTGTGACAACCGGCTTTCCCAAAATCGAAAAATCAGTTGTTTACTAAGTTTTTTTATTTTTCAAGTATTATTGTCTTATTTTTCTAAACTCTCCTTAGGCAGTTTTCCTAGTTAGACTATGAATTTTTTTCTGAAAATTTTTGTGCTATCTTTTCATGATTTTAGGGTGTTGGTCACAAAATTTCTGCTCATTTGGATATCGTTTGACTATAGTTGTAGTTTTAACCCTCCCCTAGTGCTTGTTTGAGAAACACATGATTTGCTGCATATAGTGCATGACTAGGGGCAATCCAGGTGATTTACAACCCTTTGATCCTGAAATAGATAGAACCTTTCGTAGATTACTTAGGCATAGTGTGCATCCTGATCATTCTGTGCATTTTGAGCATCTTGAGCATTCTGAGTATTCTGTTGCTGGTGATTTTGAACATTCTGATTTTGAGCATTCTACTAATAATTTTCATACTGAGAACATGGCTCAACCTTCACCTCGTGAGAGGACTCTTAGGGAGATGGCTGCACCTGATTTCACTTATGATAGCTTGTGCATTCAATATCCTGATGAGGATGTTCCATATGTTCTCAAGACTAGACTAATACATTTGCTGCCCAAGTTTCATGGTCTTGCAGGTGAAGATCCTCATAAGCATCTTAAGGAGTTCCATATTGTCTGTTCCACCATGAAACCCCCTGATGTCCAGGAAGATCATATCTTTCTAAAAGCTTTTGCTCATTCTCTGGAGGGAGTGGCAAAAGATTGGTTGTACTACCTTGCTCCCAGGTCCATTACCAGCTGGGATGACCTTAAGAGGGTGTTTGGAGAAATTTTTCCCTGCATCTAGGACCACTGCCATTAGAAAATACATTTCAGGCATCAGGCAACTTAGTGGAGAGAGCTTGTATGAATACTGGGAAAGATTCAAGAAATTGTGTGCAAGCTGTTCTCGCCATCAAATTTCTGAGCAACTCCTCCTACAATATTTCTATGAGGGACTTAGCAACATGGAGAGGAGTATGATTGATGCTGCCAATGGTGGAGCTCTTGGTGATATGACTCCTATTGAGGCTAGGAATTTTATTGAGAAGATGGCTTCCAACTCCCAACAATTCAGGGCAAGAAATGATGCCATTGTCCTTAAAGGAGTCCATGAGGTGGCCATGGATTCATCTTCATCTGCTGAAAATAAAAAGCTTGAGGGAAAACTTGATGCCATGGTCAACCTAGTAACTTAGCTTGCCATGAATCAGAAATTTGCATCTACACCTGTTGCAAGAGTCTGCGATCTATGTTCTTCTACAGATCACCATACAGATCTCTGTCCTTCTGTGCAGCAATTTGGAGTCAATGAGCAACCTGAAGCTCATGCTGCAAACATTTATAATAGACCTCCTCAGCAGCAAAACCAACAACAGTAGAACAATTATGATCTCTCAAGCAACAAATACAATCCAGGTTGGAGTTATCATCCAAATTTGAGATGGGCAAGCCCTCCACAACAACAATAGCCTGTCCTTCCTTTCCAGAATGTTGTTGGTCCAAGCAGGCCATATGTTCCTCCTCCAATGCAGCAGCAGCAACAACAACAAAGACAACAAGCAACTAAGGCCTTTTCTCAACCTTCCTTAGAGGAGTTAGTGAGGCAAATGACCATCCAGAATATGCAATTTCAGCAAGAAACAAGAGCCTTCATTCAGAGTCTGACAAATCAGATAGGGCAGATGGCTACTTAGTTGAACCAAGCTCAGTCCTAAAATTCTGACAAATCGCCTTCACAAACTGTGTAGAATCTGAAAAATGTGAGTGCCATCACCTTGAGGTCTGGCAAGTAAGTTGAAGTGCCTCCACCAGTAGCAGCACCTACACCTGAACCTGTCAAACTTCATTCTACAGCCGAAAAAGAGGATGAGCTAGCTGCACAAAAGAGAAAGCTTCCTGATCAAGAGGGAGCTAACAAAAATTTTCATGCAGGTGGACCTTCTTCTAGTAGTTCTAACGTGCAGCAGCCTCTTATCCCTCTTCCATTTCCACCTAGAGCAATTCCAAACCAAAAGATGGAACAAGTGGATAAGGAGATCTTGGAGATCTTCAGGAAAGTAGAGGTGAACATACCTCTGCTAGATTCCCTCAAGCAAATTCAAAGATATGCCAAGTTTCTAAAGGAGTTGTGCACCCACAAAAGGAAGCTCAAAGGCAATGGAAGATTAGCATGGGCAGAAATGTGTCAGCATTAATAGGTAAATTTGTTCCTCACATTCTTGAGAAATGTAAGGACCCAGGTACTTTCTGTATACCTTGCATTATTGGGAACAACAAATTTGAGAATGCCATGCTAGATCTAGGAGCATTAGTTAGTGTCATGCCTCTGTCCATTTTCAATTCTTTATCTCTTGGACCTTTGCAATCTACAAATGTGGTGATTCATTTGGCAAATAGAAGTGTTGCTTACCCCGCAGGTTTCATATAGGATGTGTTGGTTCGGGTTGGCGAACTTAGTTTTCCTGCTGATTTTTATGTTCTTGATATGGAAAAGGGATTTTCCCATGGTTTAGTTCCAATTATTTTAGGCAGGCCATTTATGAAAACAACTCGAACCAAGATAGATGTTTATGCTGACACATTGTTTATGGAATTTGGCGATATTATTGTTCATTTTAACATTCATGATGCCATGAAACATCCCTCTGAGGATCATTTTGTTTTTCGTGCTAAGATACTTGATCAGATTGTTGATGATTATATGTTTTATTTTGATTCTCTTCATGGTAGGAAACATCCATTTTTATCTGATCTGCATACTTGTTATTCCTCATGCAATGAATCTGAATCTGAGTTTGAATTTGATCATGTATCTGATTTTTATGCTGAGAGTAAATTTGAATTTGAGTCTGGTTTTGATTTTCTGAATGTTGTACCTCTTGATGTTGACTTTTTAGAGTCAGAATGCACTAACCATGTTGCAGGAAGTACATATACTCCTGACTTGCTTTATGAGGTACAGGCCGAGGAACCTTCTTCTTCTCCTACCCTGGTTCCTCCCACTGTTCAGCCACCACCTACACCAGAGTTGAAGCCCTTACCAACAAACCTCAAGTATGCTTACTTGGAGGACAAGGAAAAATTTCCAGTGATCATCTCTGCCTCCCTTGCTGCTGAGCAAGAGGAGAAGTTGTTGCTAGTGCTCAAGAAAGCCATTGGATGGACTTTAGAAGACATTCCTGGTATTAGCCCATCTACCTGCATGCATAGGATACTTTTAGAGGATGAAGCTAAGCCAGTGAGGCAGCCACAACGGCGACTCAACCTCGTCATTCTAGATGTGGTGAAAAAGGAGGTGACCAAGCTCTTACAAGTTGGAATCATCTACCCCATTTCTGACATCCAATGGGTGAGTCCACTCCAAGTGGTTCCTAGGAAGACAGGTCTCACAGTGATCAAGAATGAGAAGGATGAGCTTATCCCCACAAGAGTGCAGAACAGCTGGCGAGTCTGCATTGATTATAGGAGGCTGAACCAGGCAACCGGAAAAGATCATTTTCCCCTACCATTTATAGATCAAATGCTTGAGCACTTGGCAGGTAAGTCTCATTACTATTTTCTTAATGGTTTTTCTGGTTATTTACAAATTCATATTGCTACTGAGGATCAAGAAAAGACCACATTCTCCTATCCCTTTGGCACTTTTGCCTATAAGAGGATGCCCTTTGGCCTATGCAATGCCCTTGGTACCTTCCGGCGGTGTATGCTTATCATTTTCAGTGATTTTTTAGAGAGTTGCATAAAGGTGTTTATGGATGATTTTATTGTTTATGGATCCTCTTTTTATGCATGTTTGGATAGTCTGGATAGAGTTCTTAATAGATGCCTTGAAACTAACCATGTGCTGAATTTTGAAAAATGTCACTTCATGGTAGAACACGGTATAGTTTTAGGGCATATCATTTCCAATAAGGGCATAGAGGTAGACCCTGCAAAAATAACTGTTATTTCACAATTTTCTTACCCCTATTGTGTGCGAGAGGTTCGTTCTTTTCTTGGCCATGCAGGGTTTTATAGGCGCTTTATCAGGGACTTTAGCAAAGTGGCCCTTCCACTATCCAATCTGCTGCAAAAAGAGGTGGAGTTTGATTTTGATGACCGGTGCAAGGAGGCTTTTGATTGCCTTAAGCGTGTGTTGACTACCACCCCTATCATTCAGGCACCTGACTGAATAGCCCCATTTGAGCTGATGTGCGACGCATCCAATTAATCATTGGGGGTTGTCCTTGCTCAAAAGATTGACAAGCTACCTCGGGTGATCTACTACGCTTCCAGAACTTTGGATGCTGCCCAAACAAATTACACTACCACAGAGAAGGAGCTATTAGCGATAGTTTTTGCTCTTGAGAAATTTCGTTCATATCTGCTTGGTACTCGTGTTATTGTTTATACTGACCATGCAACTCTGAAGTACCTGTTGAAGAAGGTTGAATCAAAGCCTAGATTGATCAGGTGGATGCTTTGGATCCAAGAGTTTGATTTAGAGATCCGTGATCGGAGCGGTGCACAGAACCTCGTGGCTGACCACCTGAGTAGGATTGAGCAAGCGTCTGAGGACTCACCCATTTGGGATGATTTTCTGGATGACCATTTGTACATTCTGTATAATATTTCTGATTCCTTCCCCACTCCTTGGTTTGCTAATATTGTGAATTATCAGGTTGCTTCTATTTTTCCTCCCTTAGCATCCAAAGCTAAAACTGTTAAAATTAAGAGCGATGTTAAGCATTATATTTGGGATGACCCCTATTTGTGGAAGTTATGCAGTGACCAGGTTATTAGAAGATGCATTCTAGACCATGAGATTGACTCGGTCCTGCAATTCTGTCATTCTTCCGCACCAGGTCGCCATCTTGGCATATAGAGGACAACTCGCAAGGTGCTTGACTACGGTTTCTATTGGCCCACCATCTTCAAGGATGCATGGAGAATCTGTAGCACTTGTGAGCCTTGTTAGAGAGCAGGCGACTCACTTTCATGGAGATAGCAAATGCCTCAACAACCCATGTTGTTCTGTGAGGTCTTTGATGTCTGGGGTATAGACTTTATGGGGCCTTTCCCTGTCTCTTTTGGTTTTGTTTATATTCTCCTTGCTGTTGATGATGTTTCAAAATGGGTGGAAGCAAAAGCCACCAGAACTAACGATGCTAAGGTTGTTGTGGATTTTGTTAGATCTAATTTGTTTTGCAGGTTTGGAGTCCCAGAGCCATCGTTAGTGATCAAGGCACCCATTTTTGTAACAGATCCATGTATGCCTTGCTCAAAAAGTACGGGGTCGTGCACAGAATTTTCACACCTTAACACCCCCAAACTAATGGGCAAGCTAAGATTTCCAACAGGGAGATAAAAAGGATCTTGGAGAAGATTGTGCAGCCAAACAGAAAGGATTGGAGCACCAGGCTGGATGATGCTCTTTGGGCGCATAGGACTACCTACAAAGCACCCATAGGAATGTCTCTTTATCGGGTTGTCTTTGGTAAGGCATGTCTTCTTCCCGTAGAGATAGAGCACAGAGCCTACTGGGCTGTAAAGACCTACAACTTCTCTATTGATCAGGCTTGAGAGGAAAGGAAGTTGCAACTAAGTGAGCTAGATGAGTTCCATTTAGAACCCTATGAGAATTCCAAATTCTACAAGGAGAAGACCAAGAAGTTCCATGACAGCTTGATAGCTAAGAAGGACTTCATGGTTGGACAAAAAGTTTTATTGTATAACTCTAGGCTCGGACTCATGAGTGGTGAGTTGAGGTCAAAGTGGATTGGTTCTTTTGTAGTGACTAATGTTTTTCCTTATGGTATAGTTGAGATCAAAAGTGAATCCACAGATAAGAGCTTCAAGGTTAATGGACACCGGCTGAAACCATTCCTCACAAATCCCTCCTTAGTGGATGTAGTGGTGGAGGAGACTTCCTTACTTCACCCTACTTCTCTTCCGCCATGAATTAGGGAGTTTTCTTTTTCAGTTTCCTTCTTTACTTTTATTGCATGTGTCCAAATTTATTGATTGTTCTTGATCTTATGATTGTGCTACATTGAGGACAATGTGTTGTTTAAGTGTGGGGGGAGATTGTTCTTTGTTTTTGGTTTTCTTGGTTAATTTTGTTATTTTGGGTTTTCTAGGTTAATTTTTTTATTTTGGTTTTATGTTTTGTGTACAACATTGCATGTTTCTCTTTGAATTTTGGGTTATGTATAGGTGATGGGTAATTGTTTTTGAAATAGGAGTTTCTTGGCATTTTGTGAATTGAAATCCTTGTTTTTCTCTACATGTCAAGTTAGTTTTGAAAGGTCGAATTGAAAGTGATAGATTTACCCTTTGTGATATTTTGAGCCATCATCATCTATTCTATTCGGTGTGTTTTGCCCCATTGATTGCTTGCACAATAGTCTTGGCTTGACTCTTGTTGATACTTCTTGGTTCACATGCATGTTGGGAGATGATTTAGGCATTTTCGTTCTTATAAGCCTCTAGCCAAATGAGCCTACCTTGAATTAATTCCTTTGATAGCCCCTTTGAGCCTAATTGTTGCTTTATTTTTCAAATATTCAAAATGCTTTTAAATTTTTGTTTTTCTGTTCTAAAAAAATTAAAAAATAAAATAAAATAAAAAAACAGAAAAAGAATGAAGTTGAATAAATGAGGTCTTAGACTGGTTTGAAGACTTGGTTGATTTTGTTGATATTGGAGGTTTTGGGTTTACTACTTTTGCTTAATTTCCACTTATTCCCCATTGCTCCTCTATTCCTTTGGGTTTTAGCTAGCTTATCCCATACTTTCCTCTACCTTGTCCCTGGCCCCATTACAACCTTGAAAGACCTTTTGATTCTCATGTGTATGTGTTTGTCGAGTTTGGTTGTCAATTTTAGAGTTTTGCCAAGTCTATGTGGTGTTTGTTTTCATGGGTGCTCTGAGAGTAAACAATAGCCTAGACACTTGAGAGATAGAGTGCATATCTTGTGAGGCTTTATCACTTTTCATTTTTGAGCTGATTGACTATCTTGCCATGTTTGAGGTGCTTGGATGATTTTCATGACTACCTTGATTCTTTAACTCTTTACGTGTTGGATGTTGCCCATTCCTTGAGATTCATTGAAAAATATGTAAATGTTTTTGTGTTTGTTTGTCTCTCTTTAATGTCTCGGGATTTGTTCCTTGCTTTGCTTTTGATTTTGCCTAGGAGTGCAAAAGGCTAAAGTGTGGGGGAATTTGATGTGTCATTATTTTCTCCTATTTCTTAACCCTTTTTGTCACCATTTTAATTACTGATTAGCCTTAATTGTCAAATTAATTATGCAGTTTTATCATTTGGGCCTACTTGACTAATTTTGTGTTTTTAATTTAATTTCAGGAGAATTATAAGCAATTGGGCTTGGATCCAAAATTGGGCTGAACCGGCTTGGACTTGAAGAGAGCAGACAATTTTATTTTATTTCGTCCAATTTTATTTTATTTGGCCCGGTTTATTTTATTTCATTTTTGGGCTTGGACTTAAAACAGATTTGTGAGCTTTGGGGCTGAGGACATATATAACAACACCAGGGTTTTTAGAGAAGGGAGACTGTGGATAGAGGAGAAGAATTTTAGGGTTTTGCATGTTACTGTTCACGCACACTGTTCATGTTGCAATAAATTTCATTTTCTGATTCAATTTGCAATTTCGTTTTCTACTTCTGCCCTTGAATTCGTTTTTGTTTTCTGCTGATTAATGGAAGGCTGAGTTTCCAGTGTTGTTTTCTCTTGAGGATCAAGCACAACTCTCTTTGAGGTTTTGTTATTACTATTGAATTCTGATCAGTTTTTCCCCTTCACCAATTGCTATGTATTTGTTGCTATTAATCCATGCATGCTTGATGCTTGATTAATTGTTTTTGTGCTTAATTTACGTTCATGCTTCATGATCAGTTTCGTTCATGCTTAATGGACTTGTGAGAGGGATTAATTGGTGTATGCGGTGCTTAATCACATAATGACAGCGTTATGTTAATTTTTTCTTAGTCAATTAATTTCGGGTTGGATTAAGTGGTTGAACTGATTAGGGATAAATTATCGTAACCTAGGATAAGAGACTTGCTTTTGAATCAAGGGGAAACAACATGTTTTAATTCTGTTATTTTCTTATTCCAGTTTGCTTGCTATTTAATTCACAAAAACAAACAAACTCCCCCAATTCGTTACTGTTTGATTAACATATATTATGAATGTTTGGTTGATAATTGCTTACTGAGAGACGACCTAGGATCACTTCCTAGATATTGTATTTTTAATGTTTCTTTGATTCGGGTACGGCCTCAATCAGTATGACTTTGTTTTAAATTGAATGCATGATTTTGATGGAATTTGTGTTTCCTTTCATGAATTTGAGCAAATGTGCATGTCAAACAAAGAAAGAACAAGAATGTGAACTTGCATTTAAAATTGTTAGTCAGTAGAAAGATTGATTGAGAAAGAAAAGCTTGAACCAAAAAACCGGTGAGAGTGTGTGATGTGTCATTATTTTCTCCTATTTCTTAACCCTTTTTGTCACCATTTTAATTACTGATTAGCCTTAATTGTCAAATTAATTATGCAGTTTTATCATTAGGGCCTACTTGACTAATTTTGTGTTTTTAATTTAATTTAAGGAGAATTATAAGCAATTGGGCTTGAATCTAGAATTGGGCTTGGACTTGAAGAGAGCAGACAATTTTATTTTATCAAATCTTATCTTATCCAGATTTTATTTCATCTAGATTTTATTTCATCCAGATTTTATTTCATCCAATCTTATCTTATCTTGTCCAGATTTTATTTTATTTCGTTTATGGGCTTGGATTTAAAATAGATTTGTAAGCTTTGGGGCTGAGGACCTATATAACAGCACCGGGGTTTTAGTTTAGGGGTTTTTTTTGGAAGAGGAGAATAATTTGAGGGTTTTGCAATTCTAGTTGTTATTACTGTTCATGCACACTATTCACGTAGAATAAAATTCATTTTCTACAATTTCGTTTCTGCTTCAATCTACAATTTCATTTTCTGCTGATTAATGGAAGACTAAGTCTCCAGCGTTGTTTTCTCTTAAGCATCAAGCACAGCTCTCTTTGAGGTTTGGTTATTACTATTGAAAACTGATTAGTTTTTCCTCTTCATCAATTACTCTGTATTTGTTGCTATTAATCCATGCATGCTTAGTGCTTGATTAATTATCTCTCCACTTAATTTACGTTCATGCTTAATGATCAGTTTCGTTCATAATTAATTGGTGTATGTGTTGCTTAATCACATAATGACATCCTTATGTTAATTTTCGCTTAGTAATTTAATTTAGGGTTGGATTAAGTGGTTGAACTGGTTAGGGATAAATCCCCGTAACCTAGGATAAGAGACTTGCTTTTGAATCAAGGGGAAACATGTTTTAATTCTGTTATTTTCTAATTAAAATTTGCTTGCTGATTAAATTACAAGAACAAACACCCCCCCAATTCGTTACTATTTTATCACTATCTATTATGAATGTTGGTTGACCATTGCTCATTGGGAGACGACCTAGGATCACTTCCTAGATATTGCATTTTTAATGTTTATTTGATTCGGGTACGACCTCGATCACTGTGACCTTAAACTATGAGTGATAATCTTTGCATGAATCTCTAAATTTTAGAATGAAATGTATAAATAAGGACATAAAGGCCATGATTGTACATACACAAGCTCTCTGACCAAATAGCTTACCTTGAATGATAATTGCATCCTTTGCTCCCTGTATAGGCTGAATGATTTTGTCATGAATTGAACCCTAAACTTAAATAATTATCTCCTGATACCTTGTTTTGATTCTAGGAGAGCATATGGTTCAAGAAAAATTTACTCTGAATTTGGGGGAGAAAAGTTGAAAAGAATGAAAAGAAAAAGGTTAAGCATCAGCACACACAACAAATAAGTTGTATGTTAAAAAAAAAATAAGTTGTGATGTTACAATAAGGTCAAAAGTAAATCAAGAAAAAGGAATAGTGAGAAGGCTATTTTTTTACAAAACAAGAAAAGATCATTGGGATAAGTCAAGGATTTGTGCTCTATTAAAATCTAAACCTTTGAATCCTTGAAAAACCAATGAATTTTTGTAGCCAAACCTCACTACAAGCCTGAGAAAGTCCTTCTGATTCTGTTTATACATTTCTGACTTGATGGCATGAGATGAAATGCAAAGATTGGACCTCCTGTTAGTTATTATCAATGAATAGCTTAAACACTTGTGCTTGAGTGAAACAGTAGCGGTGAGACTGTGGTTTGAGCTACTTTCCTTGATATTTGTCCTATGATTAACTTCATCCAATTGTATAGTTCACATTTTGTTCTCCTCTTTGTCTGGCTGCAAGTTCTGTGAAAACAAGTGATAGGTACACATTGCTTCATCTTTCTCATCATGCAATCAATAAATTTTGATGCATACACCCCTGTACATAATCACTGCATGTTTTATCACTTGAGGACAAGTGAGTTATTCTCTTTTGCTTGAGGACAAGCAAAACCGTAGATTTGGGGGAGTTGTTAGTCGATGAATACGACTATCTTTTATGGATAAAACCTGTGTATATTGTATCAAACTTCTCCAATTTATAGTTGTTTGTAATATTATAAGTACTTTTTGTTAAATATAGGTAATAGATAATTTATACTTTTGTTTTGTGTGTTTAATAATCAATTTCTCTCAATTTCAGGTTAATTAGGCAAATTGGTAAAAGTGATGGCTTAGCGAGCATTCGCTAAGCGTGACAATCAGTGGCTAAGCGCGAGGAAGAATCCAAAAGAAGATGAGCTGTCAAGTTCACTAAGCGCACCGCTCTAGGTCATCAAGCGCACCTCTTCAGCTTATCCGCTAAGCGAGACAAGCGCGCTGAGCCAAAATTCACTAACGTGCGCTAAGCGGTCCATATGTGCGCTAAGCGCACGAGCACGAACAAGGCCACCTATTTAAGCCTGAAATTAGATTTGCAAATGGAGTTTGGATTTTTTCTTGAAGAAGCCTCTGCATGCATGAGAATATGGCCCTGGCTTGAAGCTTTTGCATGTTTAGGTAGTTCTAGCGAGAGAAAGGTCCAAGTTCCAAAGAGTTATGAGAGATTTTGCTGTGTGAAGATCTACAGAGATACGAGTTTGAAGTGGAAGCTATTCTGAGAACATGAGATGAGTTTGTGAGTGATTTTGAGATCCTAGAGGTGAAGGAGACTTCCTCACCACTTGTGTTTTTGCAGTCTTTCATCTTGTTCTTCTCTTTGTTGTAAAGGAGGTTTCCAGACTATGGAAAGCTAAATCCTCTGTTGGATTTTCCCTGTAGGTACCTGATGTAAATATATTTCTATTTATGTAATGATGTTTTGTGTGTTCTCTGTGCTATCTGATTTTCATTCCAGTGTGCTTTTACCTTGATCATGTAGATGCATGCTCTGTTAGGGTCATTCAACAGTGGGAACTGGTCTGACTCTAAAGTCCTTGGTAGTACGGGACTAAGTTGTTGTGCTATCACGAGGGATCGGGGTACAAGAACTTAGTTGTGTATGTGTGTCTTAATGCGGTCTTGGTTGAGTTTAGTCTTACAAGAGGGATCTGCGGATAAGGCTTGATCAGGACTAGGCTAGGCTATCATGAGGAATCGGGGTCTAGCAGTCCCGGAGACAACATAGGAATGCATGAGCATTGCTAAATAGAGAACATCCTTTTTAGCATCAGGAACCTATGAGGAAGACCAATGCTTTCTCTACTTGTTTTTACATAGTATTTTTCTTGCGTGATTTTCTTTCTTTTTGCCTAGATAGTTTAAATACCTGTCCATAACCACAATTATATTTTCATACCAGATGCCTATTTATCGAAGTAGCTGATGCAAGCTCCATTGGAGCTTGTAGGCCTAGGATCTTCTTCATCAATGAATTCCTTTGCTTCTTGGAAGATAAATGGCAGCGGAATGGAGAAGGAAGAGAGAGAGGAGACGCCACTTCAAGGAGAAGATGAGTCTAGAAGAAGCTCACCACCATAGGAGGCCATGGATAAGAGCTTGGAGGAAGAAGGAGATGAATGAAGGGAGAGGGAGAGAAGAGCACGAAATTTTGTGCTCTAAATGAGCTTTGAAATCTGAAGTTTAATATTCAAATTATCAAAGTTGAAAAAAATTCACACACATGACCTCTATTTATAGCCTAAGTGTCACACAAAATTGGAGGGAAATTCAAATTTCAGTTGAATTTGAAATTGAATTTGTGGAGCCAAACTTTGGAGCTAAAATTTCACTAATTATGATTAGTGAATTTTAGTTATGGTTCAGCCCACTAATCCAAGATCAATTCCAAGATTCTCCACTAAGTGTGCTTAGGTGTCATGAGGCATGAAAAGCATGAAGGACATGCACAAAGTGTGACTATATGATGTGACAATGGGGTGTAGTAAGCAAATGCTCACCTCCCCCTCTAAAATTTAATTGGATTGGGCTTCTACCAATTCAATTAAATTTATTTCCAACCACACACATCAAATATCCACTTAGTGCATGTGAAATTACAAAACTACCCCTAATACAAAAACTAGTCTAGGTGCCCTAAAATACAAGGGCTGAAAAATCCTATATTTCTAGGGTACCCTACCTACATTATGGAGCCCTAAATACAAGGCCCAAAAATAATGAAACCTTAATCTAATATTTACAAAGATAAGTGGGCTCGTACTTAGCCCATGGGCCCGAAATCTACCCTAAGGCTCATAAGAACCCTAGGGCCTTCTCTTGCATCTCTGGCCCAATCTACTTGGAGTTTTCTATCCAATGCCCTTGCGGGGTAGGATTGCATCAGTAGCTTGCCAGATAACACAAGTTCCCCGAGAGTTCGATACTCGGTTCTTACCGTTTTATACTACTTGTGTGATCCAGTGCACTTGCCGGCTGTGAACAGTAGCCATAGCAATGGGTCACCATTGTTCCCACCTACCGTTGCTAGCTATGAGTGAGTGAGGGACGATGTTTTGAAGTGTAAGTCCTCCCTCGCCTCTTCAGCAAATGTTGTTGCACTGCAATGCCAAGTGAAGCTGGCAAACCCTAAGGAATCCTGCAAGATAGTCGTCCAAGCTTCTGAGAGTGATGACTTTCCCTTCTTGAGAGTGGTGTCAGGCAGTCCACCATTCTTCTTCATGTACAGGTGTTTGTTTGAGGTCATGGGTCTCATTCTCCCCTTGACTATTTTCTATTGTGCTCCACTTGAGAACTTGAACATGGCCCCTTCCTAATTCCACCTAAACAGTTGGGCCATGGTGAAGGCCTTTGACATTTTGTGCCCATTCTTCAACATTCAGCCTAGTTTGTCGACTTTCTTGTATTTCTTCTAGATGAAGTTGACTGGCAACATTGGTTGGGTCTCCTTGAACAACGTGTCCAAGAAGTTATTTGACTTCAACTCAAACGTCTTTCACCACTTCAAGGACGTTTTTTCAAGGTTTTGGCTACTGATATCGTGGTTGATGGTTTACCACTAATGTTCAACAAGGACGGGGAGCCCTGCTTCCCATTCTATTGGCAATCTGACCCCACCAGGTTCAAGTCATTTGATGAGGATTTGTTTACTCTTTTGGAGTAAATAGCAATGCTATTGTGGAGTAGCTACCAACCTTACTGGACGCATGGACAATTTTGTCTCTTCCCTCGACGAGCAATCCCCTCATTGCCTTGGACAGTTAATGTTTTTCCCTTGTCTTCCTTCTTTGTGTCTGAACTGTGTTTGTGGTCTGAATTGACATTTATTATGTTATTGTTGCTTGTTTTTGCAAGAATTATGGGTGACTTCCCTTGGATGCCACTTGTGAAGCAAGTCGAACCTACTGGCGGGACTGTGCCATCATCCACTATCGCTCCTGTTGCTAGGGAAGGGGGTCAACCTACTGTTGAGGTTGGCCTTGTTATTGGTGCTGCTGAGGTTGCCCCTAGTTCTCCTTCCTCTATTTTGGCTAAGATGATGCGAGATGACGGCGCTAGGGTGTCGGGCCGTAAGAAGTCGAGGGCCCCTTTGAGCCTTCGTGCCCTAAGGCAAGCCACAGGGTTAACACCTCCGACATCAACCGAAGTTTATGCTCATGTTGTTGCTACAATCGTTTTTCTTGTTGCTATTATTATTGTTACTCTTTCTCCTCCATCTCCTCATGTTGTGCCTATTCAAGTGGTCACTCCTGCTGCTAAAGTTCGTATGTTGGTTGCTTCGGCTGGTTTTGTTGTGGCGCCTTCGTCTATCATTGTTGCACCCTTGCTGAGTGTCGGTGTGATGACCATGAGTGCTCATGTGATGCCACCTCCTTCTTCTTTGGCTTCACCGACTCTGCCCTTTTCTGTGTTGGTGGCAGTGTCGCCTTCCTCATCTTCTTGTCCCTATCTCTTTGGATCACCTGTACACCTCCTATGATGTTGATTCACTATGGGGTGCAAATTACAAGCCGGAGCAAAAGACCTCGATTAGCTTTGTGTGAACCTTTGATAAGAACCTTATTCGATTAGATGGGGTGTAGAACGCTGCGAATTCTACCAAGGTTTTCCTCAAGAGAAGTTTGGCAATTCTGAAGGAGAATGCACAGCGACACCAAGAGGCTCTACGCAAGGTGGCATCCTTGGAGGCAAAGGTCACCAAATGGATGGCTACTGCTCGCATGGTTTGGAGACAAGAGCGCCCTAAGGTAGCTAGGGCCACCATTGCCTTCATTGAAGTTGTGAAGTCAAACCACCAACTGTCTTCCAAGGTTAGGGGCATTTTGGCCAAGTTGTTGCGCACCAGGTTGGATGGTGATAAGTTGTTCGAATGTTGTAAGGACTTGCAGTAGGAGCAAAAGGACTTGGATAGCCAAGTGGAAGGCATTATGGCAAAGCAGGATGAGCTTGCCAAATTGGTGGTGGACCTTGAGGCTCGACTGAAAGAGTCAAAGTCTGAGCTGCGGGTGGCTAAGGAGAGGGAGACCAAGAAGAAGCTTGAAGCGAAGGTGATAATGTACAAGAAGGAGGCTGTGGAGAAGCATGAAAAAGGATTCAACAAGGCTATCAGGCAAGCCAGGTTCTTCACCAAGGACCTTGACTTGGGTCTTTTTGACCCTTTCAAGGATGTAAAGAACGGTGTTCTACTGGACAAGGAAGATATTGCCACTGAAGAGGAGGCTATTGAAGAGCAAGATGCTGATGATGCCAATGTTTAGGTTATTTTCTGTTTATTTTCTTCTTTTCTTCATTGTTGGACTTAGGCCGCAAAGGCCTTGTAATGATGACAATTATTAGTTTTCTTCAATGCACATGTTTTTCCTGTGTTGACAAATTTTGCCCTATGTGTATGTTATGTATATTGCCTTTGTCTATGCAATGCTCCATTACTTATGGTAGTATGAATAGGTCATTATGATGAGAGTGGAATCTTTGACGATGTGGAAAGCAAGACCTCAGTGATGTAAGAAGCAAGGCCTTGGTGGTCTTGTGTGAAGTAAAGAGGTAGATGAAATCATCTCATGTTTGATTTCAACTTGATTAAAGGTCTTGTCACTCCTGCAATGGTGCTTCCTTTTCGCTTTGTGGAGCTTCTCCTCTGATGTTCATGAGGAGTTAGTGTAATTTTCCCCTGGTTGAAGGTCTTGTCAATCAATCTAGTTATAGTTCGTCTTATGGAACCTGGACCTTTGATTGTTTTCATCATGGTTCTTGAGGAGTAAGCTGGCCAAGGGTAGACCTTGGGTTTAACGAGGGAAGACCTTGTGTACCATGAGTTCCTGTGGAGATGAAACTTGGCAAAAGAGGGGCTCACTAAGGGTGAAACTTGGGTTTAACAAGCCTTGAACCAAAGACGTGTTTGCCCTAGGTTTTGACAAGCCTGTAGACCTGCATCAAGGCTTATCAAGGACGGACCTTGGGTCTTGCGAACCTATGAGACTCACCAAGGACAGACCTTAGGTTTAACGAGCCTTTGGAAAGCCAACCTGTAAGACTCACCAAGGGAGGAACTTGGGTTTTCCGAGCCTGGTGTGTGCAGCGCACACGTCGTGCTCTTGCATACGATTCACTTCATGGAGTGGCACGTACTAGAGATGTGATGTGCAAGCCTGTAGGACTCACCAAGGAAGGACCTTGAGTTTGACGAGCATGGTGTGTGTAGTGCACGAACTGTGCTCTTGCATATGTGTTACTTCTTGGAGTGACACATATTGGAGAGGTGCTCTTGTAGAAGGGCAGACCTTGCATTTTGCAAGCCCTTTGGAGAAACAACCTGTAGGACTCACTAAGGGTGGACCTTGGGTTTTGCGAGCCCTTTGGAGAAATGACCAGTAGAACTCACCAAGGGTGGACCTTGGGTTTTGCGAGCCCTTTGGAGAAACAAGTGGAAGATTGCATTTTACTAGACAAAGATTATTTCAATGGATGCATTGGAATTTGTTTTTGTTTCAACTTCCAAGAGAACTTATTTACTATAGTTAGTGGCAATCTTCACTATAAATAGAGAAGAGAATTAGTGGAGAAAAAACACATGAAGATAGAGTGTGTGAGAAGAGAGATTATGAATCAAAGTCACTTTGTTGAGAGAAAAATGTCTTTGTGCGATAGTGTTGTCATTTCTTGTAACCATTGAGTGAGGTACTTGGATTTGTAGAGTAATACACTATTTGAGGTGAGTTACAATCTTGTAATCATTCTTGTGATAGTGAAAATATTTTTGAGACGGTTCTGTGAACGTAGGCAAGAGGTGTCGAATCATGTTAAATTTTTGTGTTTGTTATTATTTTCCTACGGTGTAATCTTTGTATGTGTTCTCAGGATCCTTTTGTGGATATGGATAATTTTATTTGTGGGAGCGTTGATTATCCCACACAAACCATAAAAAAACAAAGTCAAACAAATTCATGGCCATTTGTGAATAAAAAATTTCCAAAACCTACACGACCCTTTTGAAAAGAAATAATGCATGTTGCAGAGTATTCCTCAATAAATTTTATCAATCAAATGGAAAATTGACAAACAAACAACAACATGAAAGGGGAGTAGATCGGCATAAACAGGGAAACAAAGTATCAGTTACAAAAAAGAATTCACCATCTGGACCAAAAAACAACGGGGTTGGTTATCAGAAGATTCATCGATGAAAGGGAAGTAGATCGAGAAAATAGAAAGCTACAACAAAAGAACTAAAACAGACGCAACTTACCATGGGTGATATTCCTGGCGAAGGTATAAATAGCTAGTCACCTCCCACCAATGACCCCATCAGAAATTTTACACCCCAATCAGAAAGTTTAGGCGACAAAAGTACTTTCATTGAAAGGTTTTTATTGTTTCAAACCTAATCAAATACACTCGGGTTCCTCGCGCTTTCTTTTTACAATTCAAAAAACCAAGTGGCATAATAAGTTAAAATGTTGTTATCTGTAAAATTAGCAGACATAAAAAAAGTGTTACCCTACACCTGTACCACCTTACCATACCAAATCCAATGCACACATTAAAAAGGCGTTTAGATCGGATGACCCATATTTATTCAGGCATGGTGCCAAACTCCACTAACTCACGCAAGGTAGAACTTGCCTCCAAAGCAAACTATTAGTAGTTTAGGTCTAGAAGAATAAGTAAAATTTACTTTTTGATAGTTTTTTGACATTAAAACTCTATTTCCAAAATGAGTGTTGCTTCAATGTAAGGATGGTTCTTGCTCATCTATGCATGGAGTCTTTAATTGACATGGATTTACCTATACATAATCGAATTATTGAATTAGAAGATTTACTCAGGGGGTTAACTTGATAAATTGAGCAGAATGTGTAAGTGTTGTAGATTCCCTACCGTGGTCTGTTATGAATAAATATGTATATGTCAAAAATTCAATCTATCATGCTATCAATTATAGTAAATAATTTTTCTTTATTTTATTATCATATTATTTTATTAAAATATTAATTTGACAAGTCCTTGATTAAAATTAAAGACTTGTTATCATGATAGAGATTATGATAATAAGAAACAAGTTCTTTATAGTTTTAATTTAAATTGTTTTTTATTATAAGATTATTGTGAATAGGACATCAACAATTTAGATAGATCAATATATATATATATATATATATATATATATATATATATATATATATATATATATCTGTGTGTGTGTGTGTAATAGTCTTTATTGGATAAAGATTAATAGATGACCATTTCCTTTACTAAATTGCATATATAGATGATATACATTTGGATGTCATCATTTAACTGACTCAATTAAAATTTTCTAATGGTTAATATTACTTTAATTTGTCAATAGGAAATTGTCAAGAAGAAATATAATAGTTTCTTTTGGCATGAGATTATCATAGTAATTAACAAGTTATTTATTATATTTTAATTTTAGTCGCCTAATGCCTTAGGGCATTAGTTGAATGAATATTAGATATGATTAAATATTTGTATAATTAATGATTAATCAAGAAGGAATTCATCTACTCTTGGTAATGAGTTTGAGCTCTATTGTAACATCCCATTTTTTTTAAAACTAATTCAAAAAGGATTGTTATTTATAAATAAATAGAGTTTTATAAAAATGATGAGGTTTTTATAATTAAATAAATAATGAGAAATAACTTTATTGATTAAAATAATGGTTTGAGAGAAAATGAAAAGGACATTTTATTTATTCATTTGATAGGGAATAAAATAGAGTTTGTTTTTATAAAATAAAAAATAAATAAATAGAGTAAATGATAGGTTGTGAGTACCCTGGCTATAAACAGAGACATGTTAGGTCTGAAAGTTTCTACACCTCATTTCTCTCTCAATTTCCTTTTTTCTTTTTCCCTCACAAAACCATCTCTTTTTCCCGCATACCACAAAACATGTCTCAGTAAAATGACTATCTCTAACTCATTCACCGTTGAATCTTCATGAAATTTGAGAACTAGGTTTGGAACTCATTTCCAAAGATTTTCACCATTGGGAATTATAAAATCATGTCGGAGCTGAGAGAAATATCCTTTTCATCGTAAATTTCATTTTCCCGCAGAAACCCATAACTTTCTTAGTAAAACTATGATATCGGAATCGTTGACCGTTGGATTGTCATGAAATTTTGATATGTGATTTGCGTTTCATTTCCACACATCTTTACCATTGGGATTTGCAAAAGAACATCTGCAAATGGAGAAATACTCATCGCACGTAGACAGTGGAATGAAGGCTTCAATCCCTTCTCTTTTTCTCTAACGTTTGGGAACATTGTCAAAACAGCCAGAGAAAAAACTTGAGGAATCTCAGGAAACTACTAGAGATGCTGCTATTGTTTTCACAATACACACGTGAGCCCGCTTAGAGGTAAGGGATGAGTTTATCGCAATTGTGGTTAGAATGAACATGTGTAGGGATCCTTAGAAGATTAAATTGGGGTTTATTTTGGGAGGTTTATTGAATTATAATTTTTCCTTTATGATTATAAATATGATATTGATGTCCTAATGCCAATTGGTTGATAAAATTGAGTGCTCTTGGTATTTTCATACCTCTGATTTTGATTAATTGATTTTGATATAATTGTGTGAAATTATTTGAGGGGTTTTACTCCCCATGTTGTGATAAACCTTTTGTATAAATTGTTATATTGGGATTATGAAATTGTGATTGAAATTGTAGTGATAAATTGAATATATGATGAATTGTAGAATAATATATTACTTTGAGATTATAATATTGTCATGGAGATTGAGTATAAGTGCAAAGTTGAATGTGTTAAATTGCAAGATACACGTAAACATAAGATGGTTGATTATGACATAATGAGATGTGAAGTTGTGAACATGAGTTTTAGTGGTGAATAAGTGTGTGGCTAACACTTGATTTGACATTACTTATGTTGTGAACTGTGAATTATACAATAACCCGACCAGTGTTTATCTTGAGAAAAATGTTGATGCGCAGTATTAAAAGGAAAATGTAGGTTTCCTAGTTAGGAACCAGTGTTAAATTATAGCGCAATGTGTAAACGTGTTTGAAACACGAGTGTGAGGTCGTGGCTATTGTATAATTCATGAGCAGTGTTTGCTTATAATATTATTGTTGAAATTGAGTATAAGTACAAAGTTGAACATGTGTTAATTTGTGAAATACATGTAAACCTATGATGGTGGATTGTGACATTATGATATGTTAAATTGTGGCATGATATTTGGTTGTGAATAAGTGTGTGTGTTTAACACTTGATGTGACAATAATTGTGTTGTGAGCTGTGAATTATACAATAACCCGACCAGTGTTTATATTGAGAAAAGTGTTAATACGCAGTGTTAAAGAGAAAGTGTGGGTTCCTAGTTAGGAACCAGTGTTAAATTGTAGTGCAATGTGTTAAACATGTTTGAAACACGAGTGTGAGGTCATAGGTATTGTATAATTCATGAGCAGTGTCTGCTTGCAAAAATTATTTTAGGGGTTGGACCTGAATAAGGAAGGTGAGGCCCTGACGGATTCTTTGGAGTCTAGGCCTTAGGGGTAAAGACACTTGGTTTGAGTGTTCCTTTAAGCCTATTGTCGCAACCTACCCTTCGGCGGGAGGGCGACGCGTGACTCACGGGATGCGTGTTCCACGAAAGGAATACGCGCGGAGTCGCCACCAACGTTTATTTGAGGAAAACGTCGGAAAAACCGGAAAAGACGCGATCTACGAACTTTTAAGTGAAAGGTTCGGGAGTTGTATTTACGCACGGGGAAGGTATTAGCACCCCACACGTCTGTCCCAAGGGACGACAGCCTTTAATCGAATGTGCAAACATGACTTTGATTTTTTATGTTCCCTTTTTATGTCTCTATATCCTTTATACCCTTTTTATATTTTTCTCTTTTTGTGGTCGACAAGGGTGTTTCCCTTTGCTCCTACGTATTCCTCAATTGCGATGAGGAAATCAGACCTACGTAGTTCTTTTTTATCAAGTGATTCTTTTTACTTAAAAGGTGATCATTTTAAGGCGTTGGACCTTGAAAATGATCCATTTTACTTAGTAAGAAATTGAAATGACAAACTTCAAAAACCTATTTTTATGGACGAGCTTGACTAGGCGAGTTGATTTTAGCCTTAGTTTCACTTTAGTTATTAGTCAATTCAATTAAGAATGAGAAATCCCAAAGAGAAAATGTCCGATTGATTTTTCGCTTTATTTTACTAAAAGACGTTTTTTTTATTATTATATTATTACTTTACCTCTTTTTGATTTCCAACGTGGTTACGGCACGACCGAACGGTCAGAATTCATTTTAACCGAAGTTAACGGATAATACAATTCAAACGATCGGTGGAAATTTATTTTATTTTTAGGTTAAGCGAGAAATGACTTAAATAAAATGGCTTAAGCACGTCAAAAGGGGGTATAAAAAGTAAATGAAACGAGAATAAAAATACACGAAACACAATGTGGACCACCACGGGTACATAGAATGAATCGAAAAGCTTGGTTCGAGGTACTTACCCGTTGAAGATCGAAGAACGATGAAGAACGAATGAAGAACGTCGAAGAACGGTCGAAACCTTCGCGAAATTCCTCACGGAAAACGTTACGGAAACGTTTCGGAAGCGCCTCGGCTTAGATTTTCTTCACGGAAACAATTTTTCCAAGCAAATTCGAAAGAGAGAGAAGTGCCTAAGGGGCTGAACCTTTTTCTTCTTCACTTCTTCCCCTATTTATAGCAAAATAGGGGAGAAGCTTGCCGCCCAGCTCGCCCAGGCGAGCAGGGTTGCTTCCTCCAGAAGCAACAGCCTTATGGAGGAATCTTCTGGAGGGCCCAAGTGGGCCTGGTTGCTATTTGCAACCCCATTTTTACTAAGTACACCCCCTCTGCTTTTTTTGGTGATTCTTTTTTTGTAAAGTTACGGAAACTTACGAATTTCGTAACGATACTTGTTTTCTTTCCGTAATGTTATGGAACCTTGCGGATTACATAATCATCCCCTTTTTGACCTACGGAATGTTACGGAACCTCACTAATTATGCAACGATGCTTCCATTTGATTTCTGGGGTGTCACGGAACCTTACGGATTGTGCATCAATATTTTCTTTTGTTTTTCGGAATGTCCCGGAATTTCACAAATTGCCTAATGATGGGTGCCAATCACCTTACAAGGACCAAACAAAGGTCGCATGTCATCAAGCAAAGGTCCCCGGACGAAATTAGGGTATGACAGTTGCCCCTCTTTACTTGTCTTTTATTGGAGATAAAAGGAAAGTAAAGATAAGACACTAATTTCGTTCCTCTCGATTGACGAGAGTCGCGGGTGACCATAAAATCTCCGCATGCAAATGACTTGTTGTCCCCGGGGGAACAAAAGGCGCAGAAGACGATGCCAGTCTCTGCATGCTATCAAGCGTTCTTTCTTACAGATAGCAAAAGAATGTTTATACGGATAACCACTCGGGTATTTCCGCCCGTCAGCGTGACTCAAAAGTCAGTATGACAGATCTTGTGAGTGTGGAAGATGATTTAAATCTCCGCGTGTCAACGGGCTTGTCGGCCGCGATTGACGAAGGGTGCAGAATGACCATAATTTGTCTCTGCGTGCCATCGGACACGACTGTGTCTGAATGGCAAAGGGGTGCGGAATGACCAAATTTTGTCTCCGCATGTCATCGGGCCCGCCGCCTCTGGATGACAAAAGGGTGCAGAATGACCAAATTTTGTCTCTGCTTGCCATCGGACACGACTGTGTCTGAATCGCAAAGGGGTGCGGAATGACCAAATTTGTCTCCGCATGTCATCGGGCCCGCCGCCTCTGGATGACAAAAGGGTGCAGAATGACCATAATTTGTCTCTGCGTGCCATCGGACACGACTGTGTCTGAATGGCAAAGGGGTGCGGAATGACCAAATTTTGTCTCCGCATGTCATCCGGCCCGCCGCCTCTGGATGACAAAAGGGTGCAGAATGACTGAATTTTGTCTCTGCGTGCCATCAGACACGACTGTGTCTGAATGGCAAAGGGGTGCGGAATGACCAAATTTTGTCTCCGCATGTCATCGGACCCGCCGCCTCTGGATGACAAAAGGGTGCAGAATGACCGAATTTTGTCTCTGCGTGCCATCGGACACGACTGTGTCTGAATGGCAAAGGGGTGCGGAATGACCAAATTTTGTCTCCGCATGTCATCGAGCCCGCCGCCTCTGGATGACAAAAGGGTGCAGAATGACCAAATTTTGTCTCTGCGTGCCATCGGACACGACTGTGTCTGAATGGCAAAGGGGTACGGAATGACCAAATTTTGTCTCCGCATGTCATCGGGCCCGCCGCCTCTGGATGACAAAGGGTGCAGAATGACCATAATTTGTCTTTGCGTGCCATCGGACACGACTGTGTCTGAATGGCAAAGGGGTGCGGAATGACCAAATTTTGTCTCCGCATGTCACATGACCTCAGGGTCAGTATGACAGAGATTGTGGGGCAGCCGACAAAAGCAAGGCTCTTGCTCCTACGTATCCTCCAATGAGGAACTCAGACCTACGTAGTTCTGGATAACTTGTGAGACTTGAAAAAGTCTCCACCGGAAGATGCTGACATCTCCGGAAAGGGCGCAGATGACCACCTTGGCCTCTGCTCATCAATCACACTTGGGGTCACTAAATGACGAGGCGCGGATAACCATAAGGTGTCTCCGCAGGCTACCAGCCCTTGGGTCATGGTAACAGAAAGCGGTGTGGTCGACAAAAGCGTGGCTTTTGCTCCTACGTATCCTCCAATGAGGAACTCAGACCTACGTAGTTCTAGATAACTTGTGAGACTTGAAAAAGTCTCGGTGTTTTCTTCACTAAAATGCAAACATGCTTTAGCAAAGAGACAAGTATTCCAACTGATTAGAGCAGCATATGCCTTTTTTGAGTGAAAAACAATGCGTCTACCAGGGAAGGAGAGTATGTTGATGAAATCCCTCATAACCATAAATGAGATTTTGGATGTTAGCATTTCGTTTCTAAATGACCATTTAGAGGAAACACTGGGTTCGACAAAAATAGAAGAAATCACTCAAAGTGTATCAATCTCGCACAGGTAAGTGTTTTATCCTAATTCCGAACCATAGATATGTCACGACTTGACTTTGCAAATTATTTCCTATCAAATCAAAAAATTACATGCATGATCATGGATCAATAGGGCTTCCCTTGGGAATGGGTTCTTTTGGTGGGTTTTTCGGCTTTTGTGTGTTTTTGGCCTTTTCCTTTTTTTGTTGGCTTTTTCCTTTTCTGTTTTTGTTTAGTGCGGGGCGAAAAAGTCGCTAGCGCACAAGATTTTGGTTGGCAATTAAAGGGAGAAGACCACTTTAGGTCGTGGTTTCCCTTCCTTCTTTTTGTTCATTTGGTGACAATTCTGTATTGTTCAGATATTGTCCGGTCCAAAGACCTTTCTGCACATTTCTTCCTTTTTTCTTTCGATCCTTGATCAGGAGCTTTCTTTCCTTCTTACTTTCTCCCATTCTTTGGTTGGGAGTTTTCTTTCTTTTCTTTTTTCTTTCTCCCACTCTTTGATTGGGAATTTCCTTGCTTCCTTTTTTCCTTTGATTGGAAATTTTCCTTCTCTTTTTCTTTGCTTCCGAGTGTAAGGATTGACATTCTCACCCTGGGTCAAGGTTTATGGTGAGTCAGGATTTTGGCTCAAGACTTGTAGAATGGCTAGGCATGATACATGTCAGGGTTTGGTTTGGTTCAAGGATAAAAAGGGATGCCCCACATTATTTCCATGACACAAATGCAAAAATGATGATTTGGAAATTTTATGCAAAACTGGTCATGCATGCACCTATGCGGACGCTCAAGTGTCAAATTTTTATGGTCATGTGATGCTAGGGCTCAGGATTCATTTCCTCTATTTTAGTCAACCCAATGTTTCCAAAATATGTTCTTTTATCCATTTGGGCATTCATCCGAGTCCATTTCGGGCGTCCGGGGAAATTTCACAGCGTTCACCCTTCAGGTGTACACACATTTTTTTCAAAACTAGTTATGATCAGTGATTTTTTTCAAAGAAAAGTTGGAAGTCATCTCTTTTCAAAAGCATGTCGGTTTTTTCAGCTAAACAACTTATTTTTCTTTTCCTTTTCTTTTTTCTTACTTGCTCTCTTTTTCCCTTACTTGCTATCTTTTTCCTTTTTTTGATTTTTATTTTTATTTTTATTTTTATCATGATTTTTGTTTGTTTTATTATATATATTTTTGGACGATGTTCCTAAACGAAGAACTCTACATGGTTCCAGAATTTCAAACATCATTGATAGTAATGATATATAAACATTAACGCAACAATCCAAACAAAAATGTATGCACTGTACAAATGACAATCGAAACAACAAAAACAAACATTAGTCTCTCAAGTCAAAACAATAACAT
The DNA here is from genome assembly GCF_000004515.6 of Glycine max. NCBI lineage: Eukaryota > Viridiplantae > Streptophyta > Magnoliopsida > Fabales > Fabaceae > Glycine > Glycine max. The sequence goes on along the minus strand of NC_038245.2, from coordinate 26,726,865 downwards.
AAAAATGATAAACGAAATATTAAAGAAAACATGAATCTGGGGATCTCCCAGTCATGTAGCTCCACTCCCTCCCAAGAAGTCAAGCAAATCGGCCATCTCCTCGTCCTCGTGGGCTTCCTCTCCATCGCCGGGAGCCTCTGGGGGCGCCTCTCCTGCTTGGGCCTCGGGCCAATCCCCGGGCCATGCGACCTCTGCCCTGAACTTGTCTGGAGTAGGGCATGAAAAAGAAGCGAAGCCCTGGCTCTGCATGCTGAGGCTCATCTGGTACAGACAATCATGGGTCTGTACATGTGCCCGGTGGTTGGCCGCCTGCTGGCGAACCAAATGCCGTAAATACTGCTCCATGTCAAATGCCCCAGCCTGGCCAGCCTGATGAGGTGGTGGTGGCGCGCCTGCGGCCTGTGGAGCATCACCCTGAGCCTGTCTCTGGGTACAGTACTTCTCAATAAAAGCCCGGGTGATGGGCGGCCGAATTACCTTGGTAGGTGCAACGGGGACTCCGAATGACTAGCAGTGTCCTGTGATCAGTGCGGGGAATCCCAGGGCCCTGTTGGACTTATCTGGGTCCAAAGGGTGCCTGGTAGGCGCCATACCTGCAAAAATATAGATGGCATCAGCGATTAACTGAGCCACATGAACACTCATCCGTGTCAGGATGGCGTACACCAGCTGACACTTCGGCAGAGGGAGGTCGGAATTATGATCACTGGGCAGGATGTTGCTGAGGAGCAACGTCATCCATATCTGGGTCAGGGTGGTCATATTGGTGCGCATGATCCGCATCCGCCTTCCGGCAGCAGTCCGGGCAAAATCTTGCCCCGGTATACATAGCAGCTGGGCGATGGCCTCCTCATCGAACTCATCAGACCGGTTCCTCCTCTGGCCATACTCGCACTCCTGGCCCTCTTCCAGCACTAACGGATATCCCAGGAGCTGTCCGATAGCGTCGGCATCAAACGGGATCCACTGACCCCTTACCCAGGACCTCATGTCACGCACGCCCTCCTCTGTTGGCCAAGCATTGGCATAAAACTCAAGGACTATTTCTGGATCGAACTTGGCCATGGGGGTAACGAGTGATGTCCACCGCCGGCGCCCTATCTCCTCCTGGAAATCAGTATACTCGTCGTCCCTGAGCTGGACGCGTCGCTCCCGGAGAAACGACCATCCCTTGATGGCCTCGAAGCGCTGCTGGTGTACAGCGCTCCTAAAGCGGTGACTGTCATACTCAGGAGCGGAACTAGTCCCTTCGACCGCCTTATCATTCCTGGACCTCTTTGAGGCAAGCTTCCTCGGGGCCATTTCCTGCGAAGGCAAACATTTGGAAAGTTAGTTTTACCAAGAAATGCTACTCTTAAAACAAAAATGGCATACAACCTCCTCCAATAAACACAAACATCAATGTAAATTTAGAGCAAACTTATGCATATACTTCTTTACGAACGTTCACTTGCACAAGACATTCTTATAACTAAGAAAAATGCACCCATGTACAATCAAGGCACCTTCGTTACCTAGATTATTTATATGTACTTCCAAGGTGTATTTGTTACCTACATCACATGCACTTCCTTGGCTAAATTTACATACATGCATAATCAAAGCATTTGGGGTACCAAAAATTGCACATGTGCACATTCCGGTATTTCTAATACTTATGCATATACAAACTTTGTGATGAATCTTGGCTATCTACACAATAAGGTGCTACATTTCATGCTTTATTCAAGTGTTTTTGCTACCTAAAGCCGCATGCAAATTCAAGTATATTTTCTTTTGCTGACTAAAATTGTATTCAAATTAAAAGGTATTTTTGTAAGGTATTTTCTTTACATAACATGCAACATATTTATATTTTTTGTGAGACATTTTGACTACCAAAAATTACATGTACATACATCCAAGTATTTTGCTACCACACCCAAAGTGTAAATTGCCAAAGGTATTTTGCTACCTATTCTAAACCTACACATTTATGATGAGCAAAATTCCTAAACATCTAGGCGTAGGGAAATTATTGTAGCGTGGCCCATAGCTGATTGCTGGCCAAAAAGGGTAATTTTACCCAATATGCACCTCCTCTTGTGTTCTTTTGCATAAAACTTTGGTTCCTAGGCCTAGGATATATGTGGGGCAATTACTCTAGCCCTTTCGAAACTGAATGCATGTCCCAAAAAATATGTGCAAACCAAATTGCCCCATGGGTTGTTTCCTTACAAAAATCACGCGTTAATGCCATTGAGGCATTTCACCGAACACTTGGTGGGCGCGCGTTTAGGCATCAATAGCAAGAGAACGGGGACAATGTGGCATGTCCCATTGCTTCAAAATGCATTATAGGCCTAGGGCCATCTCATACAAATCCCCAATTCAACCCAATCAAGCAAGAAAACAAAACAAAATTGCCCCGCATATTTGAGCACAATCCCACAATTTAGAGCACCAAAAGGAGATCAAAATACACCAATGAAAAGCTAGAAAGCTTAAGGATGGAACACTTACTCATTGGTGATGAATAAAAGCGCAAAACAGAATCGAAGAATGCGAAAAGTAGAGACCCTAGGGGTGCAAACTCGTAACTTCCGTGGCTATGACTTTTGAAAGGGGGGGAAAGAAGTTTTTGAATGCAAAAACGTCCCCCCCCCCCTTCGTCATTTTTATATTTTGGTGCAGGGGTGGCTCGCCCAGGTGAGCTCAGCTCACCCAGGCGAGCTAACCTGCTGTCGCAACCTACCCTTCGGCGGGAGGGCGACGCGTGACTCGCGGGATGCGTGTTCCACGACAGGAATGCGCGCGGAGTCGCCACCAACGTTTATTTGAGGAAAACGTCGGAAAAACCGGAAAAGACGCGATCTACGAACTTTTTAAGTGAAAAGGTTCGGGAGTTGTATTTACGCACGGGGAAGGTATTAGCACCCCACACGTCCGCCCCAAGGGAAGGCAGCCTTTAATCGAATGTGCAAACATGACTTTCATTTTTTTATGTTCCCTTTTTATGTCTCTATATCCTTTATACCCTTTTTATATTTTTTCTTTTTGTGGTCGACAAGGGTGTTTCCCTTTGCTCCTACGTATTCCTCAATTTGGGATGAGAAAATCAGACCTACGTAGTTCTTTTTTATCAAGTGATTCTTTTTTACTTTAAGAGGTGATCATTTTAAGGCGTTGGACCTTAAAAATGATCCGTTTTACTTAGTGAGGAAATGAAATGACAAACTTCAAAAGCCTATTTTTTATGGACGAGCTTGACTAGGCGAATTGATTTTAGCCTTTTAGTTCCACTTTAGTTATTAATCAATTCGATTAAGAATGAGAAATCCCAAAGAGAAAACGTCCACTTGATTTTCCGCTTTATTTTACTAAAAGATGTCTTTTTGATTATTATATTATTTTTTACCTCTTTTTGATTTCCAACGTGGTTACGGCACGACCGAACGGTCGGAATTTATTTTAACCGAAGTTAATGGATAATACAATTCAAACGTTCGGTGGAAATTTATTTTATTTTTAAGTTAAGCGAGAAATGACTTAAGTAAAATGGCTTAAGCACGTCAACAGGGGGTATAAAAAGTAAACAAAACGAGAATAAAAATGCACGAAACACAATGTGGACCACTACGGGTACATAGAATGAATCGAAAAGCTTGGTTCGAGGTACTTACCCGTTGAAGATCGAAGAACGATGAAGAACGAATGAAGAACGTCGAAGAACGGTTGAAATCTTTTGCGAAATTCCTCACGGAAAACGTTACGGAAACGTTTCGGAAGCGCCTCGGCTTAGATTTTCTTCACGGAAACGATTTTTCCAAGCAAATTCGAAAGAGAGAGAAGTGCCAAAGGGGCTGAACCCCTTCCTTCTTGCCTTCCTCCCCTATTTATAGCAAAATAGGGGAGGTGGTTGCCGCCCAGCTCGCCCAGGCGAGCTCAGCTCGCCCAGGCGAGCAGGGTTGCTTCCTCCAGAAGCAACCGCCTTCTGGAGGAATATTCCGGAGGGCCCAAGTGGGCCTGGGTGCTATTTGCACCCCCATTTTTACTAAGTACACCCCCCTCTGCTGTTTTTTGGTGATTCTTTTTTCGTAAAGTTACGGAAACTTACGAATTTCGTAACGATACTTGTTTTCTTTCCGTAATGTTACGGAACCTTGCGGATTACATAATCATCCCCTTTTTTGACTTACGGAATGTTACGGAACCTCACTTAATTATGCAACGATGCTTCCATTTGATTTCCGGTGTGTCACGGAAACTTACGGATTGTGCATCAATATTTTTTTGGTTTTTCGGCATGTCCTGGAATTTCACAAATTGCCTAATGATGGGTACCAAGCACCTCACAAGGACCAAAGAAAGGTCGCATGTCATCAAGCAAAGGTCCCCGGACGAAATTAGGGTATGACACCTGCACTTTTTTTTTTTTTTTTTTTTAGGGGAACATTAACCATGTCCCCTCCTTTTTCATGGGTTAGCGTCTCGCCTAACTTGAACTTACTTAAGTTAGAATTAGGCGTCGATTACTTATTTTAAAACAAACAAATAGTAAAAGAAAACTGCGAATACAAAGGATACGGGGCTGCCTTGCAGCGACGTTCTCTGCTTGTTTAGCGCAGGGAAAGGGCAACGATCAGTCGGTCGTGACCCCATCCCCACTTGCATCCATTCCTAAGTACCTGCAAGTAATAAACAACCAGGTATGGCCAATCTTAACCGTGTCGTTGTCTTACCTTGATTGGTTTCTGCTGCCCATGTTTGGTCCCCACCCCAGAAGGTAGCTCAAGATGATCCTGGCCCTGTTTTACCACAACAATATGCATGCGTATGCGTATGCATGAATGTTTTCAAATGCAACAAATTTGAGTGAAAGTTGGTTTAGGTTCAATTTTAATTAAGCGCTTGGGGCATCCCATGAACTGAGCGGAAGGGCTCAGGTGATCATAAATCAACGCAAGGTTTGAAACCAAAGTGAGGACTAAAGCCTCGAATCCACGTTCATTTCTTTGAAAGATTGTAACGAGAGATACAGCAGACAGGAAATCCCTGGGGGAAATCCAGAAAACACATAAAGATAAAGAACATGCAGCGACATCCTTAATTGCCCCAGATTCTAAGCATAATATCGCTTGATGACATCAGAATTCACGGGTGAAGGTAACTCTTCGCCATCCATGTTGGTAAGCACCAGGGCTCCTCCGGAAAAAGCCCTCTTCACAACAAAAGGCCCTTCGTAGTTCGGGGCCCATTTCCCTCGATTGTCCTTGACAGCATGGGACATTTTCTTTAGGACAAGGTCTCCCTCATGGAACTTGCGCAAGCGTACTTTCTTGTCGAATGCACTCTTCATTCTTTGCTGGTACAAATGCCCATGACTCATGGCCGTTAAGCGCTTACCTTCAATGAGGTTGAGCTGGTCATAGCGCGTTTGAGCCCACTCTGATTCCTTTAATCCGGATTCTGCCAAGATCCTTAATGACGGGACTTCTACCTCAAATGGTAACACAGCCTCCATCCCATATACCAATGAGAACGGCGTTGCCCCAGTTGACGTTCGCACTGAAGTTCGGTAACCATGTAATGCGAATGGGAGCATTTCGTGCCAATCTTTGTATGACACGGTCGTCTTTTGGATAATCTTTTTGATATTTTTGTTGGCCGCTTCCACGGCTCCATTCATCTTTGGCCGGTAGGGTGTGGAATTGTGATGCTGGATTTTAAACTCCTCGCACATTTCCCCCATCATCTTGTTATTCAGGTTGGTGCCGTTGTCCGTGATAATCTTCCTTGGCAAACCATATCGGCAGATGATCTCTTTCTTAATGAACCTGACCACCACACCCCTCGTGACATTGGTGTAGGAAGCTGCCTCGACCCACTTGGTGAAATAATCTATCGCTACGAGGATGAAGCGATGACCATTCGAGGCCTTGGGCTCAATGGCCCCGATGACATCTATTCCCCACATGGAGAAAGGCCAAGGGGCGGACATGACATTCAGAGGATGCGGTGGAGCATTGACATTATCTGCGAACGCTTGACATTTGTGGCATTTCCTTACATGGACACAACAATCACTTTCCATGGTAAGCCAGTAATAACCTGCTCTTAGGATCTTCCTGGCCATAGCATGCCCGTTGGCGTGCGTTCCAAACGAGCCCTCATGGACTTCCTTGATCATGTGATTCGCCTCCCTGGCATCCACACACCGCAGGAGTGTCATGTCGTGGTTTCTCTTATACAGTATGCTTCCGCTCATGAAGAAACCGGCCGCCAACCTTCTCAATGTCCTCTTATCATTGTCGGCAATCTCTGGCGGGTATTCTTTGCTTACGACATATCGCTTGATGTCGAAATACCAAGGCTTACCGTCCCGTTCCTCTTCTACTTGGCAGCAATGCGCAGGTTTGCCACGACACCAAAATTCAATGTAGGGTAAATCCCCGTGCGGCGTTAGCTGGAACATAGACGCCAAAGTAGCAAGCGCATCCGCCATTTGATTTTCCTCGCGGGGAACATGATGGAAAGAGATCTCATCAAAGGTTTTAGCCAATTCCTTGATATAGGCTTTGTAGGGTATCAGCTTGGGATCTCTAGTTTCCCATTCCCCTCTCAGCTGATGGATTACCAACGCTGAGTCGCCGTACACCTTGAGTAGTTTGACATTGGAGTCAATCGCTGCCTGGACGGCTAAGGCACATGCTTCATATTCGGCCATGTTGTTGGTGCAGTCGAATCCTAGCCTGGCTGTGAAAGGTACACATTGATTGTCCGGAGAGACCAATACTACGCCAACGCCATGGCCTAGAATGTTTGACGCTCCATCAAACCATACGGTCCATTTGTCCCGATCTTTGTCCAATTTTTCCTCAAACAAGGCCATGATGTCCTCATCCGGGAATTCAGGATGCATGGGCTGATAGTCGTTAAGAGGCTGTTGAGCCAAATAATCTGCTAAGGCGCTTCCTTTTATCGCCTTTTGGGTGACGTAAACTATATCAAACTCGGATAGCAGGACTTGCCACCGAGCGATTCGCCCCGTGAGAGCTGGCTTTACAAAGATGTACTTAACCGGGTCCATCTTGGATATCAACCAGGTAGTATGGCTCAGCATGTACTGTCTTAGGCGATGGGATGCCCATACTAAAGCACAACACGTTCTTTCGAGCAAGGAGTAATTCATTTCACAGGTCGTGAACTTCTTACTTAGGTAGTAAACAACACGCTCTTTCTTTCCAGATTCGTCATGTTGCCCCAGCATACACCCCATTGACTCATCTAAGATTGTCATGTACAAAATGAGAGGCCTTCCAGGTACTGGTGGCATAAGCACGGGAGGATTCATAAGGCACTTCTTGATCCTTCCAAAAGCTTCTTGGCAATCCTCATTCCAGCGATCAGTTTGGTTTTTGCGTAAGAGCTTGAACAACGGCTCACAAATGGCGGTGAGCTGCGATATGAATCTGGCAATATAATTCAAGCATCCCAGGAAACCTCGGACTTGCCTCTCTGTACGGGGTTCTGGCATCTCAAGGATAGCCTTCACCTTTTCGGGGTCTACCTCTATCCCTTTCTGGCTTACAATGAAACCAAGAAATTTCCCTGATTTGACCCCAAAGGTACACTTAGCGGGGTTCAACCTTAATTGATATTTCTTAAGCCTCTCGAACAACTTCCGCAGGTTGACAAGGTGTTCTTCCTCGGATTTAGATTTAGCAATTATGTCGTCCACGTAGACCTCGATCTCTTGATGCATCATATCATGGAACAAAGCTACCATGGCCCGTTGATAAGTTGCCCCGGCATTCTTGAGTCCAAAGGACATCACCTTGTAACAGAATGTCCCCCATAGGGTGACGAAGGTAGTCTTTTCCATATCCTCTGGCGCCATCTTTATCTGATTGTAACCGGAGAATCCGTCCATGAAGGAAAATAAAGCGAAATTGGCCGTGTTATCCACGAGGATATCGATGTGTGGCAAAGGAAAATTGTCCTTGGGACTGGCCCGATTCAGGTCCCGATAATCCACACACATTCGTACTTTCCCATCTTTCTTAGGGACCGGTACAATGTTGGCAACCCATTCCGGATACCGAGCGATGGCCAGAAAACCAGCGTCAAATTGCTTCTTCACTTCTTCTTTTATCTTCAAGGATGTTTCGGGCTTCATCCTTCTCAATTTCTGCTTTACCGGGGAACACTCGGGTTTTAGAGGTAATCGGTGCTGTACAATGTCAGAACTCAAACCGGGCATATCTTGGTATGACCAAGCAAAGATGTCTTGGTAGTCTTTTAGCAGGATTATTAATTCTTCACGGATAGGTGCGGTAATACCTGTGCCTATCTTCACTTCCCTTTTTCCACTGCCAATTCCTAAGTCTACTAGCTCTGTTTCTTCTTGATGAGGCCCCATTTCTTGGTCCTCATGGGCGACCATTCTTTCTAATTCTGGGGGAAGTCCCACATCCTCGTTTCCTTCATCTTCCGTTTGATTCATTTCTTGCTCGAAATCGATAGGCGGGTCCCAGGTATTAGTACCTTTGGGGGACTCGTCATCGGATCTGCCGTTTCAGAAAAAGAAGTAAACATGCAAATGAATGAGAATGGGTAGAGATGTAGGAACAGATGAAGAAAGATCCTTGTATTATAAATTCAAAAACAAAAGACACAAAGCCTTAACAAAAGGAAAAACTCTAAAGCCTAGGCCCAACTATAGAGCTTTTAAAACCGTAAAGGTTTACATTATGCTCGTTGCGTAAATGCCGGGGCGTTCCTCCGCTCGCCAATTTCCCAGCTGGAAATCAGGAGGGCATGGTCGTACCAAATCCAATGTACTCGGAACATCATCTTCGTATACCGCGACCACTTGACCTTCGTCTCCCAGACCCGCGCTTATAAAGCTTCTACTTATGTGGCAGGGCGGGCTTCCTTCACTTTCTTGCCTCAACCGCGAGCTTTGACCACCGCTCTTTCTTTCCGCGATGCTTCTCTTCATATCCGCCTGAGTGGGTTTATAGCCTAAACCATACTTCCCACGATTTCCTTTGGCATTTATCAAGCTAGTTATGCCGCCGTTGTCTTTGCCTAAACCCATTCCGGGTTTGTAACCGTTCCCCAACATCACTCGGGCCATCATTACTGCTGCATCGGACAGGCAAGCTTGCCCAGAGAAGGAGTCCACGGAGGAAATGCTTACCACCTCAAAAGACTGGAAAGCGGTTTCTAATGACTCCTCTGCGGCTTCCACATAAGGCATAGAGGATGGGCAGCTCACCAAGATGTCTTCCTCGCCTGATACGATGACCAGATGCCCTTCCACTACGAATTTCAACTTTTGGTGGAGTGTTGAGGGAACAACTCCTACTGAGTGGATCCACGGGCGCCCCAACAGACAGCTGTAGGGGGGGTTAATATCCATTATTTGGAAGGTAACTTGACAGGTGTGAGGGCCTATCTGTACTGGGAGATCGATCTCTCCCCTAACCTCTCGGCGGGTGCCGTCGAAGGCACGAACTGTTAGACAAGTGGCCTCAGATATCTTAAGAAGGGGGGGTTGAATTAAGATATTCCAAACTTTTCTCCTAATTAAAAAATCTATCTTACTTTTTACTTAAGTTATGAATTCCCTTAATGACAATCTTCTTAAATATTAATTCAAATGAAGCAACTTGAATTATGAATATAAAGCAATAATAAATAAAGGAGATTAAGGGAAGAGAAAATGCAAACTCAGTTTTATACTGGTTCGGCCACACCCTTGTGCCTACGTCCAGTCCCCAAGCAACCCGCTTGAGAGTTCCACTAACTTGTAAATTCCTTTTACAAGTTCTAAACACACAAGGACAACCCTTCCTTTGTGTTTAGAGATTCTTTACAACAAGAGACTCACAGTCTCTTAATCCCTTAGAGAATGAGAAGAAGAAGAGGAACAAATCTCTCTAGAAAGAGATGGATTTTACAAATTGAGCACTCAATTAATTCCTTAATGAATTGCAATTGAATTGGCCAAGGAATTCTTAAGAGGATAAAATGAAATTGCTCTTTCAGAGGATAAACACTTTGTTGTTCTGAAAATCTCTAAGCAATTTCGTGTTTAAGTCACATATATATAGACCATTGGTGGTCATGAGTAAAGCCTTTGAAAAGATGTGACTCTTGAAATTATTTTTCTGAAATTCCTGTCTGGTAATCGATTACAGTAATTGTGTAATCGATTACAGCTTTTAAAATTTGAATTAAAACGTTTACTAACTGCTGGTAATCGATTACCAAAATTGTGTAATCGATTACACAGTCTAAAATTTCGAATTCAAATTTTTATAGCTGTTATAAAATGTATTTGGCCACTGGTAATCGATTACATCCTCTGGTAATCGATTACCAGAGAGTAAAACCTTTGAAAAACACTTTTATTTTAAATCACTTGGCCAAACCTTTGCTAATTCAATTAGGAATTCCCTTCCTAATATTCTAGTGATCATCTTGATGTTGTGACTTGTAATCTTGAAGTATTGTCTTGAATTTTTAATCTTGAAAAGCCCATTTGCATCAATTGCAACACATCATCATGATCATCATCAAAACATCAAAGCCAATTGCATCTACAATCTCCCCCTTTTTGATGATGACAATACAATACCTGAAATCAAGATTCAAGCAAGCAACAAACAATTGTATATAGATAAAATGTGCATCCGTTTTCTCCCCCTATATTTCGGAATACATGATCACTTGATTTCTAAGTTTGTTAAGCTTTTTTCTTAAGCTTTTTTTTCTTTGCTACAACCTTTTTCTCCCCCTTTGGCAACATCAAAAAGCCAAAGATCTCGGAAATCATCACAATTATAACAATGGAGTAGCAAGATATAAGCATCAGAGTATTAAATACAATAAGCCAAACTCACAAACAAGAAATAATCAAACCAGAATCCAAATAACTGAAAATGTCAACAACCACAAAACATCCAAGACTGAAATTTAAAATCCACAAGATAAATAAGCAAAGTACTTAGCATAATAATGTAAATTCTAAGAAACTAAAAGCCAAAATACACGGCTTAAATAATCAGAATCTAAAAGCTAAGAAGACGGAGGAGGTGGTGGAAGATCGAAACTCTGACGAATGTATCCGACATCCTCTTCAAGCTGTGTAAGACGAATGTCCATACCGGCAAAGCGTGAATCTAACGAGTCAAAGCGGTCACCAACATACGAACGAAGACCCCGTAATTCGGAGAGGACTTCATTCATGAGAGCGGAATCCTCACGTTGAGGAGGAGGTGAAGGAGTACGTTCATCTTGAGGAGGGAGTGCATCCTTCTTCAGCCATTGTCCATTCCGATCTTTACGATACCCAAAGGAGGTCACTGCACCAGCACCAATTGCAAAGGAACGCTTGACTTGAACAAAGGGTTCATCATCAAGCGGAATTTGAAAATGACGCAAAAACAGAGTAATCAAGTGTGGATAAGGAAGAGGTGCATTGGCCCGTAATGCCTTATGCATTCGGTACCGAACCAAATGGGCCCAGTCGATCTGACGACCGGTTAGAAAAGCCCACATAAGAATCAAATCCTCCTCAGAGGCTTGTGCTAAATTTGAAGACCGAGGAAGCAAAATTCTAACAATGATATAATGCATGATGCGATTATCAAAAGTTAATGACCCGGCCAACAATCTACCGGTCATGTCAGCTTGATCATTGCAGACCATGCGACGAGCATCATGACTCGAATAATCGAATTTCCAGTCATCAACAATGGTGCCCTCAAAAGGTGCACCTTGACTGGGTAAATGAGTCAAAGAAAAGAAAAGTGACTGATCAATGACCATAGAAGTACCATGCACCTCAGACATAATAATACCATCCTGAATTTTTAAATTGCAGTAGAAGACCTTTACAAGTTCAGGATAATATGGCAATTTAAATGACATGAAATCAACAAGACCAGAATTTTGAAACACTTGATAGCAATCAAACGTTTCATCATTAAAGAACTCTACGTCTAGGTACTTAGGGTCTAAGATTATTCTAGAAGAGAACTGAGAAAGGTACCGTAGACGTTGATCATCGGATGAAAACAATGTTGATGATCTTGGAGATGACAAAGAAGGAGGAATAGGTGCTGTGGGTGCTCCGGATGGGCCATGACGGCGATGGGCAGCAGCGGTGGCGGTGGAAGATGATCCCTTTCTCTTCTTTGATGGCTCTGCCATTTGATGAAGTTTTTCTGGATTTTGATCGGTGGAAGTGAAAGAGGAGTGAAAAAGAGGAAGATTGGGCTTTACGGGATGTGATTTGGTGAAGAATCGAGTGAGAATTGAAGGTTTGAAGTTCTAGGTATGGAGGAAAACGTGGAGGAAGCTTTGGCTGCGCACGAGCTCCGATTTCGTGAGTATTTATAGAAGATGACGCATTGTAATCGATTACAGGTATTGGTAATCGATTACAGGCCCAATAAGCCTTCTGGTAATCGATTACAGGATGTTGTAATCGATTACAGGCTGCCTGTTCAAGTGTAATCGATTACATTGAGTGGTAATCGATTACCAGAGCCTATCCTAGGCTAGTTTCTAAGAGAATATCTATATTTATGCTCAAATACATCTTATATGACTAATATTCACTACTAATACACTAAATTCAATCATTCAATTACTATATACACAAGAAATCATAAATTCTATCATAAAAACAAGAATTCAAACAAGATCAAACAAAATAATCTACAATCAAAAGGTAAAAAGTAAATCAATCAATCAATCAACTAATCAATCAACCAATCAATTCCTATTTTTCTAAATCTCTTACATCTAAGAGACCTAATTCTCTTCTAATAGAGAAAAACACTTCCTTGGGGAGAGGTTTAGTGAAAATATCAGCAAGTTGATTCTTAGTATCAACAAATTCTAATACACAATCTCCCTTTAAGACATGATCTCTAAGAAAGTGGTGTCTAATCTCTATGTGTTTAGTTCTTGAATGTTGAACTGGGTTTTTGGATAGATTTATGGCACTAGTATTATCACACTTAATAGGTATGCGATCAAGAATGATGCCATAGTCAGATAATTGTTGCTTCATCCATAAAATTTGTGCACAACAACTACCGGCAGAGATATACTCCGCTTCAGCAGTAGATAAAGCAACACTGTTTTGTTTCTTACTATGCCATGAGACAAGAGCCGATCCAATAAATTGACAAGTTCCACTTGTACTTTTTCTATCAGTTTTAGATCCGGCAAAATCAGAATCAGAATATCCTATTAAGTTACATGTTGAATTCTTAGGATACCATAATCCTAAATTGATTGTTCCTAATAGATATCTCATGATTCTCTTTACTGCACTTAGATGTGATTGTTTGGGGTTGGATTGAAACCTAGCACACATGCATACACTAAACATAATATCAGGTCTACTAGCAGATAAATAAAGAAGAGATCCGATCATACCTCGATATTGTTTTATGTCTATAGACTGACCAGATTCATCTTTATCTAAGTAACAATTAGTGCTCATCGGTGTAGACATGTGTTTTGCATTATCCATCCCAAATCTTTTGATCAATTCCTTGCAGTATTTGGATTGATTGATGAATATACCTTCTTGAGTTTGCTTGATTTGTAATCCCAGAAAGTACTTTAGTTCTCCCATCATTGACATTTCAAATTCACTTTGCATATCAAGGGAAAACTCCTTGCACAATGAATCATTAGTGGATCCAAAAATTATATCATCAACATATATTTGAACCAACAAAATATCATTATGCCTTCTCTTTATGAATAATGTGGTATCCACTTTACCTCTGGAGAATTCTTTTTCAAGAAGAAAATTACTTAATCGTTCATACCATGCCCTAGGGGCTTGTTTCAAACCATAAAGAGCCTTTTGTAATTTATAAACATGGTTTGGTTTATCAGAAATTTCAAAACCAGGGGGTTGTTCAACATATACCTCTTCTTGAATTAAGCCATTTAGAAAGGCACTCTTAACATCCATTTGATAAAGTTTAAAGTTCATTATGGATGCATATGCCAAAAGCATTCTAATGGCTTCTATTCTTGCAACAGGAGCATATGTTTCTTCATAGTCTATCCCCTCTTCTTGATTATACCCTTTTGCTACTAACCTGGCTTTATTTCTAATAATTATACCATGTTCATCTAATTTATTTCTAAAAACCCATTTTGTTCCAATAACAGGATAATTTTCAGGTTTTTCTACTAATTTCCATACATTGTTTCTTTCAAATTGGTTTAGTTCTTCTTGCATGGCAATGATCCAATTATCATCTACTATGGCTTCTTTTATATTTTTAGGTTCAATCATAGATACAAAAGCCATATTATTGCATAAATCTTTAAGAGAATGTCTAGTTGTTACCCCTTTTGAGATATCACCATTAATATTGTCGAGGGGATGATCTCTTGAAGTTTTCCATTCTCTTGGGAGTACATCATTGGATTTGCCTTCTTCTGGAGGATCTTCATTGTTTCCTTTGTCATTTCCTTTGGAATCTTGTTCATGAATGTTCATATGTTCTAAAGAATCTGCAATGTCATCTAGCATATTCTTTGTTGACAATATAGCATTAGATTCATCAAAGGTAACATGAATGGATTCCTCTATATTCATAGTTCTCTTATTATATATTCTATATGCTTTGCTTTGTAAAGAATATCCAAGAAAAATGCCTTCATCAGATTTTGCATCGAATTTTCCTAGATTATCTTTACCATTATTAAGTACAAAGCACTTGCACCCAAAAACATGTAGATGAGAAATATTAGGTTTTCTACCGTTAAATAATTCATATGGGGTTTTCTTTAAAATAGGTCTTATCAAGGCTCTATTCATGATGTAACATGCAGTATTGACAGCTTCAGCCCAAAAATACTTTGGAAGAGAAGTATCATTTAATAAAGTTCTTGCAATTTCTTCCAATGACCTATTTTTCCTCTCAACAACTCCATTTTGTTGAGGAGTTCTTGGTGCAGAAAAATTATGTTCAATACCATGTTCATCACAAAATAATTCAAAATCTTTATTTTCAAATTCACCCCCATGATCACTTCTAATGGATGCAATATAGAGATTTTTCTTGTTTTGTATGACTTTAGCAAGTTTCCTAAATGCATGGAATGAATCACTTTTATGTGTAATAAATAATGTCCAAGTATATCTAGAGAAATCATCAACTATAACTAAAGCATAGTAATTTCCTCCAAAACTCATGGTTCTAGATGGACCAAATAGATCCATATGCAATAACTGTAATGGTCGAGTGGTTGAAACAACATTTTTAGATTTGAATGAGACTCTTGTTTGTTTGCCCTTTTGACATGCATCGCATAATTTATCTTTTTCAAATTTCAATTTAGGCAAACCAACTACTAAATCTTTTGAAATTAATTTATTTAAGTGATCCATGTTTATGTGAGCAATTCTTTTATGCCATAACCATGGATCATCATCTTTACTAAGAAAGCAATGATTGTTTTCTTGTTTTATGCTTAAGTCTATCATGTAAACATTATTGACTCTATGTCCTACATGCTTTATATCAATGTCATGCTTATGTTCTATAAGACATTTCTGAGAATCAAATGATACTAGATAGCCTTTGTCACATAGTTGACTAACGCTAAGCAGGCTATGCTTAAGACCTTCAACAAGTAGAACATTTTCAATGGAGTTTGAAGAATTTGTACCTATTTTACCCACTCCAAGAATTCTACCTTTGTTGTTGTCACCATATGTTACATGCCCGCTTTTCTTTGGAGATATGTGTGTAAAATTTGATGCATCTCCAGTCATATGTTTTGAGCATCCGCTATCTATGTACCACTTCTTTCTCAAAGATACCTGCATAATCAAGTTTTTGACTTAGGTACCCAAATTTTATTGGGTCCTTGCATGTTAGTATTAACTGAGGATCCTTTTGGGACCCATATCATTTTAATATTACTGTAATTTTTCTTGAAATAGCAAGTTGATATGCCATGTCCTCTTCTTCCACAGTAAAAACAAGTGATAGAATTAGAATTACATTTTTGTGTGGAAGTGGAAAAGTTTTTATGAACCTTTTGTAGTTTTTCAGATTTATACCCTAGTCCATTTTTATTAGACACAAATCTTTGTTTACTTAATATAACATCTAAATTATTTCTACTATATGAAAATTTTGCAAGTGAATTTTTTAACTCTTTAATTTCTTTTACATATTTATCACAACAACTACAAGAATCTGTAATTTTCTTGTCATTTATAGTGGAGATATTAACTTTTTCATTTGTTTTAGAGATTGAAACTTCATTTCTAAGAAGATCTAATTCTTTGTTTAATTTTGAAATTTCATTTTCTAAATTTGAAATTGTTTTCTTTGATGATGAAACTAATTTTGCAAGTTTAATTGATTCTTTATGCAAATCAGCAAATGCATCTTGCAATTCATCAAAAGAAATAGATAAGTTGTTTGAAGATGTTACCTCTTCATCACTTTCGTAACTTTTTGCCATAAGGCAAAGATTTATCTCTTCATTTTCAGAATCATCAGAGGATTCCAAATCATTTTCATCCCATGTGATGTATGCTTTCTTTAGTTTCTTCTCACTATGATTTTTCTTTTCAGATTTTTCCATCTTTTTCTTGAAGATGGGACAATCAACCCTCAGATGTCCAGGTTGATTGCATTCAAAGCATTTTAGAGTAGAGGATGAATTTTCTGTCCTTCTCTTTGATTTAAAATTTGGTCGCCTCTGATTTCCTCTTACTTTAAGAAATTTGTTGAACCTTTTTACAAAGAAACTTAGATCATCATCATCATCTGCATCATTATCCTGATCACTTTCTTCTTGAATTGAGGATGATGCTTTAAGAGCAATTCCTTTCTTTTTCTTGTCATTTTCTTCATTTTGGTGCAATCTCAATAGTTCCATCTCGTGTTCCTGCAACTTACCAAATAAAGTGGCAAGAGACATGTTAGACAAATCTCTTGATTCAGAAATAGCCGTTACTTTGGGTTGCCATTCTCTACTTAAACATCTTAGCACCTTGTTTATAAGATCTTCATTTTGAAATTCTTTGCCTAAGGCTGCTAGATGATTTACTATATGTGTAAATCTCTTTTGCATACTCTGAATATTTTCATTTGTATTCATTCTAAATAATTCATACTCATGAGTTAGTGCATTTATCCTAGATCTTTTAACATCTGTAGTTCCTTCATGTGTTAATCGAAGAGTGTCCCACATTTCCTTAGCACTCTTGCAATTTGAAACTCTGAAATATTCATCCATTCCTAGGGCAGATGTTATTATGTTTTTGGCTTTTAGGTTGTATTGTACTCGTTTTCTATCCTCTTCAGACCATCTATCTCTAGGTTTTTCTATGGTTATGCTTTCACTTGATGAACTACCATCTATTGAAACTCTTTCTACTGTGGTGGGTATATAAGGCCCTATTTCTATGGCTTCCCAGATATTTAGATCTATTGCCTCGATAAAAATTTGCATTCGGGTTTTCCAGTAGTGGTAACCCTCTCCATTAAAGATTGGAGGTCTATTGATAGAATTCCCTTCTGGAAATAAGGAATTTGCTGAGGCCATCTTTTTCTTGAAGCTTCTAAACTTTGTACAAGAATGAAGCTCTGATACCACTTGTTAGACAAGTGGCCTCAGATATCTTAAGAAGGGGGGGTTGAATTAAGATATTCCAAACTTTTCTCCTAATTAAAAAATCTATCTTACTTTTTACTTAAGTTATGAATTCCCTTAATGACAATCTTCTTAAATATTAATTCAAATGAAGCAACTTGAATTATGAATATAAAGCAATAATAAATAAAGGAGATTAAGGGAAGAGAAAATGCAAACTCAGTTTTATACTGGTTCGGCCACACCCTTGTGCCTACGTCCAGTCCCCAAGCAACCCGCTTGAGAGTTCCACTAACTTGTAAATTCCTTTTACAAGTTCTAAACACACAAGGACAACCCTTCCTTTGTGTTTAGAGATTCTTTACAACAAGAGACTCACAGTCTCTTAATCCCTTAGAGAATGAGAAGAAGAAGAGGAACAAATCTCTCTAGAAAGAGATGGATTTTACAAATTGAGCACTCAATTAATTCCTTAATGAATTGCAATTGAATTGGCCAAGGAATTCTTAAGAGGATAAAATGAAATTGCTCTTTGAGAGGATAAACACTTTGTTGTTCTGAAAATCTCTAAGCAATTTCGTGTTTAAGTCACATATATATAGACCATTGGTGGTCATGAGTAAAGCCTTTGAAAAGATGTGACTCTTGAAATTATTTTTCTGAAATTCCTGTCTGGTAATCGATTACAGTAATTGTGTAATCGATTACAGCTTTTAAAATTTGAATTAAAACGTTTACTAACTGCTGGTAATCGATTACCAAAATTGTGTAATCGATTACACAGTCTAAAATTTCGAATTCAAATTTTTATAGCTGTTATAAAATGTATTTGGCCACTGGTAATCGATTACATCCTCTGGTAATCGATTACCAGAGAGTAAAACCTTTGAAAAACACTTTTATTTTAAATCACTTGGCCAAACCTTTGCTAATTCAATTAGGAATTCCCTTCCTAATATTCTAGTGATCATCTTGATGTTGTGACTTGTAATCTTGAAGTATTGTCTTGAATTTTTAATCTTGAAAAGCCCATTTGCATCAATTGCAACACATCATCATGATCATCATCAAAACATCAAAGCCAATTGCATCTACACGAACCACCATTGAACTTGGCTTTAAGTGGGAGGCATTGAATGGTAATTTCTCCAAAGTGCTCTTAGGCATCACGTTCAAACAGGAACCATTATCGATGAGCACTTTGGCTACGATATGGTCCATACACTTGACTGATACGTGCAAAGCCTTATTATGCCCTCTCCCCTCGGCGGGGATTTCTTCTTCGGCGAAGGCGAGATAGTTGTTGGCAGTGATATTGTTGACCAGCCCTCCGAAACCTTCTACCGAGATATCTTGGGCCACATGGGCCTCGTTCAGAACTTTTACTAGCAGAGCCCAATGAGGCTCGGAGCTCATGAGTAACTCCAACAGCGAGACCCTGGCCGGGGTTTTGTTAAGCTGTTCGATAACCTTGAATTTGCTCTGCTGAATTATACGGAGGAACTCACTGGCTTCCTCTAGCGACACCTCCTTTTTACCATCCTTTTTCTCCGAGAAACCTTTCGCCGGAATATCTTTATTCGAAGCGTGGGGCGCTTCACCATCTTGTTCCTCCACCACTTTTCCTTTTCCCTTGACGTTCACGGGTTGGACTGGTAGGTCCGGAGGCGCGAACACACGACCGCTATGGGTCACACCACTCAGCCCCGTGATATTTGTCACCTTAGCCGACAACGAGCTGACGTCGGTGGCTTCTTCTTCCTCCCCCCTCGGAGGTGCATATCTCCATGGGACTGTGTGGCTATTTTGGTACGGGAAAGGAACAGGTTTAGCTGCTAAGGGGTGCCCGGGCTTTTGCGAAGCTGTGCCCTTAGTGAAGTATATCGCCAAGGGTTTGGGCTTCGCAATACTGCTCCCATCCGTGGACTGCATGCATATATGCTGCTCTTCTTTTCCTTCACTGCCAACTTCCAGTCGACCTTGATCTATCATTCGTTGTAACAATTCCTCTACTCCCAAACACGTTTCCATGTCATGCAGCTCGCCGGAATGCAGCAAACAGGAATCCTCCTTACACCCATTATGGGGAATCACACCTCCCTTTTGTAGGGCCTCAAAGATAAACCTCCTAGGGGTTGCCACATCCTTTAAAGGTTTAAACCTGCGCGGCCTATCGGACTCAACGACGTTAATTGCTCCCCCTCCATGATTCGCGAGCGGGTTGGTTCGCACATTGGGCCGATCCTCTTGGAAGGTCAGCCATCCAGCATCCATCAAATGTTGGACCTTGTATTTAAGGGCCAAGCATTTTTCAATGGAATGCCCCGGGACACCCCCATGGTACTTGCAAGTTGCATTAGGGTCATACCACTTCGGGAAAGGGGGTTGGAGGACCTTTCCGGGAGTTACCACGACCAAATGGTTGGCGATGAGGGACGGCAAGAGGTCTTTGTATGTCATTGGGAGTGGGGTGAATTCTTGAAATGGCCTCGGAGGGAAGTTCCTTGTTGCGTTTGAATTACCGGCCGGGCGAGTTATGTTTGGATTTGGAACTTGGGGAGCTTCCCTCTAGGTGGGTGCCTTAGGCTGCACAGGTGCCGAACTAGAGGCGTTCCCGGTATGAGCCGAGAAGCTCGGGTGATGTTGCGCGTACTGATGGGTACCATGAGGTGTCTGCGGGGGTTTGACCCACGCGGGCGTTGAAGAGACGGCATGGGCATCTCCTTCCTTCCTTTTTGCCCCTGTTGCCCCGATTCTTTTGGCATTCGCACTCGTGGAGGAAACGTAATCAAACTTTCCTCTTTTCAATCCTACCTCGATTCTTTCCCCGGCGAATACTAGGTCCGCGAAGCTGGATGGCATGTAACCTACTAGCTTCTCATAGTAGAACACTGGCAGAGTGTCTACCATCATGGTGATCATCTCTCTCTCAACCATGGGAGGAGCTACTTGTGCCGCCAAATCTCTCCACCACTGGGCGTATTCTTTAAAGGTTTTGCCCTCTTTCTTGAACATATTCTACAGCCGAGTGCGATCGGGAGCCATATCGGAATTGTACTGATATTGCCTTAGGAAGGCAGTAATCAGATCCTTCCAAGTATGGATACGGGAAGCTTCCAAATTAGTGTACCAAACTACCGCGGCTCCGGCCAAGCTATCTTGAAAAAAGTGTATTAATAGCTTCTCATCCTTAGAATGTGCGCCCATCTTGCGACAGTACATCTTGAGATGGTTTTTGGGACAGGTCGTCCCTTTATACTTGTCGAAGTCCGGCACTTTGAACTTCGGGGGGATAACAACGTCGGGTACTAAGGAAAGATCCGTCATGTCTGCGAACGGATAGTCCCCAAATCCTTCCACGGCTCTCAATCTTTCCTCGAGAAGATCGAGCTTCCTCCTTTCTTCAGTTGCCGAGGGCGGTCCTTCCGTGGACAAAACTATTGGTTGTGTCGTGATGTTGGGCTGAGGCAACGTGCTGGGTGCCGGCCCTTCGGGGATCGGAGGATAGAACTCGACATCCCTTCGAGCATAGTCTTGAGGGTCTTTGTGGACCTCGTCGGGCTGTTGAGGAGGCTCTCTTTCAAGGACGGGAGAAGCAATAGGGCCCACATTGTAACATCCTAGAAATTTCTACCCGGAGTTTTCGGAAACGATGTATTTTGAATGATTATATATATATAAGTATTATTCAGTGTATATGCATATATATGTTCTTGGTAGAAATAGGAGTAGTGGGGGCAAGATACGCGGGTTAGGCTAATTAAGGAAGAGAAATCCATAACTGGGAGGTTATGGGTTAATTCTTAAGTAATTAGTCTAAAAATCATCGTTTTGCGTGCGACTTAAAATTTAACGAAACCAACCTCTGAACCACGCTCGGGGTTTTATTCTGAGCGTTTTGATATATATATTGCTTGCTTTCGAAAACTGGCCCCGACGGACGTAGAGAAACGCAAGGAACTGGAACTAGAGAAGCGGCACGCAAACCGAGGCAGGATTTTAGCGTTTCTAAGGTCAGATTTTTCCCACTTTTGTGGCTGAGTATGGGTCACAGTCAAAAGGGAAAGTGGGTCCTTCTTGCTCCACTCAAACGGAGACATGTGGCATTGCTTAAATAAAATAATAGAAAAAGAGAGAACCCTTTTATTTAAAACCAAAAAGCTTTTCTCTCTCTTCACTCAGCCCCCACACTTTTCAGACAGCTCTCTCTCTCCCTCACGTTGCCATTTTCTTCTTCTTCATTCTCCATTGAAGCTCCAAGCAAAGCTTCAACCTTTGGCCATCATTTCTGCCCCAAATTGCGAAAGGAGGGCATTTTCGGGGTCGTGAAGTGCGTGGCTACGAGTGGGACTTCGAAAATTCAGGTTTGGGTGGACTTCTTTCCCTCTTGATTTTCGTGGGTATGGGGTTTTGGGAGATATGATGGGTAGTCTTGCTAGGTTTCTGCTGTGTGATGATTACTTGTGAAGACATTTGCTGAAAGCTTGTTGAAATTGCCATGTTTGGATGAGTTAGACATACCCATTCTGTTTTAGGGTTTTTGTGATGATGGTTGTGATGTTTATATGCTGAAATTGCCTATGGAAAACTGTTAGAGATGAATGGTAGAGTTAACCTAGGGTTAGAAAGTGAGAATGTGATGTTATGAGTGGAAAAAAAGAGTGAGGCTTTGAGAGTTGGAAGGTTAAGTCTGAATTCTGTGGTAAATGGAGGTTAAAATGAGTTAATCCTAGCTTGAAATGTCATTTAGGACATGTGAGAAAGGTTAGGCTGAGCTAGAGAGAAAAACAAATGACCAAAGTGAACCATGAGCCATTTCTAGGGCAAAATTGGGTGTTGAAGAGTCAAATTTTGATTTGGTGGAATTTTAGGTGTAAATCCAGTTTGGGCAAGTTTAGATTGATGTTATGGACTGGTGTGAGGTGAGAGTTTGCTTCAAATTTACCTCATTCTCAATTTCACTTTTCAAACCTTGAAAATCCATTAAAATGAGGGGTTTTGGACACCTAGATTTTGTGTTGCTGTGGTTTGAAGCTTGACTTTGGTTTAGACATGATTGATACATGATTTGGGACTTGTAGGATTTTATTTGGGCAAGATTGGATGAGGGGAAGTGTGGTTTTCGAAATATGCTCTTTGTGCAGATTTTGCTGTAAAATTGTGCAGCAGAATTTTGCACAAGTGCAGAAAAATCCATGTATTTGCTGGTTGTGGAAAGAGTAATGTAGAATGAGTTCTGGATGTTTGCTAGTAGATCCCAACGGTCAAAATGTAGGCTTAAGTACTAGAGACTTCCAGTAAAATTTTGGAGTCGATCCAACGGTTAGTGACTTGGATCGAGGGAATTGTTACTGGGGTCTTTAAGTGAGAAAAGCTGTGATTTGGGTGGTGTTTTGGCAGAGTTTTCTGCCTTTGCTCTGTTTTGCTTGGCTGTGATAGCTTGTGCTGTTTGAATGTTGTTTTGCTTGGATGTTGTGGAAGCTTGGGAGGATTGATGGGGACCCGGTGTTGAGAGAAACGAGGATATGGGCTACGTGGGAGTACGTGAGCTCAGTTGGAGGTGGGCAACAGGGGATGGTGGGTTTATGCGCGCATTGTGGATGTGGAAAACTTGTTGTGCACCATCGCCCGACCGCCACCTAGTACCACATGTGATGGGTACCCCATAATCCTACAAGCTTGAGATGAGGAAGTGTTGAAGGGTGAAACTTCCTGCTTTTATTGTTGACCACAGAGTGGTAACTGGAGATATGTCGCGGGGGTCAGGAGACCTTGGGGACGTCAGGTGGGGTGCTATTGCCCAAAACCAAGCTTGACCAATCCCGACCCAGCCCGGGCATAGTCGGTCAGTGAGAACCTGTGATGTACCTAAGCAGGCGAGCTCCTGGCAGTCAACAGATAAAAGGAACAAAGACCACAAAGCAAGGAGGCTTGTGGTGGCTGGCCAGCTGTGAACTTTGATTGATATGTGGGTTATGGCCTCTGGTAATCGATTACCAAGAGTGGGTAATCGATTACAAGGCTTAAAAATGAAGACAGGAGGCTAAGATGGTCTCTGGTAATCGATTACCACGGGGTGTAATCGATTACCAGGCTTGAAAACGAGGTCAGGAAGCTAAGGAAGCCTCTAGTAATCGATTACCAAGGGGTGTAATCGATTACCAGGCTTAAAAAGGGAACTGGGAGATGGTAGAGGCCTCTGGTAATCGATTACCAGCCTGTGTAATCGATTACACAGAGGAATGGGTCACTGGTAATCGATTACCAGGTATGTGTAATCGATTACACAGTGTATTTTTGCATATTTCATGTCCTGAGGCTGTGTAATTCAAGTTTAGCCTCTGGTAATCGGTTACCAAGGCTGTGTAATCGATTACCAGAGATGAAAAGCCTTAAGTTACTCCTTTTAATTGCATGTAGTGGTTATGAAACGTATTGTGCGGCGGCATAGTTAGATTCTTGTGAAAGAGTCTACCCCTTTCTTTTCTTCCTTGTAGATCGTGATGGCGGCGCAGCTAATCCATGATCGAGTAGAGATGGAGTGCTTAGAGGGAGCCTGGGAGACCCTCGAAGGCAACACGAGGTGCCGATTTCGGGGCACCATTCGATTCATGGCTACTTCTTTGGTGCATCCAGATGAACCTGCACGGACGCTTCAGCGCACGGTGGAGTGGACAGCTCCTTGGATTAGTTTTGTATATTTTTTAGGGTGGGCGTATCTAGGACTGACTGTTAGGTTTACTCTTTTGTTTTTGTATGGGTAGACCTGATGTATAGAAATTTGATAATTGTATACATGTGGCTGAAGCCACCACTATGGACACCTTTGCTCTGGATGACACTATATATATTTTGTAAAACTCCCATATTTTGGACAGCTTTAAATGATGAATGCATTTATGATCGATCTTGTTATTTGAAAAGAAAGTATTAGCAACTTTATTTGTAAAAGAGTTTATCGACCGTATTTTATTCTTTTATTTTCACGTGACGACCTAAAGTAATGGCTGGTACATTCTTCCTTTTGAAAAAGCAAAATAGTTTAGAGATTATGGGCGGTAAGAAAGAAATGACTCCGAATAGAGTTGTGAACTGGCCATTCAGGACTCTATAGTGAGGATTTTCCTTCTAAACCTTGTTTTGGTGAAAAGAGAAAGAAATGAAAAAGAAAAAGAAAAAAAAAATTTACCATGGTTTTTGTTAATTAAATCATTGCTATTAAACCAGTCATTATTTTGGGGACGCCACACGCATCGTCTTGCAAGACGGGTGGTGAGTAGTTGGGCGGCAATCCATAAGGGTAAGCCGCTCGGTTGTATCCCAGGTGAGGGTTGCCATCGTGCCCCAGTGTGTCCCTTCCCCGTCCTACTATGTTTGAGGGAGGATGGTGCGCAGTTGCCAAGAGAGTCGGGTCTGCTTCGGCAGCCGAACTGACAGCGGCAGCGGTGGCCACATTTTTCTCCATGAGCTGCCTCATTCCTAACATGGCTTCCATCATGGAAGCCATTTGTTCTTTCAGAGCCGACATGTCGGCTTTCATCTGTTCCTGTGTCTCCTCTTGATCACCCATCGTTCTAGATTTGGATCTGGTGCGATAGGGATGCCTTGTGGCGCGTTTAGTTATGGTGTTTTTTCCCTAAAAACCAAACGTGAGGAGTGTGTAAAGAAAGAAAAATGCATGCTAGAGATGAAATGCAGGAGTGATTTGATTTGCACAAGCTTTTTGGAGTAGAAACATGGGACCAACTCATTTTATTTCAAAAAGAAAGTCGTATCTAGTCAAGGTCTGAGAGACCATACAAGTTTCCTAACGATTTCTAATTATGTGGGCCATTAAGTCTATCATATGCTGACAATAGCCGAGAAGCCCATGAATTTCTTCGGGGGCGGAGTAGGTGTCCGCCATTGCCTTGGCTTTGGCTAACAATCGGGGAAGTTCTTGACTCCCGTTCAAGGTAAGAGCAAACCGATCCATCCACATGGTTGCCTCTTGGTGTAAAGAGTCGATCACCCTTCCTCTAGCTTCTTTTTCCGCGTATACTTGGGCATACTCGTCCGCGACCCTATGCTCGTGGGCCGTGGCTAGATCTAATTCTTCTTGGTACTTGGCGATGATAGCTAGCATGTTGGTCTCTGTCTCGCATAAACGCTGAGACAAGCTCCTTTTGGACCTTGAATAGGCAACTAACTCGTCTTTCAAGACCATACTATGTGCTCGCGACTGGTCCCTCTCTTCCCTTCGCAGCTTGAGTTCACTGTTGCTACCCCACAGAGCTCCACGAAATTTGTTGCGGCCATGCTCTTCCTTGCGAGCCCTCTTGGTCTCTTGTTCAAGGGCTCGTGCGGTAGTTGCATTCTCTTCCCGTAATCCGGCACACTCCTTCCGGATGTGTGTAGCGGCCAACTTGAACTTCTCTTTGGCAAGTTTCGCCTTTCCTAACTCGCTTTTGAGAGCTAGGACTTCTTCGTCCTCTTCCGGTGCTTCAAAACTCTCTTCGCTGACGACTTTTAACTTGGCGAGCCAATCCAAACCTCGTATATGAACTTTCAGCCATCCATGGTAACCACCAATGGCGCCATTACGAATGCCCCTAAGTTCTTGATCTTTACTTAACGGGGTTTCCCACGCCTTATGGATTCTTTGTATAGCCTTGAAATTTTGCGCGCAGAGATCCCTCACAAGGAAAGGAGACATGCTTTCTTCCGTCGGTGCTCCCCTCATGGGGTACCCTAGTTGTCTTATAGCGAGCGCGGGATTGTAGTTAATACAACCCCTCGTTCCTATCAGCGGAATGTTTAGGTACCCTCCGCATGAGAAAAGGACTCCCTCCTTTCCTTCCTTCCATCGGGGGAACCAATTGATTGTTCTACCTCCTATCCCAGCCAAAAGCTGGTCCCAATCTATTCTTCTCTTTTCAGTACACGAGCGATGGCTCTGGAGCGGACATGGATGCCTCGTGTCTTGCTGGAACAGGTGTGAAACCAACCAAACACAGAGAGCGGGCAAGCAACAGATGATCCGTGCGCTACTCTTTTCGCACCTTCGGTCAAATGTGTCAAATAAATCTGCCAAGACAGCTACCACCGGACTTTCCTTGCTATGGTGGTATGCAAGGAAAGCGTCGATTGCTGCTAGGTCCACCAAACCATCTACGTTTGGAAAGAGGACGACCCCAAAAATTAGCAACGCTAACACATCCATAAACGGGACCCAATCTCCTTGACTTGCCATATCCTTCGCCTTATCTTCTAGGTACCTCCGTGGTAGGCCCGCTATGCCGTTTCGAGTCTGTTTTATGCGGTCCAAACCTCTTGCTGAATCCTTGACCACAGTTGCAATTCTGCTCAAAGAGGGGAGACACCCGGAGGAAAGGTATGGTTTTCTTCCCCTGAGAGGACATCCTAGAATTTCCTCAAATTCTTCAATGGTTGGTACCAATTGGAAGTCTCCGAACGTGAAGCATCTCAAAGGCTGGTCGTAGTATTGGGTGAGTGATGCAATGGCTTCTATGGATACCTCTGCTATGGTCAACTCTAAGATCTTTCCGTAAGTCTTGCGGAAGGCTTGCATTTGGAGAGGTTCCATCAACCGCCCTAATTCCTTGATGCTGGTGGTATCTAGGCTTTTAACCTTGACTTGGTAAAACCTCTTGCCGGTTTGATTTGTTCCCATGCTTACTAAGGTGAGACAAAAAGCTGGTGCAAATCAAAACTCCGATATCTCATGGGTGGAATGGATGAATGCATGAAGGAATGCATATGACACAGATGCAATCTAGGAATGCGGGGGCCCGAGGAATTGTCTCCTTCTTAGATACAACGTCTAGGGGTAGCAAAGCGCCCCAACGTATGTTTTTAAGAAGGCGACACGGACCCTCCGTTGGTTTGTTTATAGAGGGGATCAAGACAGAACCCATATGTGATGCATATGCAAAAGACGCAATGCGGGAATGTACATAGTATGACAAAATTCACTGAACATAAGCAAAAGGGTATATGATACTTATGCATGGCAGTGTGGAAACATGGCACGCAACGTGTTTGCTCCGTGCCCCTATTTAAGGGACCTATAAGGGAGAGAACTAACTAGGCATTTAGTGATAACCCCCCAAGGTAGTCATATCTCTCTTGATGGTTTCTAGAGGTATTATCCTCTTCGAAGAACATATTGCAGCAGTAGGGACTACTAGCAACAATAAGTTTTCAAAGAGAAAAGCTCTAGATGAGGGTTCACTGTAATCAAGCAAGTCGGAGACCTAGCATGATCACAGATCCACCTCCACTGCTTATGTTCCCATGAACCCGGGTATAGGGCCCTTTTTCACTCACAGTGTGTGCAAATAGTGTTGGTGTTTGTGTGCATCAAATGAATAAATATTTACTTCATGCATACATTTTAAAATGCACTAAAAGCAACAAAGAGTTTATATACACAAGAACATAATGAAGGGAAACAAACAAAGGGGTGAGTCACGGTAAAACTTTGCACAAGATTAGATGGCCTAACTCTCTAAAAACAGTCCCCAGTGGAGTCGCCAACTGTCGCAACCTACCCTTCCACGGGAGGGCAACGCGTGACTCGCGGGATGCGTGTTCCACGAAAGGAATACGCGCGGAGTCGCCACCAACGTTTATTTGAGGAAAACGTCGGAAAAACCAGAAAAGACGCGATCTACGAACTTTTAAGTGAAAGGTTCGGGAGTTGTATTTACGCACGGGGAAGGTATTAGCACCCCACACGTCCGTCCCAAGGGACGGCAGCCTTTAATCGAATGTGCAAACATGACTTTGATTTTTTATGTTCCCTTTTTATGTCTCTATATCCTTTATACCCTTTTTATATTTTTCTCTTTTTGTGGTCGACAAGGGTGTTTCCCTTTGCTCCTACGTATTCCTCAATTGCGATGAGGAAATCAGACCTACGTAGTTCTTTTTTATCAAGTGATTCTTTTTACTTAAAAGGTGATCATTTTAAGGCATTGGACCTTGAAAATGATCCATTTTACTTAGTAAGAAATTGAAATGACAAACTTCAAAAACCTATTTTTATGGACGAGCTTGACTAGGCGAGTTGATTTTAGCCTTAGTTTCACTTTAGTTATTAGTCAATTCAATTAAGAATGAGAAATCCCAAAGAGAAAATGTCCGATTGATTTTTCGCTTTATTTTACTAAAAGACGTTTTTTTTATTATTATATTATTACTTTACCTCTTTTTGATTTCCCACGTGGTTACGGCACGACCGAACGGTCGGAATTCATTTTAACCGAAGTTAACGGATAATACAATTCAAACGATCGGTGGAAATTTATTTTATTTTTAGGTTAAGCGAGAAATGGCTTAAGCACGTCAAAAGGGGGTATAAAAAGTAAATGAAACGAGAATAAAAATACACGAAACACAATGTGGACCACCACGGGTACATAGAATGAATCGAAAAGCTTGGTTCGAGGTACTTACCCGTTGAAGATCGAAGAACGATGAAGAACGTCGAAGAACGGTCGAAACCTTCACGAAATTCCTCACGGAAAACGTTACGGAAACGTTTCGGAAGCGCCTCGGCTTAGATTTTCTTCACGGAAACAATTTTTCCAAGCAAATTCGAAAGAGAGAGAAGTGCCTAAGGGGCTGAACCCTTTTCTTCTTCACTTCCTCCCCTATTTATAGCAAAATAGGGGAGATGCTTGCCGCCCAGCTCACCCAGGCGAGCTCAGCTCGCCCAGGCGAGCAGGGTTGCTTCCTCCAGAAGCAACAGCCTTCTGGAGGAATCTTCTGGAGGGCCCAAGTGGGCCTGGTTGCTATTTGCACCCCCATTTTTACTAAGTACACCCCCTCTGCTTTTTTTGGTGATTCTTTTTTTTCGTAAAGTTACGAAACTTACGAATTTCGTAACGATACTTGTTTTCTTTCCGTAATGTTACGGAACCTTGCGGATTACATAATCATCCCCTTTTTGACCTACGGAATGTTACGGAACCTCACTAATTATGCAACGATGCTTCCATTTGATCTCCGGGGTGTCACGGAACCTTACGGATTGTGCATCAATATTTTCTTTTGTTTTCCGGCATGTCCCGGAATTTCACAAATTGCCTAATGATGGGTGCCAATCACCTTACAAGGACCAAACAAAGGTCGCATGTCATCAAGCAAAGGTCCCCGGACGAAATTAGGGTATGACACCTATGTTGATCCCATATGGTTGGAGCATTCTCGCAAAATAGAGTGACCCTAACTTGTCACCTTATGATTTTACTTAGTGAGAGTGACCTTACATATCCATTGTGTGTGTCTTGTTATGTACTCCTAAGCGCCCCAGGGTGATTTTTCACTGACATGGTTCCACATTGCATGTAGGCTTGAGTCTTAGTATAATTGTTGCATAATGCTTGCTAATTGTTTATTATGAAATTGATGATTGTTATTGTGATGCAATCCTACCTCCCATGGGCATTGGATAGAAGACTCCAAGAAGATGGGGCCAGAGATGCAAGAGAAGGCCCTAGGATTCTCATGAGCCTTAGGATAGATTTCGGGTCCATGGGCTAAGTATGAGCCCACTTAAGGTTTCATTATTTTTGGGCCTTGTATTTAGGGCTCTATAATGTAGCTAGGGTACCCTAGAAATGTAGGATTTTCAACCCTTGTATTTTAGGGCACCTAGACCAGTTTTTTGTATTAGGGGTAGTTTTGTAATTTCACATGCATTACGTGAATATTTGATGTTTTTGTTGGGAAATAAATTTAATTGAATTGGGAGAAGCCCAATCCAATTAAATTTAAGAAGGGGAGGTGATCATTCGCTTGCTACACCCCATTGCCACATCATATAGTCACACTTTGTGCATGTCCTTCGTGCTTTAAATGCCTCATGACACCTAATCACACTTAGTGGAGAATCTTGGACTTGATCTTGGATTAGTGGGCTGAACCATAGCTAAAATTCACTAATCATAATTAGTGAAATTTTGGCTCCACAAATTCAATTTCAAATTCAAGTGAAATTTGAATAGAAATTCAAATTTCCCTCCAATTTTGTGTGACACTTAGGCTATAAATAGAGGTCATGTGTGTGCATTTTTTCAAATTTGATCATTTGAGAATTACACTTCAAATTTCAGACCTCTTTTTAGGCACAAAATTTTGTGCTCCTTTTCTCCCTCTCCTTCCTCTCATCTTTTCCTACCTTCAAGCTCTTATCCATGGCTTCCTATGGTGGTGAGCTTCTTCTTGACTCATCTTCTCCTTGAAGTGGCATCTTCAATCATCATTCTTCCTTCTCCATTCCGCTGCCATGATCTTCAAGAAGAAAAGGACTCCATTTGATGAAGAAGATCCAAGGCCTACAAGCTCCACATGGAGTTATAGCATGTGGTATCAGAGCATCTTCATCTAGGTGATGTTCTTTTTCTTCCTCTATCTTTTTGTTCGGTCAATTCAATTTAATTCCTTGTTCTTCATATTATTCTCCATGTATATCCTCCATTGTCTTGGGTTTTGGTTATGTTTAGAGTAGATTCAAAAAAATAAACCAATTAAATCTTAAATCTACACTTGTTCTTGCATTACTATGGTTCAAATTTTATAGATCTACTCTTGAATCATGTTTTTTTGTTGATTTTAGGTTCTATCATTTTTCAGTGATAATATTCTTGAGCTAAACCTTTAGATCTAAATTTTCTTCCAAAATATTGATTAGAAAAAAAAACCACAAAAATCTAAGTGTAAATCACTTAATCCATGTTGTCTTAGAGTCATGTTTAGTCATACTAATTGTCACATTATGTTCTAAGTTTGTGTTGAATATTTATTTTTTTGATAGAATTCTAGATACATTTGTTCATGTATTCTTGTCACTCTTAGCCTATCTTTTGAATTTTGAGTCTAATTCATGCATGTTATTTAGTTCATAACATGTTCAAAATCAATTCCTAGAAGTAGCCTTGTTGTTGAACCTTTTTTTTTTTTTTTTCTAAGTTTCCTACATGATGCCTATGAAGAAGTTGAGTTGTGGTGCTGAGTTGTGACTGGATTTGTGAACCAAAATAAGTCTTAAGCTCTCTTGAATTTTGTTATTAAAGATAATTAAGCATAAGCAAACACAAATTGTAACTATCCAAGCCTTAAGCAACATAAACACTACTCTTGATTTCTAGGTTAAAATCGCGGGTGCTGGCAGCTTGAACATACGAACGTGTATAAATTACTGGGAATTGGTCACTAATAATTTTTAGCTGAAAGTTTTACTGAAATTTCCAGACATCTGTACCAAAATTATAAAAAAAGAACCAAGTGATTTGGGTAAAAGGAAAAAATATGAAAAATCGCACAATTTGGTAGAAAAATCAGTGTCTAGGAAAAAAAAGTGAAAGGGAAGTGTCCTCAAGGTTATCAAGCTCGTGAGAGTTCTATAGACTCGACTCGTAGACTCGTAAGAGTATACTTCATATAAAAATAATAACAAAATATCTGTAAAAAATATACTAATTAAACATTTCAACAATATAATAAAGCAAAACAGTAAATCATAAAGTTCTGAATATTTAAACCAAGTCTAGTAATAATACATCACTAGTAGACAATAACTTGTAGAGGTTATAGTAGTCGTAGATCATTCTCATTGAGGGTTTAATGTTATTAGAGAACAAGAGGTTTGATATTATTAAAGGTGAGAATTTTGTATTTGAGAATAACATGCTCAATGAAGATATGTTGAATGCTAAACACACATAAAACAATAAAAAATGACTTACATTTTGGTCTAATTTTTTTAACTTGCTAACTCCTTGACTTGGTGGTAAACTCAAGAGTCTATCGAGTTTACTTAGAGTTTATAGAGTTTACCCAGAGTCTACTAAAAAAAGATTTTACTCAAGAGTCAATTTGCAGAGGACAAGTGGACTTGTAAACTCGTAAGAGTTAGCGAGTTAACTCGAGAGTTTGATAACCATGAGTGTGCTTGTTGTTTTGGCTCAAAATTTATTCTACAATTGGTGCCTATTTTATACCAATCTTTGTTTTGAAATTTAAATTGAAAATTAGTGCGAAAACAAGTGCCAAAACTAGAGGTTTCTTGAGTCTTTTTTTTTAGTTTTTCTACTCTACTCTAGAGCCATTCTAGGTTTCCCTTTGAGTCCTAGCTTGCTTTTATGTGCTTGTCATTGCTTTAATTGTTGAATAATCCTTGAAAATCTCTCTTGATAAAACTCTATTGGTTTAGCTTTCATTTTAGTTTTTTTGGTCTTTGGTTATTGCTTGTCTCTTTGTTTCCTTGTTTGTGAGTTGCCATATAGGGAATTGCAAAGGAGAATTGGTGCCATCCCATTAAGAATTTGAGTCAAGAAGCAAGGGGCCAACCACCTTAAGAGCTATTGGACTAAGAAGCACTCCAAATTGAGTGAATCACCAAAGAGAGAACAACCACCAAAACTGAGGACCTTTTTGTAATTTTGTAATTGACAATATAGTTACCTTCATTGCTTTCAAATTTTGTAACAAAAAGGCCTTTCATTGGAAGTAAGTTGGGAGCCTCCAATAGGTCATGTTAGTGCTTAGCTCTACTGAGTGTTTAAAAGATTGGCTAAGATTTTGTCAAAACATAAGAACTTAGACATTGAAGGAAAGCTGGAGTTGCTGCACATGATGTCCAACGGTATGTCAAGGAATCAGATCGGGCTGCACAATGCACAAGGCAAGATAAAATGTCAAATGAAGAATTGAAGCTGCAGGATCCACGATGTCGGATACAATGTCCTGACATCCGGCCCGAAAATACTGGACACATAAATCTGTTATATCTTTAACAGATTATTGTGCAGTTAGCAACAGATTTGGCGATCTATCTTTAGGAACGAATTAAAAGATAATTAAAGTTCGAATTACAAACTTGAATAGTTCGTTCAGGGATTAAAGATTAAAGATAAAAACTAAAAGATCAAACAGTATCTTTTAGATCTTTAAGTGCAGATTTTCAGGAAAATGATAGATCTCATCCAGCACAAGTAGTTGCAGCCCAGAAACGCACACTGCTATATAAACATGAAGGCTGCACGAGTTTTCCACCAAGTCCGGGATTGAAGAGTTATTTTGTGAGTTTTGGGACTTGAGTGTTTTGTGAGCCACCTTGATGTCACCCCAACATCAAGTGTTGGACCTGAGTGTGTAGAGTTGATCTCTATAGTGTGTAGAGTTGATCTCTATAGTGTGTGGAGTTGATCTCTATTGTTCAGAGAGTAATCTCTGGTGTGTATTTGATTTAATTGTAAACACGGGAGAGTGATTGAGAGGGAGTGAGAGGGGTTCTCATATCTAAGAGTGGCTCTTAGGTAGAGGTTGCACGGGTAGTGGTTAGGTGAGAAGGTTGTAAACAGTGGCTGTTAGATCTTCGAACTAACACTATTTTAGTGGATTTCCTCCCTGGCTTGGTAGCCCCCAGATGTAGGTGACGTTGCACCGAACTGGGTTAACAATTCTCTTGTGTTATTTACTTGTTTAATCTGTTCATACTGTCAAATATAATCTGCATGTTCTGAAGCGTGATGTCGTGACATCCGGTACGACATCTGTCATTGATATCAGAATTTCAATTGGTATCAGAGCAGGCACTCGAAATCACTGAGTGAGATCTAGGGAGATAAATTCTGATGAACATGGAGAAAGAAGGAGGACCAGTGAACAGACCACCAATTCTGGATGGAACCAACTATGAATACTGGAAAGCAAGGATGGTGGCCTTCCTCAAATCGCTGGATAGCAGAACCTGGAAAGCTGTCATCAAAGGCTGGGAACATCCCAAGATGCTGGACACAGAAGGAAAGCCCACTAATGAATTGAAGCCAGAAGAAGACTGGACAAAAGAAGAAGACGAATTGGCACTTGGAAACTCCAAAGCCTTGAATGCTCTATTCAATGGAGTTGACAAGAATATCTTCAGACTGATCAACACATGCACAGTGGCCAAGGATGCATGGGAGATCCTGAAAACCACTCATGAAGGAACCTCCAAAGTGAAGATGTCCAGATTGCAACTATTGGCTACAAAATTCGAAAATCTGAAGATGAAGGAGGAAGAGTGTATTCATGACTTCCACATGAACATTCTTGAAATTTCCAATGCTTGCACTGCCTTGGGAGAAAGGATGACAGACGAAAAGCTGGTGAGAAAGATCCTCAGATCGTTGCCTAAGAGATTTGACATGAAAGTCACAGCAATAGAGGAGGCCCAAGACATTTGCAACATGAGAGTAGATGAACTCATTGGTTCCCTTCAAACCTTTGAGCTAGGACTCTCGGATAGGACTGAAAAGAAGAGCAAGAATCTGGCGTTCGTGTCCAATGATGAAGGAGAAGAAGATGAGTATGACCTGGATACTGATGAAGGTCTGGCTAATGCAGTTGTGCTCCATGGAAAACAGTTCAACAAAGTGCTGAACAGAATGGACAGGAGGCAGAAACCACATGTCCGGAACATCCCTTTCGACATCAGGAAAGGTAGTGAATACCAGAAAAGGTCAGATGAAAAACCCAGTCACAACAAAGGAGTCCAATGCCATGGGTGTGAAGGCTATGGACACATCAAAGCTGAATGTCCCACTCATCTCAAGAAGCAGAGGAAAGGACTTTCTGTATGTCGGTCTGATGATACAGAGAGTGAACAAGAAAGTGATTCTGACAGAGATGTGAATGCTCTCACTGGGAGATTTGAATCTGCTGAAGATTCAAGTGATACAGATAGTGAAATCACTTTTGATGAGCTTGCTACATCCTATAGAGAACTATGCATCAAAAGTGAGAAGATTCTTCAGCAAGAAGCACAACTAAAGAAGGTCATTGCAAATCTGGAGGCTGAGAAAGAGGCACATGAAGAGGAG
This sequence comes from Glycine max, assembly GCF_000004515.6. Classification (NCBI taxonomy): domain Eukaryota; kingdom Viridiplantae; phylum Streptophyta; class Magnoliopsida; order Fabales; family Fabaceae; genus Glycine; species Glycine max. Next base: position 26,691,346 of record NC_038245.2, on the reverse strand, counting down.
ATCTCTGAGCTTAAAGGAGAAGTTGGTTTTCTGAACTCTAAATTGGAAAACATGACAAAACCAATAAAGATGCTGAATAAAGGCTCAGATATGCTTGATGAGGTGCTACAGCTTGGGAAGAATGTTGGAAACCAGAGAGGACTTGGGCTTAATCATAAATCTGCTGGCAGAATAACCATGACAGAATTTGTTCCTGCCAAAAACAGCACTGGAGCCACGATGTCACAACATCGGTCTCGACATCATGGAACGCAGCAGAAAAGGAGCAAAAGAAAGAAGTGGAGGTGTCACTACTGTGGCAAGTATGGTCACATAAAGCCCTTTTGCTATCATTTACATGGCCATCCACATCATGGAACTCAAGGTAGCAGCAGAGGAAGAAAGATGATGTGGGTTCCAAAACACAAGACCGTTAGTCTTGTTGTTCATACTTCACTTAGAGCATCAGCTAAGGAAGATTGGTACCTAGATAGCGGCTGTTCCAGACACATGACAGGAGTTAAAGAATTCCTGGTGAACATTGAACCTTGCTCCACTAGCTATGTGACATTTGGAGATGGCTCTAAAGGAAAGATCATTGGAATGGGAAAGCTAGTCCATGATGGACTTCCTAGTCTGAACAAAGTACTGCTGGTGAAGGGACTGACTGCAAACCTGATCAGCATCAGTCAGTTGTGTGATGAAGGATTCAATGTAAACTTCACAAAGTCAGAATGCTTGGTGACAAATGAGAAGAGTGAAGTTCTAATGAGGGGCAGCAGATCAAAGGACAACTGTTACCTATGGACACCTCAAGAAACCAGTTACTCCTCCACATGTCTATCCTCCAAAGAAGATGAAGTAAAAATATGGCATCAAAGATTTGGACATCTGCACTTAAGAGGGATGAAGAAGATCATTGACAAAGGTGCTGTGAGAGGCATTCCCAATCTGAAAATAGAAGAAGGCAGAATCTGTGGTGAATGTCAGATTGGAAAGCAAGTCAAGATGTCCCACCAGAAGCTTCAACATCAGACCACTTCCAGGGTACTGGAACTACTTCACATGGACTTGATGGGGCCTATGCAAGTTGAAAGCCTTGGAGGAAAGAGGTATGCCTATGTTGTTGTGGATGATTTCTCCAGATTTACCTGGGTCAACTTTATCAGAGAGAAATCAGACACCTTTGAAGTATTCAAGGAGTTGAGTCTAAGACTTCAAAGAGAAAAAGACTGTGTCATCAAGAGAATCAGGAGTGACCATGGCAGAGAGTTTGAAAACAGCAGGTTTACTGAATTCTGCACATCTGAAGGCATCACTCATGAGTTCTCTGCAGCCATTACACCACAACAAAATGGCATAGTTGAAAGGAAAAACAGGACTTTGCAAGAGGCTGCTAGGGTCATGCTTCATGCCAAAGAACTTCCCTATAATCTCTGGGCTGAAGCCATGAACACAGCATGCTACATCCACAACAGAGTCACACTGAGAAGAGGGACTTCAACCACACTGTATGAAATCTGGAAAGGGAGGAAGCCAACTGTCAAGCACTTCCACATCTTTGGAAGTCCATGTTACATTTTGGCAGATAGAGAGCAAAGGAGAAAGATGGATCCCAAGAGTGATGCAGGAATATTCCTGGGATACTCTACAAACAGCAGAGCATATAGAGTATTCAATTCCAGAACCAGAACTGTGATGGAATCCATCAATGTGGTTGTTGATGATCTAACTCCAGCAAGAAAGAAGGATGTCTTAGAAGATGTCAGAACATCGGGAGACAATGTAGCAGATACAGCTAAAAGTGCAGAAAATGCAGAAAACTCTGATTCTGCTGCAGATGAACCAAACATCAATCAACCTGACAAGAGACCCTCCATTAGAATCCAGAAGATGCACCCCAAGGAGCTGATTATAGGAGATCCAAACAGAGGGGTCACTACAAGATCGAGGGAGATTGAGATTGTCGCCAATTCATGCTTTGTCTCCAAAATTGAGCCCAAGAATGTGAAAGAGGCACTGACTGATGAGTTCTGGATCAATGCTATGCAAGAAGAATTGGGGCAATTCAAAAGGAATGAAGTTTGGGAGCTAGTTCCTAGACCCGAGGGAACTAATGTAATTGGCACCAAGTGGATCTTCAAGAACAAAACCAATGAAGAAGGTGTTATAACCAGAAACAAGGCCAGACTTGTTGCTCAAGGCTACACTCAGATTGAAGGTGTAGACTTTGATGAAACTTTCGCCCCTGTTGCTAGACTTGAGTCCATCAGATTGTTACTTGGTGTAGCTTGCATCCTCAAATTCAAGCTGTACCAGATGGATGTGAAGAGCGCGTTTCTGAATGGATACCTGAATGAAGAAGTCTATGTGGAGCAGCCAAAGGGATTTGTAGATCCAACTCATCCAGATCATGTATACAGGCTCAAGAAGGCTCTTTATGGATTGAAGCAAGCTCCAAGAGCTTGGTATGAAAGGCTAACAGAGTTCCTTACTCAGCAAGGGTATAGGAAGGGAGGAATTGACAAGACTCTCTTTGTCAAACAAGATGCTGAAAACTTGATGATAGCACAGATATATGTTGATGACATTGTGTTTGGAGGGATGTCGAATGAGATGCTTCGACATTTTGTCCAACAGATGCAATCTGAATTTGAGATGAGTCTTGTTGGAGAGCTGACTTATTTTCTGGGACTCCAAGTGAAGCAGATGGAAGACACCATATTCCTCTCACAAAGCAAGTATGCAAAGAACATTGTCAAGAAGTTTGGGATGGAAAATGCCAGCCATAAAAGAACACCTGCACCTACTCACTTGAAGCTGACAAAAGATGAAGCTGGCACCAGTGTTGATCAAAGTCTGTACAGAAGCATGATTGGGAGCTTACTATATTTAACAGCTAGCAGACCTGACATCACCTATGCAGTAGGTGTTTGTGCAAGATATCAAGCCAATCCTAAGATAAGTCACTTGACTCAAGTAAAGAGAATTCTGAAATATGTAAATGGCACCAGTGACTATGGGATTATGTACTGTCATTGTTCAGATTCAATGCTGGTTGGGTATTGTGATGCTGATTGGGCTGGAAGTGCAGATGACAGAAAAAGCACTTCTGGTGGATGCTTCTATTTGGGAAACAATCTTATTTCATGGTTCAGCAATAAGCAAAACTGTGTGTCCCTATCTACTGCAGAAGCAGAGTATATTGCAGCAGGAAGCAGCTGTTCACAACTAGTTTGGATGAAGCAGATGCTCAAGGAGTACAATGTCGAACAAGATGTCATGACATTGTACTGTGACAACATGAGTGCTATTAATATTTCAAAAAATCCTGTTCAACACAGCAGAACCAAGCACATTGACATTAGACATCACTATATTAGAGATCTTGTTGATGATAAAGTGATCACACTGAAGCATGTTGACACTGAGGAACAAATAGCAGATATTTTCACAAAGGCATTGGATGCAAATCAGTTTGAAAAACTGAGGGGCAAGCTGGGCATTTGTCTGCTAGAGGATTTATAGCAATTACTGTTATCTGAACGTGCTCAAACGTTAATAGCACGTTCTCTACTGGGCCAAGACAAATTCGACCGTTGCTTCACACGTCCCTTTACATTCCTCATTCAAACTTATATTGTCGTGGTAATCCCGTCTTCAGCCTTTCCCAACAGCTCTCAGAAATTCACGAAACCATTCCAAAGGCTCTGCTTCTCCATGGCTACCGCACCAAAAGAAACCTCAGCTCCTGGTTCACCCGCTGTACCATCATCTCCATCATCCACCAAAGCACCATCAAACCAGGAACAACCTGAATTCCATATCCAACCCATACAAATGATTCCTGGTCAAGCTCCTGTCCCTGAGAAACTGGTTCCCAAACGACAACAGGGAGTGAAGACTTCTGAAAACCCTAGCCTTGCAACAAGTCCTAGGGAAGTAGACACGGAGATGGACAAGAAGATCCGCAGTATTGTGAGTAACATTCTGAAAAATGCTTCTGTGCCTGATGCTGATGAAGATGTTCCAACATCTTCCACCCCGAATGTTTCTGTTCCTGATGCTGAGAAAGATGTTCCAACATCTTCCACCCCAAATACTGAAGTCCTCTCTTCCTCCAGCAAAGAGAGATCAACAGAGGAAGATGATCAAGCCACAGAAGAGACCCCTGCACCAAGGGCACCAGAACCTGTTCCAGGTGACCTCATTGACCTAGAAGATGTAGAATCTGATGAGGAACCCATTGCCAACAAGTTGGCACCTGGCATTGCAGAAAGACTACAAAGCAGAAAAGGGAAAACCCCCGTTAAGAGGTCTGGACGAATCAAAACTATGGCACAGAAGAAGAGCACTCCAATCACTCCTACCACATCCAGATGGAGCAAAGTTGCAGTCCCTTCCAAGAAGAGGAAAGAAATTTCCTCATCTGATTCTGATTATGATGTCGAACTAGATGTTCCCGACATCAAGCGGGCCAAGAAATCAGGGAAAAAGGTGCCTGGAAAAGTCCCTGATGCACCATTGGACAACATTTCATTCCACTCCATTGGCAATGTTGAAAGGTGGAAATTTGTATATCAACGAAGGCTTGCTTTAGAAAGAGAACTGGGAAGAAATGCCTTGGATTGCAAGGAGATCGTGGACCTCATCAAGGCTGCTGGACTGCTGAAAACTGTCACCAAGTTGGGAGATTGCTATGAAAGTCTAGTCAGGGAATTCATTGTCAACATTCCCTCTGACATAACAAACAGAAAGAGTGATGAGTACCAGAAAGTGTTTGTCAGAGGAAAATGTGTTAGATTCTCCCCTGCTGTAATCAACAAATACCTGGGCAGACCAACTGAAGGAGTGGTGGATATTGATGTTTCTGAGCATCAGATTGCCAAGGAAATCACTGCCAAACGAGTCCAGCATTGGCCAAAGAAAGGGAAGCTTTCTGCAGGGAAGCTAAGTGTGAAGTATGCAATCCTGCACAAGATTGGCGCTGCAAACTAGGTACCCACCAATCATACTTCCACTGTTGCCACAGGTTTTGGTAAATTTCTATATGCTGTTGGAACCAAGTCCAAATTTAATTTTGGAAACTATATTTTTGATCAAACTGTTAAGCATTCAGAATCCTTTGCTGTCAAATTACCCATTGCCTTCCCAACTGTATTGTGTGGCATTATGTTGAGTCAACATCCCAATATCTTAAACAACATTGACTCTGTGATGAAGAGAGAATCTCCTCTATCCCTGCATTACAAACTGTTTGAGGGGACACATGTCCCAGACATTGTCTCGACATCAGGGAAAGCTGCTGCTTCAGGTGCTGTGTCCAAGGATGCTTTGATTGCTGAACTCAAGGACACATGCAAGGTGCTGGAGGCAACCATCAAAGCCACCGCAGAGAAGAAAATGGAGCTGGAACGGCTGATCAAAAGGCTCTCAGACAGTGGCATTGATGATGGAGAAGCAGCTGAGGAAGAAGAAGAAGCTGTGGAAGAAGAAGAAGCAGCTGAGCAAGAAGAAGAGGCAGCTGAGGAAGAGGAAGATGCAGCAGAGGATACAGAATCAGATGATGATGATTCTGAAGCCACCCCATGACCATCAGACCTTTATTTTTGCCTTTTACTCTTACTAGTTATAGGGGCATGTCCCTTTGAACAATTACTTGATATTGGTCTGTAATATTTGCATGCATTCTACTTTTGTCAAATTCTGTCTAAAAAGGGGGAGTAATAGTAGTATTATGCATGATTTATGATTTTGAGTAGTAGGATACGATCATGATTTTGAGGGGGAGTTGTATGATACGATGTATGCATGATTCATGATTTTGAGGGGAAGTTGTATGATACGATGTATGCATGATTCATGACTTTGAGGGGGAGACGACTGCTGCTGATGATGACTGATAGAAGAAGCTGCAGTAAGAGCATGGAGACAGGGGGAGCAGAAAGCTGATGTCACGTGAGATGTCTTGACATCCTGGAAAAGACTAGTAGCTGATAGAAGATGCTGCAGTAAGAGCATGGAGACAGGGGGAGCAGAAAGCTGATGTCACGTGAGATGTCTTGACATCCTGGAAACGACTTGCAACTTGCAGAATTTTGCTGTCGCCATTACCAATTCCGCTGTGCTTGATTACTCTGATAATGAAAGTTGCTGATCCCACTTGCATAACTGCTCGTACCTGCTCAGGAAGTGTCTAAGTATGTTTTAGACAAAATTTGCCAAAGGGGGAGATTGTTAGTGCTTAGCTCTACTGAGTGTTTAAAAGATTGGCTAAGATTTTGTCAAAACATAAGCACTTAGACATTGAAGGAAAGCTGGAGTTGCTGCACATGATGTCCAACGGTATGTCAAGGAATCAGATCGGGCTGCACAATGCACAAGGCAAGATAAAATGTCAAATGAAGAATTGAAGCTGCAGGATCCACGATGATACAATGTCCTGACATCCGGCCCGAAAATACTGGACACATAAATCTGTTATATCTTTAACAGATTATTGTGCAGTTAGCAACAGATTTGGCGATCTATCTTTAGGAACGAATTAAAAGATAATTAAAGTTCGAATTACAAACTTGAATAGTTCGTTCAGGGATTAAAGATTAAAGATAAAAACTAAAAGATCAAACTGTATCTTTTAGATCTTTAAGTGCAGATTTTCAGGAAAATGATAGATCTCATCCAGCACAAGTAGTTGCAGCCCAGAAACGCACACTGCTATATAAACATGAAGGCTGCACGAGTTTTCCACCAAGTCCGGGATTGAAGAGTTATTTTGTGAGTTTTGGGACTTGAGTGTTTTGTGAGCCACCTTGATGTCACCCCAACATCAAGTGTTGGACCTGAGTGTGTAGAGTTGATCTCTATAGTGTGTAGAGTTGATCTCTATAGTGTGTGGAGTTGATCTCTATTGTTTAGAGAGTAATCTCTGGTGTGTATTTGATTTAATTGTAAACACGGGAGAGTGATTGAGAGGGAGTGAGAGGGGTTCTCATATCTAAGAGTGGCTCTTAGGTAGAGGTTGCACGGGTAGTGGTTAGGTGAGAAGGTTGTAAACAGTGGCTGTTAGATCTTCGAACTAACACTATTTTAGTGGATTTCCTCCCTGGCTTGGTAGCCCCCAGATGTAGGTGACGTTGCACCGAACTGGGTTAACAATTCTCTTGTGTTATTTACTTGTTTAATCTGTTCATACTGTCAAATATAATCTGCATGTTCTGAAGCGTGATGTCGTGACATCCGGTACGACATCTGTCATTGATATCAGAATTTCAGGTCACCCTACTTCCATTTGTGTGTAACAGTTTTAGGCAATTTTTCCTTAGGATAGTGAGTGTTTTGTTGGGAACCTTAAATGAGGTCATCCAAACACTCTTTGGAACCGCCTAGTTTACATTTCTTTCACTTTAATTTGTTGCCTACTTTTATAGCTTATTGTCTTTACTAGTCACACCTAGATTATCTTGTTATTCAATAATACTTTCTTCTTGCTTATCACGCTTATCTTGAGTTCTTTTGGAACCCTAGCTTTTACCATTTTTTCAGTCCCCCAACAAGAAAGAGCCTAAGTGAAGAACTTCCTGATTATTATGAAGGAAGGCATAGGTCACATCTTAGACCTCACTCCTATAAGAGAGAAAATGCAAGAAAGCCTCAAGAAGCTAACATTAACCTCCCATACTTTCATGGGAAGGACAATGTAGAGGCTTACTTAGATTAGGAAATAAGGGTAGAGCAAAAACTTACAAGAAAGTCTACTTTAAAATCTTATGGCTCTCACTCTTATCCAAAGAAAGACCAGCGTCTAGGCATCTTAGGGGCAGCACCTTCTATGCCCAAAGATGATAAGGGGAAGACAATAGAAAAACAACCCCCTAAGGCTAGTATGCAAGAGAAGACTAGCTCTATAAAGTGCTTTAAATGTCTTGGAAGAGGACACATTACTTCTCAATGCCCCACCAAGAAAACCATGATTATGATGGGCCAAGACATTTATAGTAGCCAAGATGAGGCTACTACTTCACCTTCCTCTAGTGAAAGTGAAGAAGCATGAGGGGAAGAATCAATTGAAGAAATCTACCCGCAAGAAGAAGGACAACCATTAATGGTTAAGGGGGAGTGTAAGAAGGTAAGTGTCTCCTCCAAGAGGTTAGCTAAGAAGGAAAGTCATTTTACAATAAAGACAAACATTAAAGAAACTTCCCCTCTTAAAAAACCTCCACATTTTCTCATTTATAAAAAAACACTTGTTAGCATTGCCACACCTCTTGGGCTTGAGTTTATTCCTCAAGTAAAAGAGTTGTTGGATGAGGGTTTGGTTCGCAAGAGCTTAAATCATTGTGCTTTGTTGGTACTTAAAATAGGTATTATTAGGCACCAAATCCCTAAAATAGGTGGTATGATGAATGCTTTAAGTGGTGCAACCCTCTTTTGTAAAATCACTCATGCACCCAACATCTTCATGATTTGTGTACATAGGAACTCATTAGGTAGGTTTGCTCTTATTTTTAGTTTCAATACAAACTTAGGTACTCATATGGGACTCCTTAGGTTTGTTGTACTTTTTGGTAGGAATAATCAACATGAAAATACAGAAAAATGTATGTTTTATTGCATTATCAACAAAATGATGACCAACAATCTATGGAAGGTTTCAGGGGAAGGTTTCAGGGGCATAATAAAAAAAATCACGGCCAACAATTACCTCACATTCACTGATGAAGAAATACTCGTCAAGGGCAGGGGACACAACAGGGCCTTGCACGTATCTGTCAAATGTTTGGACCACATAGTGGCCAAAGTGCTTATTGACAACGACTCTTCCCTCAATGTCATGCCCAAGGCTACTTTGGACAAGCTGCCTTTTAATGCATCACACCTTAAACCAAGCTCCATGGCAGTGCGGGCTTTCGACGGTAGCCACTGGGATGTAAGGGGGAAGATTGATCTCCTGATTCAAATTGGACCCCACATGTGCCAAATTACCTTCGAAGTAATGGACATAAATCCTGCCTACAGCTGCTTATTAGGTCAGCCTTGGATTCATTCGGTTGGGGTGGTCCCTTCAACACTGCACCAAAAGTTGAAATTTGTGGTAAAGGGGCAATTGATTACAGTTTTGGGAGAAAAAAACATTCTTGTGAGTTGTCCTTCTTCTACGCCTTATGTGGAGACTGTGGAGGAGCCCTTGGAAACATACTTTCAGGCATTAGAAGTTATGAGCAATGCTTACGTGGAGTCTCCCCCAGTACAGCCGCCCTCATCAAGTGCCACGTTGATGGTAGCTTGGGTGATGTTGGGGCATGTATATGAACCCGGAATGGGTTTGGGCCGAAATAGGAATGGCGTGGCAAGTCTAGTAGAGTTCGTAGAGAACCGTAGGAGGTTTGGATTGGGATATGAGCCTACGCGCGTCGACATGAGAAGAATTGCCCTAGAAAGGAGGGAGAGAAGTACGAGCCACCAGCAAGGGCTGCAAGTGAAAGGAGTCCCCTTGTGTCACATAGACAAAAGCTTTGTCAGCGCAGGGTGGATGTGCGAGGGACGGGTTGTCGTGATACATGAAGACCCCTCAAGAGGAACCAAATTGGGTGCGGCCGTGTCCTCCGAAGTTCAAATTGGGGAACTAACGAACCGTTAAACAACTTGGGATTTCTGTGGCAAACTCAATGTAATTCGTTAGTTCCAACTCAATGTAATTCGTTACCACAAAATTATAAATACACAATTCTTCTTCATTTGCTCTTGCACTTTCGTCTATTTTCATTCTTTTGCATATTTATTTTTGTTGTGATTAAATGATACAGATCCAACAATAAGTCTTGTGAAGGTAATGATACCAAGGACCCAAACGTTGATTTTGAGCAACTGATAAATCAAGCTAAGGAAGGGGAAGATGAGGATTGGGGCTTCCCCCAAAGCTAAAAAGAATGGTTGAATAGGAAGATAGGGAAGTGAAGCCACACCAAGAAGAAACGAAGATTGTAAACTTAGATGTTGGCAAAGAAAGAAATGAGGTCAAAGTTAACACTGACATGTCCACAAATGTCTAAGATGAATTGGTGGCTCTACTACGAGAATACCAAGACATCTTCACTTGGTCTTACCAAGATATGCTTGGGTTGAGTCCTGACATCGTACAACATAGATTACCTCTAAATCCCGAGTGTTCCCCGCTAAAGCAAAAGCTAAGAAGGATGAATCCTGAGATGTCCTTGAAGATAAAAGAAGAGGTGAAAAAGCAATTTGATGCTGGCTTCTTGGCTATTTCTTGATACTCATAATGGATTGCCAATATCATGCCAGTCCCTAAAAAGGATGGGAAGGTGCAGATGTGCGTGGACTATCGGGATCTAAATCGAGCCAATCCAAAGGATAACTTTCCTTTACCGCACATCGATATCCTCATAGATAACACGACCAATTTTGCCTTGTTTCCTTTCATGGATGGGTTCTTGGGCTATAATCAAATAAAGATGGCACCAGAGGACATGGAGAAGATGACCTTCGTCACCCTATGGGGAACTTTTTGCTACAAAGTGATGTCCTTTGGCTCAAGAATGCTAGGGTAACTTACCAGCGGGCTATGGTAGCGTTATTCCATGAGATGATGCACAAAGAAATTGAGGTTTACAGGGATGACATGATTGCCAAGTCAAAGATCAAGGAGGAACACCTTGTCAACTTACGAAAGTTGTTCAAGAAGCTGCATAAATATCGATTAAGGCTGAATCCCGCAAAGTGCACTTTCAGGGTCAAATCTGGAAAGTTGCTCGGTTTTATCGTGAGCCAAAAAGGGATAGAGGTAGACCCTGACAAAGTGAAGGCCATCCTCAAAATGCCCGAACCATGCACCAAGAAGCAGGTCCTAGGTTTCCTAGGAAGGTTAAACTACATATCGAGGTTCATATCACAGTTGACCTCCACTTGTGAGCCTCTCTTCAAGTTATTGCATAAGAACCAGTCTATCCAATGGGACGATGACTGCCAAGTGGCGTTATAAAGGATTAAGTGGTGCCTCATGAATCCTCCTGTGCTTGTTCCATCGGTACCCAAAAGACCCATTATCTTGTATATGACTATGTTGGATGAGTCAATGGGGTGTGTGTTGGGGCAACATGATGAATCCGAAAAAAGGGAACAGGTTGTCTATTACTTAAGCAAGAAGTTCACGGCATGTGAAATGAACTACTATTTGCTCGAAAGGACATGCTGTGCCCTGGTGTGGGCAGCCCACTGTCTAAGGCTATACATGTTGAACTACACCACTTGGTTGGTGTCCAAAATAGACTCAGTCAAGTACATCTTTGAAAAACCCAATCTCACCGGACGGATCACTTGGTGGCAGGTTCTACTGTCAAAATTTAACATTGTTTATGTCACTCAAAAAAGCGATAAAGGGGAGTGCCTTGGCAGATTACCTGGCTCAATAGCCCATTAACAACTACAAGCCTATGCATCCAGAATTCTCGGATGAGGACATCATGACCTTGTTCAAGGAGGAAGTAGAGGATGAAGATAGGGACAAATGGATTGTGTGGTTTGGTGGCGCGTCTAACGCACTAGGCCATGGAGTTGGGGCGGTTTTGGTTTCCCCTGACAAGCAATATATACCTTTCATGGCTAGGTTGGGTTTTGACTACACCAACAACATAGCTGAGTACGAGGCATGCACCCTTGGGATCCAAGCGGCAATTAACTTCAAGGTCAAGTTGCTCAAGGTATATGGGGACTCAACCTTGGTAATCCACCAGTTGAGAGGGGATTGGGAGACCAGGGATCATAAGTTGGTGCCCTACCAAGCCTACATCAGAAAGTTGATAGAATTCTTCGATGACATCCTTTCACCATATTCCTAGAGAGGAGAATCAGATGGCCAATGCCCTTGCCACTGTGGCATCCATGTTCAAACTCACCCCGCACAGAGACCTGTTGTACATCGAATTCATATATCATGGCAAGCCTGCACATTACTACTTGATAGAAGAAGAGAAAGATGGTAAACCTTGGTACTTTGATATCAAACGATACATTGAAGACAAGGAATACCCATAGGAGGCCTCTGACAACAACGAGAGAATGTTGCGAAGGTTAGCAGCTAGCTTTTTCCTAAGTAGGAATATCCTGTACAAAAGGAACCATGATATGGTTTTGCTTCGATGTGTGGAGGCTAGAGAGGCTGAGTAAATGCTGGTAGAAGTGCATGAGGGATCCTTTGGAAGACATGCCAATGAAGATGCCATGGCCTGGAAGATTCTGAGAGCAAGGTATTACTGGCTCACTATGGAGAATGATTGTTGCATCCATGTGAGGAAATGCCACAAGTGCCAGGCCTTCGCCGATAATGTCAATGCTCCGCCCATACCTTTAGTAGCATTTTGGTCATTCTCTATGTGGGGTATAGATGTGATTGGAGCTATTGAGCCCAAAGCTTTGAATGGACACCGCTTCATTTTGGTCGCCGTTGACTACTTCACCAAATGGGTCGAAGCGGCTTCATACGCTAGTGTGACTAGGAGTGTGGTGGTTAGGTTCATCAAAAAAGAGATAATTTGCCAGTATGTGTTGCCCAAGAAGATTATCACTGATAATGCCACCAATCTAAACAACAAGATGATGAAAGAAATGTGTGAGGATTTCAAGATCCAACACCATAATTCTACACCTTACAGGCCCAAGATGAATGGGGCAGTTGAGACTGCTAATAAGAATATCAAGAAAATAGTTCAGAAGATGACTATGTCATACAAGGATTGGCACGAGATGCTCCCCTTTGCATTGCATGGTTATCGAACTTCGGTGTGGACATCGACTGGGGCAACCCATTTCTCTTTGGTGTATATGATGGAGGTTGTGCTCCCATTTGAGGTAGAGGTTCCTTCTTTGAGAATTCTAGCCGAATCAAGGTTAGAGGAATCAAAATAGGCCCAAACTCGCTTTGATCAGTTGAATCTTATAGAAGGTGATGGAAGCTTGCTTGTGGGGCTTCTATGGAGGCTGGATCTTTGAGCTTCAATGAGGTCCTTCAATAGTGATTTTCCACCATGGAGGTGCAGCGGAAGACAAAGGAGAAGAGGTGAAAGGAGGCACCAACCACTATGGAATAAACCTTGGGCCATGGCTCTGGTAACTGGTCCCTTCCTAGGGAGGATTGCATCAAAAGGTAAGAGGTTAGTCGCAATGAGCCATGGACGACTATATCAAAGCCGAGTAAAGAACAATTTTGACAAGAAGGTGTGCCCACGCAAGTTCAGCGAGGGAGATTGTTAGTCGTTATTTACGACTAACTTTTGTATTGAATAGTTGCATGAAATTAGCATATTTCCTCCAATTTATGGTTCTTTTTGTAGGAAATGTACATATTTTCATGTTAGTTTGATTTTATACAGTAGATACTCCAATTTTGTGAATTAATGTTGAAACCGCTTCAATTTCAAGCCAAAAGAGGAGAAGGTTCAAGCAGTTGGTGTCTCGCTAAGCGACGCATATGCACTTAGCAAGTGACATCCACTAAGCGAGGCACACAGCTCGCTTAGCGTGTTGGGAAACCCTAGAAGAGGATCAATCAGAGATGTTCTCGCCCAGCGTGCCGCAAGCTCGCCCAGCGAGTCATTTGTCTCTTCTCGCGCTTAGCCACCCAGCTCGCTAAGCCAAATTTCACTAACTCACGCTTAGTGAGCCAATCTTGCTAAGCGAGCCTTCAGAATCTAAAACGTCAAGGAGCCTTTTAAAACACTGAAGTTGGCAGAAACTAGGGAGAGAGAAGTCAAAAAATAGAGCCAAGAGAGAAGCCCAAGCGACAGAAATGAAGCCTTTAAGAGAGTTTAGGTTAGAGGAGTGATATTAGGGTTCTAGAGGTTGAAGGAGACATCCACAACCATTCTTAGCCATTTTCTTACCTCAAAATCTATCCTTTGTGTTGAAAGTTCATTACTTATAATGGAAGGCTAAATCTCTTGTTGTGGAGTTCTGCTAAACCTTTGATGTAATACTCCTTTACTATCTATTTAATGTTGTTTTTATGTGTTCATTGCTTCTATCTATGCTTATTTTTACTTGCTTTTGGCTGGGTCACCCATTTGTATGTGTTAGTGCTTAGCTTTACTGAGCTTTAAAAGATTGGCTAAAATTTTGTTAAAACATAAGCACTTAGACATTGAAGGAAAGCTGGAGTTGCTGCACATGATATCCAACGTTATGTCAAGGAATCAGATTGGGCTGAACAATGCACAAGGCAAGATAAAATGTCAAATGAAGAATTGAAGCTGCAGGATCCACGATGTCGGATACGATGTCCAGGACATCTTGCCCGAAAATACTGGACACATAAATCTGTTATATCTTTAACAGATTAATGTGCAGTTAGCAACAGATTTGGCGATCTATCTTTAGGAACGAATTAAAAGATAATTAAAGTTCGAATTACAAACTTGAATAGTTCGTTCAGGGATTAAAGATTAAAGATAAAAAACTAAAAGATCAAGCTTTATCTTTTAGATCTTTAAGTGCAGATTTTCAGGAAAATGATAGATCTCATCCAGCGCAAGTTGTTGCAGCCCAGATACGCACACTGCTATATAAACATGAAGGCTGCACGAGTTTTCTACCAAGTCCGGGATTGAAGAGTTATTTTGTGAGTTTTGGGACTTGAGTGTTTTGTGAGCCACCTTGATGTCACCCTAACATCAAGTGTTGGACCTGAGTGTGTAGAGTTGATCTCTATTGTTCAGAGAGCAATCTCTGGTGTGTCTTTGATTTATTTGTAAACACGGGAGAGTGATTGAGAGGGAGTGAGAGGGGTTCTCATATCTAAGAGTGGCTCTTAGGTAGAGGTTGCACGGGTAGTGGTTAGGTGAGAAGGTTGTAAACAGTGGCTGTTAGATCTTCGAACTAACACTATTTTAGTGGATTTCCTCCCTGGCTTGGTAGCCCCCAGATGTAGGTGACGTTGCACCGAACTGGGTTAACAATTCTCTTGTGTTATTTACTTGTTTAATCTGTTCATACAGTCAAATATAATCTGCATGTTCTGAAGCGTGATGTCGTGACATCCGGTACGACATCTGTCATTGGTATCAGAATTTCAGTATGTATAGTTAGGATTTTTAGCATTGGAAAGTGCTTTAAAGCCTTTGAACTTGATAGAGCAAGCTAGAAAAATGTATGTCTAGAAATGGAGTGTAGTGATTTAGTCCTCATTATGTTGTAATCGCAATGCAACTCTTTTAGACTAAGTTTGTTGAGGGATCAAGGACGAGGTTTAAATAGAGTTAGGCCCATTCACTCGAGGGATCTTGGTTTGGGTAATTTTTCAGCATAAGAACACTAAGATGACATTAAATAGAGAAAAATACACAGCAACATCAAAGTAGATTCAGTGGAACGACCCAACGCTTTTTACTTGACTATTTTTATTTCTCAATCTCTATATATTTTAATTTGTGTTTAACTAGATTTCCACACAAAAAGATCCAACTTAACATTTACTTGCTTTATACAATTGTTTACTTATTGAACATATATTTTATGAGTGAAACAAGTTCCATGTGGATACGATACTCGATTCTTACCGTTTTATATTACTTGTGCGACTCGGTACACTTGCCGATTAGCATCATAGAGGAGTGAACAAGTTTTTGGCACCGTTGCCGGGGAATTTCTTTCCACTTAGATAGTATAATTTAGTGTGTAGACATTTATTCTTTATTCTTTCATTGATTTTTTGAATAGTTAGTTAAAATTTATTTTCTCTTGATTTGGTTAGCTGTTGCTCTGTTTAGTGTTTCTTGTATGCGAGGTAACTCTTCTACAAGTAATTTAGCTCCATTAGATTTGGAGATAGAAGCTACTTGCAGGAGAAACAATGCTGAAAGAAGGAGAAATATTTTACAGGAAAGGACAGCACAACCAAGTTTGGAGGAAGCTGAATCATCTTCAGTATTCCCTGAGTTAAGGGAATCCAAAGTAGGTGCGTCTGAAGCACATATCATGGCTGAAGATCAACCACGGAGGGTGACTCTTGAAAATTATTCTAGCTCTACCGTGTCACAATTCTTCATAAGTATCGCGCGGCCGAAAGTTCAAGCTCACAATATCACCTATCCTCATTCCTTGATTCGGCTGATTCAAGGAAACTTGTTTCATGGTTTTCCAAATGAAGACCCTTACGCACACCTTGCTACTTAAATAGAAATCTACAATACTGTGAAAATTGCAGGTGTGCCGGAGGATGCAGTAAGGCTTAACATGTTTTCATTCTCCTTGGTTGGAGAAGCCAAGAGGTGGCTGCATTCATTCAAGGGAAACAGTTTGAAGTCCTGGGAGGAGGTTGTAGAGAAGTTTTTGAAGAAATATTTTCCTGAGTCCAAGATAGCTGAAGGCAAGGCAACTATCTCCTCATTCCATCAATTTCCAGATGAAGCACTTGAAAGATTCTGTAGCTTGTTGCGGAAAACAACAACTCGTGGATTATTTGAGCCAATTCAACTGAACATTTTTATAGATGGTTTGAGACCACAGTCCAAGCAATTATTGGATGCTTCTGTTGGAGGAAAAATTAAGTTGAAGACCCCTAAAGAAGCAATGGAACTTGTTGAAAATATGGCTGCTAGTGGTCATGCTATTTTGCGTGATTGGACTCATGTACCCACAAAAAGAAGCCTACTAGAGCTTTCTTCACAAGATGCACTATTGGCACGGAACAAGCTGGTAGCTAAGCAACTTGAGATATTGATAGAGACACTTAGTAAGCTGCCAACTCAATTACAAGTGACTCAACCTTCACATTCAACAACTATGCAGGTTAGAGGTTGTAGCATATATGGAGGAGCGCATGAATCTGGTTGTTGTATACCTCTTGATGATGCTGCAAAGGAAGTGAATTATATGCGAAATCAGCACAGACCAGGGTTTAATGCAAGTGGATTGCAGGTTATCAGCAAGGTTCCAATTTTAATCAGAATCAAGGGCAATGAAGATCTCATCCTGGAAACCAATTCAGCAAAGACCAAGGAGGATCATCCAACAGGCCTTAAAATTAAGGGCCTAGCCTTTATGAGAAGACCACCACCAAGCTGGAGGAGACTTTGACTCAGTTCATGCAAGTTTCAATGTCAAATCACAAGAACACAGAGTCTACCATAAAGAACCTGGAGATTCAAGTGAGACAGCTAGCTAAGCAAATAACTGAGAATTGTTCTGGAGGTTTTGGAGCTAATACTGAGAAAAATCCCAAAGAAGAATACATAGCTGTCATGACTAGAAGCAAGAGGGAAACCATGGTAGAAGATGAAGGGAGGAATAGTGATGAGCAGGAGTTAGTAGCTGAAGGAGAAAAAGAAAAGGAAGAAGATTAGGTGAGGGAGGAAAAAAAATGATGAGGAGAAAGAAGAAAAAGAAGAAAAAAATGAAAAAAAAAAGAGAATGAGAAAGAGAAGAAGACAAAGAGTGAGTTGGCTCGAGAAAAAAAGAAGGAGGCTATCTCATGTTCAGGGAAGGAAGTACCATATCCGTTGGTGCCGTCCAAAAAAACAAGGAACGACACTTTGCTTGTTTCTTTGGCATCTTCAAGAAATTGGAGATAACTATCCCCTTTGGAGAAGCTTTACAGCAAATGCCACTCTACTCCAAGTTTCTTAAAGATCTGCTAACTAAAAAGGGCAAATATATCCATAACGATAATATTGTGGTGGAGGGAAACTGTAGTGTTGTTATTCAAAGAATCCTTCCACCTATACAAGGATCCAGGGAGTGTCACAATCCCTTGCTCTATTGGTGCAGTGTCAGTTGGAAAAGCTCTCATTGACTTGGGGGCCAACATAAATTTGATGCCTCTCTCCATGTGCAGAAGGATTGGGGAGCTAGAAATTATGCCAACAAGAATGACATTGTAGCTGGCAGATTGGTCTATCACAAGGCCTTATGGTGTGGTTGAAGATGTTTTGGTCAAGGTGGGGCAATTTACCTTCCCTGCAGACTTCGTGATTATGGATATTGAAGAGGATGCTGAAATCCCACTGATTTTAGGTTGTCCCTATGTTAACCACCAATTGTGTGGTGGATATGGGGAAAGGTAATTTGAAAATGGGAATAGATGATCAGAAGATCACATTTGATTTGTTTGATGCAGAAAAACACTCACTTGATCGGAATATTTGTTCTAAGATGGATGAAATTGAGAATGAGATGGTTCTGATGGCTAAAGCCAAGATTGCTCTAGACCCTTGAGGTAATATGCGTCAAGCTAGTGATGTTAAAGAAGCGCTTACTGGGAGGAAACCCAACTCTTTTTCTTTGTTTTTTCTTAATCAATGCATATAGTTAGGTTTCAACTTGTTTGTGATTGCTAAAGAAAGACATCAGCAACTTGTTTGTGTGTTTAATAACAATTTACTCGCAATTTCAGGTTAATTAGGCAAGTTTGTGAAGTGCTGATTTTCATCCGCTCGCTAAGCCAATCTTCTGGCTTAGCAAGCCATCCGCTGAGCGCAACACTCCTCGGCTGAGCATGAGGAAGAATCTGGAAGAAGGATGAGTTGTGCATTGACGCTGAGCGAAGGGTCATCCTGCTAAGCGCACCGCTTCAGTCCATCCACTGAGCAAGAAAAGCATGCGCTAAGCTGAAATCCACTAATGCACGTCGAGCGGTCCATAGTCGTGCTAAGTGCGCTAGCACAAACAAAGCCACCTATTTAAGCCTGAAATCAGATTTTGGAAGGGAGTTTGGGCAATTCTCGAAGCTTTTGCATGTTTAGAGATTTCTAGAGAGAGAAAGGTCCAAGTTCTAGAGAGTTTTGAGAGCTTTTGCTATGAGAAGACTGGCAGAGAATTGAGCCAGAAGAGGAAGCCATCCTAAGAGCATGAGATGAGTCTATGAAGGAGACATCCCCACTACTTGTATTTCTTGAATCCTTCATTTTTCTCTTCTCTTTGTTGTAAAGGAAGCTTCCCAGATATGGAGAGCTAAATCCTCTGTTGGTTCTTCCTTGTAGGTACTTGATGTAAATACCTGTATATCTATTTAATGATGTTTTATGTGTTCTCTGTGCTATCAGTACGTCATTTCAGTGTGCTTTTGCCTTGATCACGTAGATGCATGCTTTGTTAGGATCATTCAACAGTGGAAACTAGTCTGATTCTTAGAACTTGATAGGACAGGGCTAGTTTATCGTATTATCATGAGGGATCGGGGTACGGTAACCTAGTTGTTTGTATGTTTGTCTTAATGTGGTTCTGGTTGAGTTTAGTCCAACAAGAGGAATCTGAGGATGATGCTTGATCAGGATTAGGCTAGACTATCATGAGGAATCGGGGTTTAGTATTTCAGGAGACACCATAGAACACATGAGCATTGTTAAGTAAAGAATATCCTTTTAACATCAGGCACCTAATAAGAAGACCAACGTGTTGTCAACTTGTCTTTACACATCATTACTCATGTGATTTTCCTTTTAATAGTTAGTTTACATACTTGTGCATAATCGACACATCTCTTTTCATACGAGACACCTATTCACTGAATATAGCTTTACCAAGTAACACAAGTTCCCCGAGAGTTCGATACTCGGTTCTTACCATTTTATACTACTTGCGCGATCCGATGCACTTGCCGGGTTCGAACAGCGGGTCATACCCGCTAAGCCCAATTATCTCTCTGGAATAGAATACCATCTCGCTAAGCGTGACCCCACTACTGCACCCTGAGTCATTTAATTCGCTAAGCCGACCACATCCCGCTTAGCGAAAGTTGCAGACCAACCAGAGCTGCAGAACTCGCTAAGCACGTACCTTCGCGCTAAGCCCAAATCCTTTTTGGGTTTTCTAATTTTCGAATTGGGATAAGCAAGGCTACCCTGCTAAGTGCGTGAATTTAAAATCTGAAAATTCAAGCGTCATTAACTGCTTGCGCTAAGCGAGACAGTCGAAACTGCCAAAAATAAGACATAACAGCCTTAGGCAGTTTACCTTTGTGCATATTATAACATTTCTTCTCCATCATTGGCATTCATTTCATACCTGCATTGTTCTCACCTTGCATTCTCTGCTTCTTTTGCCCTCATCTCACCTCACCACTCTCTGTAATCCAAGTAAGTACTCATTTCCTTTCTTTTAATTTCTGTTTTTGAACCCTAGGATAGAAGCCATGTTGTGTTCCCTGAAATCGTTGATTGTGTGTTGTTGTTGTTGTCGATTGTTAAGTTGTTTGATCATATGTTGTTAGGGATTTAGTTTCATAGGTAATGTAGGTTGATTTGACGTGTTTTTGCATACGATTCTTAGACCTGAAAGTGGTTTGATAGTAGGGGCTTCGAAGCCCCATTCCTTTCTGGAAATTTCGATGTACTCGCTAAGTGAGTTCATCAATTTTAGATGAATTTTTGGGTTTTCCGATGAACTCACTAAGCCGGCCCTGTCCCGCTAAGTGTGTTCATCATTTTTGTTGAATTTATGCTTTTCTGTATGAACTCGTTAAGCCACTGCACTTTGGCTTTGTGAGTGTTTAAATTTCTAGTTTTAATTTCTGAGTTCATATGAACTCGCTAAGTTAGCATGCCACGCTAAGTGAGTTAGTTTACCAAGATCAGAGTCTATGAGGCTTTTTGTATTCTGTTGGCGGCTAAGCGAGCCACACTCACTAAGCCACCATGCCTCTAATGTTGAATATGCCTGGGCTAAGCAAGTCAGTCTCGCTAAGCCCAAGGCAATTTAGTTGTTCTGAATTTCGTTCCTGCGCTAAGCGAGTCCCACTCGCTAAGCACAATTTCTTCTCTGTTTTTGGATAAGGCTTCGCGAGCCAGTCTCGCTAAGCCAATTATGTTCTAGTGGTCTAAGCACCTGCTGACGCTAAGCCTGTATAGTGTGTCACGCTAAGGGAGCCTGTCTCGCTAAGCGCAATTAGCTCTCTGTTAGAGAATAAGGCTTAGCGAGCCATGCTCGCTTAGCCATTATGTTGGGTCAGCTAAGTGAGTGTGTCTCACTTAGCCATAGTATTTATTTTTGTGTAGTCGTGCTAAATGCACCCTACGCGCTAAGTGTACCTTGTTATTTTCTAAAGGCGCGCTAAGCCAGCCAGTCTCACTAAACGCATAGTCTGTTTTTCTGTTTTATTTTTCTACTTTTAGTTTTGAATAAAACCTGTCTAACTTTATTTCCTGTGATTCTTTTGATGCAAATGGCCTCTAGAAAGAGAAAGGCAACTGCCTCCCGACCCCAGGAGCCCTATGACACAACCAGGTTTATTTCTGAGGGTGCCTGGGAACGATATGAGCAGAATGTTCACTCCCGAAACATCCTTCTGGAGAGGAACATTAACTTGTACATCACTAAGTACGACGAGTTTCGTCAGGAGCTTGAGAGGTGCATGTGGCCTAAAGCCTTGACTAGGCAACCTGATGGTCACATTGATGTGGTCCTGGTCAAGGAGTTTTATGCAAATTTATATGATCCAGAGGATAAATCCCTTAGGCAGGTTCGAGTACGGGGGAAGCTGATAAAATTTGATGGGGATTCGCTCAACACTTTCCTGGAGACCCCATGGTTTTGGAGCCAGGGGAGCGCTACACTGCATACACCAGGTTCTACAGCACGCACCCAAATCCTCAGGAGCTTGCATCCAAGCTCTGTATTCCAGGGCGCAGTTTCGTTCTTAATGCTGAAGGAGCACCCTAGAAGCTCCTGAGGAAGGATTTGACCACTCTGGCTCAGACCTGAAGCGTCTTGTCCTACTCTAACCTCGCTCCCACCTCTCGCACGTCTGATCTTAATATGGACAGGGCAAGGTTGGTTTACGAACTTGTCACATGGATGGATATGGATGTGGGCTCATTCATTTCAGGTCAGATCTGGCAGATGGCCCAGTCCAACTCCTTTAGGCTCGGATTTTCGGCGCTTATCACTGCTTTATGCATCGCTCGGGGAGTTGTTCCAGACTCATTGTCCTTTGAGTCCCAGAGCCCTGTCATTAATTTGGCATATATCCGAAAGAACTGCTGGAACCCGGATGATCCCACGATCACCTTTCCAGGGACCCGCAAAACTAGGGCTCAGGGACCCTCAGACGCTTCTGCTCCTTCTTCTTCAGCTCCACCAGCTCCCGCACCAACACCCTCTGGCACCTCCATGCAGACACCAGATGTGATAGTGTTGATGCTGCAGAGCCTCCACCATAGCTTATGCCAGGTGATGCAGAGTATACACGACTTGGCTCAGCATCAACCCATTATGAGCATGGAGGCCTTTATGGCCCAGGTGGCCTGGCCAGGAGTCTAGCCTCCTCCTATGGAAGGAGGTGAGGCTCTTACAGCAAGGAGTCGTAGCTAGAGGCCGAGCCAGAGCCAGAGGTGACACCAGAGGCCGAGGCAGAGGCTGAGGAGACACCGGAGTGTAGAAGCAAGCTTCATGATGATGAATCAAGTTGATTCAAGTAGTTTTAATGATGACAAAGATGATGACAAAAAGCCCAAAGAATGATTTCAAGATTCATCAAGAAGATTCAAGAATAATCAAGATCAAGATTTAAGACTCAAAGATTCAAGAATCAAGAGAAGACTTAATCAAGATAAGTATTAAAAAGTTTTTCAAAACATTGAGTAGCACAAGAAGCTTTCACAAAATCATTACCAAAGAGTTTTACTCTCTGGTAATCGATTACCAGTGTTTTTAAAACATTAAGATTTTCAAAATTCAAAATGAAGAGTCACATCTGTTAATGTGTAATCGATTACACCTTAATGGTAATCAATTACTAGTGACTGTTTTCGAAAAACTCATTTCCAAAAGTCACAATTCTTCAAGTGACTTGTTTCTGAAGATTCTTTCAAAATTCATAACTTTTTAAGTAATTAGTTTTAAAGGAATTGCCAAGAGTTACAAGTTTTGACTTGAGTCATCAAGAAATTATAAATATGTGACCTTGGCATGAAACAAATAATTCATTGATCCATCATCTCTTTCAATCATTCTATCTTTCAATCTATCTTTCAACATCTTCTTTCATTTCTTTCTACAAAATTTTTTTGATTCTTTTTTTCTCTTCATCTTTCTAAAAGTTTTTGTTCAAAACTTTCTTTTCCAAGAAAAGTTCTTTGATCAAAAACTTGTGCTATTCATCTTTTCATTCTCTTCTCCCTTTGCCAAAAAGAATTCACCAAGGACTAACCGCTTGAATTCTTTTTGTGTCTCTCTTCTCCCTTTTCCAAAAGAATGAAGGACTAACCGCCTGAATTCTTTTGTGTCTCCCTTCTCCCTGGTCAAAGAATTCAAAACAATACAGTCTGAGAATTCTTTTGATTCTTCCCTTTCCCTTAAACAAAAGATTTCAAAGGACTAACCGCTTGAGATATATTTTGTTTCCCCTTCACAAAGTTTCAAAGGACTAATCGCCTGAGAACTTTGTCTTAACACATTGGAGGGTACATCCTTTGTGGTACAAGTAGAGGGTACATCTACTTGGGTTGTTGTGACTGGGAACAAGAGAGGGTACATCTCTTGTGGATCAGTTCAAGTGGAGGGTACATCCACTTGGTTGTTCAAAGAGAACAAGGGAGGGTACATCCCTTGTGGATCTTTGCTTGTAAAGGATTTTACAAGGTTGAAAAGAAATCTCAAGGACCGCAGGTCGCTTGGGGATTGGATATAAACATGGGTTGCTGCCAAACCAGTATAAAATTCTTGTGTTTGTCTTCTTCTTCCCTACACTCTTTAATTTCTGTTGTGCACTTTAACTATCGCTTTTACTTTTGGTTAAGTTTCTATTTCAGTTATTTACTTTCTTATCATTATAGTAAAAGCCTAATTGAATCTAGTAACATTAAGAAGAATAGATTTTTAATTAGTAAAGGTTCATTAATAATTAATTCAACCCCCCCTTCTTAATTATTCCGAGGCCACTTGATCCAACATGGAGGATACTTTTGCTGCCACACCCACCGAGGACACAGACTATGCAGTTGATATGGCGGCGGCACAGAGCACCTGGGATCGTTGGCCTACTCCAGCTCAGAATACACCATAGCCAGTCCAAGATGCTTCCTCCTCACCTCATGATGAGCCCACACTGGCACAGGATGACTGAAGATAGGGCTTCATTTATTTTTCTGCTTTTAGTTACAAATTTTTTTTTAGTTAAGTTTATTTACTTATTTAGCAAATTTTGCAGTTTTTAAAACAATTTGCATTTATATGCAGTGGTTTGTTTTGGTTTTAAAATTATGGTGTTTGTGATTGAATTTGGAATTGGTTGATTGCATGATTTGAGTGAATTGAGATGCTAGATCACGTACTTTGAATAAGTATGCAGTAATTAGAAGAAAAGAACATTAATTAAGGACGTAAGTGAAAATGTTAGTTTGTTTGACAGGTAAATTGTGAAGGTAATCATTAGCCATAAACCGGTGAGTGTGTGAACTTGAATTGTGAGAGAACGACTAGCATTGAGTATCGATTTTTGTATGAATCTCTGTGTACTAAATGAATGCATGATTTTGGAAATGATGAAGGCCATGATTGATTGAATTAGACACTTGGCCAAATAGCTTACCCTGTTCATGATTGATGAATCCTTTGCACCCATTTTGAGCTTAAATCTGATTGATTGAGTTGAACTCTAAGCCTGTTGAATTACAATTTCCATCTACCTTTCTTAGGTTGTAGGAGAGCATCATGGTTCAAAGCAAATTTGTCCCAAATTTGGGGGAAGATGTTGGGTGATGATAATTGTGGTAAGACAAGTAACAGCCACACAGGAAAATTGTGTAAGAAGCAGTAAGTAAAAACTGCTAAAATAAAAAAAATGAAAAAGAGAGAGAGAGAGAGAGAGAGAGAGAGAGAGAGAGAGAGAGACAAAAAGAGAAAGTTTCAAGAATAAAAGTTTGTGTTGTGCTATTACTAAGTACCTTAAATGTTGGTGGCATTTCAATAGAAGATGGGAATGAAAGGAAAAGAGTTGATCTAAGGATGAATGCTCTCCTAGAACCTAAGCTTTTGCATCCTAGAAAAACCATAAATTTTTTGCTGCCCAGCCTCATTACAAGCTAAGAAAGTCCTTCATATTCAATTTGTGTGATTGTGATTGTATGACATCAGATGAAATGCAAAACTTGAGACTTATGTTGGTTATTGATTTGAAGAATTGCCTTAAAATACTTGTGCTTATGAGAAAAACAGTGACCGTGAGGATTAGGCTTGATGAGCCTTCCTTGATACCTGTCTTGCTTGCTAGCTTATTTCACTTGTGTTGCTTAATGATCATGTTCATATGTTTAAAATTCTGCATATCTTTATGAAAGGCTGTTGGTTGAAGTATTGCTTGACACTTGTGTTATGTGATTGAATGCTTTAGAACAAACACATTTCTTTTGAGTAACCACTGTGAATTTTGTCACTTGAGGACAAGTAAACTGTTATTTCTTTGCTTGAGGACAAGCAAAACTGTAAATTTGGGGGAGTTTGTTAGTCGTTATTTACAACTAACTTTTGTATTGAATAGTTGCATGAAATTAGCATATTTCCTCCAATTTATGGTTCTTTTTGTAGGAAATGTATATATTTTCATGTTAGTTTGATTTTATATAGTAGATACCCCCATTTTGTGAATTAATGTTCAAACCACTTCAATTTTAGGCCAAAAGAAGAGAAGGTTCAAGCAGTTTGTGTCTCACTAAGCGAGGCATATGCTCTTAGCGAGTGCATCCGCTAAGCGAGGCACACAGCTCGCATAGCGTGTTGGGAAACCCTAGAAGAGGATCAGTCAAAGATGTACTCGCCCAGTGTGCCACAAGCTTGCCCAGTGAGTCGTTTGTCTCTTCTCACGCTTAGCGATCCCAGCTCACTAAGCCAAATTTCACTAACTCACGCTTAGCGAGCCAATCTCGCTAAGTGAGCCTTCAGAATCTGAAACATCCATGAGCCTTTAAAAACACTGAAGATGGCAGAAACTAGGGAGAGATGAGTTGAAAAATAGAGCCAAGAGAGAAGCCCAAGCGACAGAAACGAAGCCTCCAAGAGAGTTTAGGTTAGTGGAGTGAGATTAGGGTTCTAGAGGTTGAAGGAGACATCCTCAACCATTCTTAGCCATTTCCTTACCTCAAAATCTATCCTTTGTGCTGAAAGTTCATTACTTGTAATGGAAGGCTAAACCTCTTGTTGGGGAGTTCTGCTAAACCTTTGATGTAATACTCATTTACTATCTATTTAATGTTGTTTTTATGTGTTCATTGCTTCTATCTATGCTTATTTTTACTTGCTTCTGGCTTGATCACCCATTTGTATGTATAGTTAGGATTTTTAGCATTGGAAAGTGCTTTAAAGCCTTAGAACTCGATATAGCAAGCTAGAAAATTGTATGTCTAGGAATGGAGTGCAGTGATTTAGTCCTCATTATGTTATAATCGTAATGCAACTCTTTTAAACTAAGTTTGTTGAGGGATCAAGGACGAGGTTTAAATAGAGTTAGGCCCATTCACTCGAGGGATCTTGGTTTGGGTAATTTTTCAGCATAAGAACACTAAGATAGTGTTAAATAGAGAAAAATACACAACAACATCAAAGTAGATTCAGTGGAATGACCCAACGCTTTTTACTTGACTATTCTTACTTCTCAATCACTAGATATTTTAATTTGTGTTTAACTAGATTTCCACACAAAAATATCCAACTTAACATGTACTTGCTTTATACAAATGTTTACTTATTGAACATATATTTTCTAAGTGAAGCAAGTTCTCTGTGGATTCGATACTCGATTCTTACCGTTTTATATTACTTGTGCGACTCGGTACACTTGCCGATTAGCATCACAGAGGAGTGAACAGAGATCTTGTCTTAAAGAAAGTATCACAAGCTCAAAAGGACCACAGGGGGAAGTGGGCTCCAAATTATGAAGGACATTTCATTGTGAAGAAGGATTTGTCGAGAGGAGCATTGTTGCTTGCAAGCATGGATGATGAAGAATTGCCATCGCCTTTTGTCGCAACCTACCCTTCGGCGAGAGGGCGACGCGTGACTCGCGGGATGCGTCTTCCAAGAAAGGAATACGCGCGGAGTCGCCACCAACGTTTATTTGAGGAAAACATCGGAAAAACCAGAAAAGACGTGATCTACGAACTTTAAGTGAAAGGTTCGGGAGTTGTATTTACGCACGGGGAAGGTATTAGCGCCCCACACGTCCGTCACAAGAGACGGCGGCCTTTAATCAAATATGCAAATATGACTTCAATTTATGTTATCCTCCCTTTTTACGTTCTTATGTCTTTTTTATGCCTTTCTATATTTTTATCTTTTTGTGGTCAACAAGGGCGTTTCCCTTTGCTCCTACGTATTCCTCAATTGTGATGAGAAAATCAGACCTACGTAGTTCTTTTGTGAACAAAGCGTTTTGGTTAACTTATTTTTTATCCTTTTTTGCAAGATATGTTTTTATTGAATGAAAGGTCATTTAAGGCGTTGGACCATTAGACAATCTTTCGATTCTTTTGAAAAGTGAAAAAACATTAAGGCATTGGACCATTAATGATTTCTTTATTTTTGAAAGAGGTAACAAAGTTACATATTGATTTTAGGCTTTTTAGAAATCTACATTTTATCCAATAAACACGGAAAATACCTTTTCAAGGCATTGGACCTTTAAAAATGGCTTTTTTATGCGATGACAAAAAAGTTTGGTTTATGAATTGATTTTAGCCTTAGTTTCACTTTGGTTATTAGTTGATTCGATTAAGAAAGAGAAATCCCAGAGAAAAACGTTCGATTGATTTTTTTGATTTATTTTACTAACAGATATTTTTTATTATTATATTATTATTTTACCTCTTTTTGGTTTCCAACATAGTTACGGCATGACCAAACGGTCGGATTTCATTTTAACCGAAATTAACGGATGTTACAATTCAAATGATCGGTGGAAATTTATTTTATTTTTTGATTAGGGGAGAAAATGACTTAAGCAAATGACCAAAGCACGTCAAAAGGGGGTACGGAAAGTAAATCAAATGAAAATAAAAGCACGTGAAACAAATGAGGACCACTGTCGCAACCTACCCTTCGGCGGGAGGGCGACGCGTGACTCGCGGGATGCGTGTTCCACGAAAGGAATACGCGCGGAGTCGCCACCAACGTTTATTTGAGGAAAACGTCGGAAAAACCAGAAAAGACGTGATCTACGAACTTTTAAGTGAAAGGTTCGGGAGTTGTATTTACGCACGGGGAAGGTGTTAGCACCCCACACGTCCGTCCCAAGGGACGGCAGCCTTTAATCGAATGTGCAAACATGACTTTGAATTTTTTATGTTCCCTTTTTATGTCTTTATATCCTTTATACCCTTTTTATATTTTTTCTCTTTTTGTGGTCTACAAGGGTGTTTCCCTTTACTCCTACGTATTCCTCAATTGGGATGAGAAAATCAGACCTACATAGCTCTTTTTATCAAGTGATTCTTTTTTCTTTAAAAGGTGATCATTTTAAGGCGTTGGACCTTGAGAATGATCCATTTTATTTAGTAAGAAATTGAAATGACAAACTTCAAAAACCTATTTTTATGGACGAGCTTGACTAGGCGAGTTGATTTTAGCCTTAGTTTCACTTTAGTCATTAGTCAATTCAATTAAGAATGAGAAATCCCAAAGAGAAAACGTCCGATTGATTTTCCGCTTTATTTTACTAAAAGATGTTTTTTTATTATTATATTATTATTTTACCCCTTTTTTGATTTCCAACGTGGTTACGGCACGACCGAACGGTCGGAATTCATTTTAACCGAAGTTAACGGATAATACAATTCAAACGATCGGTGGAAATTTATTTTATTTTTAGGTTAAGCGAGAAATGACTTAAATAAAATGGCTTAAGCACGTCAAAAGGGGGTATAAAAAGTAAATGAAACGAGAATAAAAATACACGAAACACAATGTGGACCACCACGGGTACATAGAATGAATCGAAAAGCTTGGTTCGAGGTACTTACCCGTTGAAGATTGAAGAACGATGAAGAACGAATGAAGAACGTCGAAGAACGATCGAAAACCTTCGCGAAATTTCTTACGGAAACGTTTTGGAAGCGCCTCGGCTTAGATTTTCTTCACGGAAACAATTTTTCCAAGCAAATTCGAAAGAGAGAGAAGTGCCTAAGGGGCTGAACCCTTTTTCACTTCACTTCCTCCCCTATTTATAGCAAAATAGGGGAGATGCTTGCCGCCCAGCTCGCCCAGGCGAGCAGGGTTGCTTCCTCCAGAAGCAACAGCCTTCTGGAGGAATCTTCTTGAGGGCCCAAGTGGGCCTGGTTGCTATTTGCACCCCCATTTTTACTAAGTACACCCCCTGCCTTTTTTTGGTGATTCTTTTTTCGTAAAGTTACGGAAACTTACGAATTTCGTAACGATACTTGTTTTCTTTCTGTAATGTTACGGAACCTTGTGGATTACATAATCATCCCCTTTTTGACTTATGGAATGTTACGGAACCTCACTAGTTGTGCAACGATGCTTCCATTTGATTTCCGGTGTGTCACGGAACCTTATGGATTGTGCATCAATATTTTCTTTTGTTTTCCGGCATGTCCCGGAATTTCACAAATTGCCTAATGATGGGTGCCAAGCACCTTACAAGGACCAAACAAAGGTCGCATGTCATCAAGCAAAGGTCCCCGGATGAAATTAGGGTATGACAGTTGCCCCTCTTTACTTGTCTTTTATTGGAGATAAAAGGAAAGTAAAGATAAGACACTAATTTCGTTCCTCTCGGTTGACGAGAGTCGCGGGTGACCATAAAATTTCCGCATGCAAATGACTCGTTGTTCCCGGGGGAACAAAAGGTGCAGAAGACGATGTCAGTCTCTGCCAGCTATCAAGCATTCTATCTTACAGATAGCAAAAGAATGTTTATACGGATAACCACTCGGGTATTTCCGCCTGTCAGCGTGACTGAAAAGTCAGTATGACAGATCTTGTGAGCGCGGAAGATGATGTAAATCTCCGCGTGTCATCGGGCCCGCCGCCTCTGGATGACAAAAGGGTGCAGAATGACCATAATTTGTCTCTGCATGCCATCGGACACGACTGTGTCTGAATGGCAAAGGGGTGCGGAATGACCATAATTTGTCTCCGCATGTCATCGGGCCCGCCGCCTCTGGATGACAAAAGGGTGCAGAATGACCATAATTTGTCTCTACGTGCCATCGGACACGATTGTGTCTGAATGGCAAAGGGGTGCGAAATGACCATAATTTGTCTCCGCGTGTCATCGGGCCCGCCGCCTCTGGATGACAAAAGGGCGCAGAATGACCATAATTTGTCTCTGCGTGCCATCGGACACGACTGTGTCTGAATGGCAAAGGGGTGCGGAATGACCATAATTTGTCTCCGCATGTCACATGACCTCAGGGTCAGTATGACAGAGATTGTGGGGCGGCCGACAAAAGCAAGGCTCTTGCTCCTACGTATCCTCCAATGAGGAACTCAGACCTACGTATTTCTAGATAACTTGTGAGACTTGAAAAAGTCTCCACCGGAAGATGCCGACATCTCCGGAAAGGGCGCAGATGACCACATTGGCCTCTGCTCATCAATCACACTTGGGGTCACTGAATGACGAGGTGCGGATAACCGTAAGGTGTCTCCGCGGGCTACCAGCTCTTGGGTCATGGTAACAAAAAGCGGTGTGGTCGACAAAAGCGAGGCTCTTGCTCCTACGTATCCTCCAATGAGGAACTCAGACCTACGTAGTTCTTGATAACTTGTGAGACTTGAAAAAGTCTCGGTGTTTTCTCCACTAAAATGCAAACATGCTTTAGCAAAGAGACAAATATTCCAACTGATTAGAGCAGCATATGCTTTTTTGAGTGAAAAACAATGCATCTACCGGGGAAGGAGAGTCTGCTGATGAAACCCCCCATAACCATAAATGAGATTTTGGATGTTAGCATTTCGTTTCTAAATGACCATTTAGAGGAAACACTGGGTTCGACAAAAATAGAAGAAAATCACTCAAAGTGTATCAATCTCGCACAGGTAAGTGTTTCATCCTAATTCTGAACCAAAGATATGTCATGACTTGACTTTGCAAATTATTTCCTATCAAATCAAAGATTACATGCGTGATCATGGATCAATAGGACTTCCCTTGGAAATGGGTTCTTTTGGTGGGTTTTTCGGCTTTTGATTTTTTTGGCTTTTTCCTTTTCTGTTTTGGTTTAGTGCGGGGCGAAAAAGTCGCCGACGCACAGGGTTTTGGTTGGTAATCAAAGGGAGAAGACCACTTTAGGTCATGGTTTCCTTTCCTTCTTTTTGTTCATTTGGTGACAATTCTGTATTGTTCAGATATTGTCTGGTCAAAAGACCTTTCTGCACATTTCTTCTGCTTCCTTGATCAGGAACTTTCTTTCCTTCTTCTTCTTCTTCTTCTTCTTTTTTTTACTTTCTCCCATTCTTTGATTGGGAATTTTCTTTCTTTTATTTTTGCTTTCTCCCACTCTTTGATTGGGAATTTCCTTTCTTTTCTTTTTTTGCTTTCTCTTTGATTGGAAATTTTCCTTCTTTTCTTATTTGCTTCCGAGGGTAAGGATTGACATTCTCACCCTGGGTCAAGGTTTATGGTGAGTTAGGATTTTGGCTCAAGGCTTGTAGAATGGCTAGACATGATACATGTCAGGGTTTGGTTTGGTTCAAGGATAAAAGGGATGCCCCACATTATTTCCATGACACAAATGCAAAAATGATGATTTGGAAATTTTATGCAAAACTGGTCATGCATGCACCTAGGCGGACGCTCAAGTGTCAAATTTTTATGGTCATGTGATGCTAGGGCTCAGGATTCATTTCCTCTATTTTAGTCAACCCAATGTTTCCAAAATATGTTCTTTTATCAATTTGTGCATTAATCCGAGTCCATTTCGAGCGTCCGGGAAAATTTTCACAGCATTCACCCTTCAGGTGTACACACATTTTTCAAAAACTAGCTATGTTGACTGAATTTCTCAAAGAAAAGTTGGAAGTAATCTCTTTTCAAAAACATGTTGGTTTTTCAGCTAGACAACTTATTTTTCTTTTCTTTTTTCTCTTTTATCATGATTTTTGTTTATTTTACCTATTTTTTTGGACGATGTTCCTAAATGAAGAACTCTACACGGTTCCAGAATTTCAAACATCATTGATAATAACGATATAAACACTAACGCAACAATCCAAACAAAAATGTATGCGCTGTACAAACGACAATCGAAACAACAAAAACAAACATTAGTCTCTCAAGTCAAAACATAACATAAAAAATGATAAAAGAAATATGAAAGAAAACATGAATCTGGGGATCTCCTAGTCATGTAGCTCCACTCCCTCCCAAGAAGTCAAGCAAATCGGCCATCTCCTCGTCCTCGTGGGCCTCTTCTCCATCGCCGGGAGCTTCTGGGGGTGCCTCTCCTGCTTGGGCCTCGGGCCAATCCCCGGGCCATGCGACCTCTGCCCTGAACTGGTCTGGAGTAGGGCATGAAAAAGAAGCGAAGCCCTGGCTCTGCATGCTAAGGCTCATCTGGTACAGACAATCATGGGTCTGCACATGTGCCCGGTGGTTGGCTGCCCGCTGGCGAACCAAATGCCGTAAATACTGCTCCATGTCAAATGACCCAGCCTGGCCAGCCTGATGAGGTGGTGGTGGCGCGCCTGCGGCCTGTGGAGCATCACCCTGAGCCTGTCTCTGGGTATAGTACTTCTCAATAAAAGCCCGGGTGATGGGCGGCCGAATTACCTTGGTAGGGGCAACGGGGACTCCAAACGACTGGCAGAGTCTTGTGATCAGCGAGGGAAATCCCAGGGCCCTTTTGGACTTATCTGGATCCAAAGGGTGCCTAGTAGGCGCCATACCTGCAAAAATATAGATGGCATCAGCGATCAACTGAGCCACATGGACGCTCATCCGCGTCAGGATGGCGTACACCAGCTGACACTTCGGTAGGGGGAGGTCGGAATTATGATCGGTGGGCAGGATGTTGCTGAGCAGCAAAGTCATCCATATCTGAGTCAGGGTGGTCATGTTGGTGCGCATGATCCGCACTCGCCTCCCTGCAGTAGTCCGGGCAAAATCTTGAAAAGGGATATCTGAGTCCATATCTGAGTCAGGAGCGGAACTAGTTCCTTCGGCCGCCTTATCCTTCCTGGACCTCTTTGAGGCAAGCTTCCTCGGGGCCATTTCCTGCGAAGGCAAACATTGGGAAAGTTAGTTTTACCAAGAAATGCTACTCTTAAAACAAAAATGGCATACAACCTCCTCCAATAAACACAAACATCAATGTAAATTTAGAGCAAACTCGTGCACATACTTCCTTACGAGCATTCACTCACACAAGATGTTCTCCTAACTAAGAAAAATGCACCCACGCACAATCAAGGCACCTTCGTCACCTAGATTATTTATATGTACTTCCGAGGTGTATTTGATACCTACATCACATGTACTTCCTTGGCTAAATTTACACACACGCATACTCAAAGCATTTTGGCTACCAAAAATTGCACACGTGCACATTCTGGTATTTCTAATACCTATGCATATACAAACTTTGTGATGAATCTTGGCTATCTACACAATAAGGTGCTACATCTCATGCTTTATTCAAGTGTTTTTGCTACCTAAAGCCGCATGCAAATTCAAGTATATTTCCTTTTGCTGACTAAAATTGCATTCAAATTGTCATACCCTAATTTCGTTCGGGGACCTTTGCTTGATGACATGCGACTTTTCTTTGGTCCTTGTGAGGTGCTTGGCACCCATCATTAGGCAATTTGTGAAATTCCGGGACATGCCGAAAAACAAAAAAAATATTGATGCACAATCCGTAAGTTTCCGTGACACACCGAAAATCAAATGGAAGCATCGTTGCATAATTAAGTGAGGTTCCGTAACATTCCGTAAGTCAAAAAGGGGATGATTATGTAATCCGCAAGGTTCCGTAACATTACAGAAAGAAAATAAGTATCGTTATGAAATTCGTAAGTTTCCGTAACTTTACGAAAAAAGAATCACCAAAAAAAAGTAGAGGGGGTGTACTTAGTAAAAATGGGGGTGCAAATAGCACCCAGGCCCACTTGGGCCCTCCAGAAGATTCCTCCAGAAGGCTGTTGCTTCTGGAGGAAGCAACCTGGCTTGCCTGGGCGAGCTGGGCGGCAAGCATCTCCCCTATTTTGCTATAAATAGGGGAGGAAGTGAAGAAGAAAAGGGTTCAGCCCCTTAGGCACTTCTCTCTCTTTCGAATTTGCTTGGAAAAATTGTTTCCGTGAAGAAAATCTAAGCCGAGGCGCTTCCGAAACGTTTCCGTAACGTTTTTCGTGAAGAATTTCGCAAAGGTTTCAACCGTTCTTCGACGTTCTTCATCGTTCTTCGATCTTCAACGGGTAAGTACCTTAAACCAAGCTTTTCGATTCGTTCTACGTACCCATGGTGGTCCACATTGTGTTTCGTGTATCTTTATTCTCATTTCATTTACTTTTTATACCCCCTGTTGACGTGCTTAAGCCATTTTACTTAAGTCATTTCTCGCTTAACTTAAAAATAAAATAAATTTCCACCGAACGTTTGAATTGTATTATCCATTAACTTCGGTTAAAATGAATTCCGACCATTCGGTCGTGCCGTAACCATGTTGGAAATCAAAAAAAGAGTTAAAAAATAATATAATAATAAAAAAAACATCTTTTAGTAAAATAAAGCGGAAAATCAATCGGACGTTTTTTCTTTGGGATTTCTCATTCTTAATCGAATTGACTAAATAACTAAAGTGAAACTAAGGCTAAAATCAACTAGCCTAGTCAAGCTCGTCCACAAAAATAGGTTTTTGAAGTTTGTCATTTCAATTTCTTACTAAGTAAAATGGATCATTTCTAAGGTCCAACGCCTTAAAATGATCACCTTTTAAGTAAAAAAAGAATCACTTGATAAAAAAGAACTACGTAGGTCTGATTTCCTCATCGCAATTGAGGAATACGTAGGAGCAAAGGGAAACACCCTTGTCGACCACAAAAAGAGGAAAATATAAAAAGGGTATAAAGGATATAAAGACATAAAAAGGGAACATAAAAAATCAAAGTCATGTTTGCACATTCGATTAAAGGCTATCGTCCCTTGGGACGGACGTATGGGGTGCTAATACCTTCCCCGTGCGTAAATACAACTCCCGAACCTTTCACTTAAAAGTTCGTAGATCGCGTCTTTTCCGGTTTTTCTGACGTTTTCCTCAAATAAACGTTGGTGGCGACTCCGCGCGTATTCCTTTCGTGGAACACGCATCCCGCGAGTCACGCGTCGCCCTCCCGCCGAATGGTAGGTTGCGACAGTTGGCGACTCCACTGGGGACTGTTTTTAGAGAGTTAGGCCATTTAAATCATGTGCAATGTTTTACCGTGACTTACCCCTTTGTTGGTTTCCCTTCATTATGATCTTGTGTATATAAACTCTTTGTTGCTTTTAGTGTGTTTTAAAATGTATGCATGAAGTAAATATTTATTCATTTGATGCACACAAACACCAACACTATTTGCACACATTGTGAGTGAAAAAAGGGCCCTATACCCGGGTTCATGGGAACATAAGGAGTGGAGGTGAATCTGTGATCATGCTAGGTCTCCGACTTGCTTGATTACAGTGAACCCTCATCTAGAGCTTTTCTCTTTGAAAACTTATTGTTGCTAGTAGTCCCTACTGCTGCAATATGTTTTTCGAAGGGGATGATACCTCTAGAAACCATCAAGAGAGATATGACTACCTTGGGGATTATCACTAAAAGCCTAGTTAGCTCTCTCCCTTATAGGTCCCTTAAATAGGGGCACGGAGCAAACACGCTGCGTGCCATTTTTCACACTGCCATGCATAAGTATCATGTACCCTTTTGCTTATATTTGTTTGTGAATATTTGTCGTACTATGTACATCCCCGTGTTGCGCCTTGCGCATATGCATCGCACATGGGTTCTGTCTTGATCCCCTCACTTTAGCAAACCGACGGAGGGTCTGTGTCGCCTTCTTAAAAACATACGTTGGGTGCCATGCCGCCCAAACATTGTATCCAAGAAGGGGAAAATTTCTTGGGCTCCCGTATTCGTAAATTGCATCTGTGTCATATGCATTTCTTCATGCATTCATCCATTCCACCCATGATAGATGTCGAAGTTTTGATTCGCACTAGATTTTATTTCACTTTAGTAAAACATGGGATCAAGTTAAAAGCCTTCGCTTAAAAAGAGGTTCTATCAAGTCAAAATCAAGAGCTTAGAGGTCACTAGTTTACGAGAGTTGGGGCAATTAATGGGTCAACTTCAACAGCAAGCCTTCCGCAAAGCCTATGGTAAGATTTGGGACCTAGCTAGGGTAGAAGTCTCCATGGAACCGATTGCATCCCTTTCCCAGTATTATGACCAGCCCCTAAGGTGCTTCACATGTGAGGACTTCCAGCTAGTGCCGACTGTGAAAGAGTTTGAAGAAATCCTGGGATGCCCACTGGGAGGAAGGAAGCCATATCTTTTCTCTGGGTTCTATCCCTCCACGACAAGAGTTGCCAAGGTGGTGAAAATCTCAGCACAAGAGTTGGACCGTGTAAAGCAAAACAAGAATGGGGTAGTCGGAGTACCAAGGAAGTGTTTGGAGGAAAGGGCAAAGGCCTTGGCAAATCAAGGCGAATGGGCTTTCTTTTATTGACATCTTGGCGCTTTTGATCTTTGGAGTTGTCCTATTTCCGAATATGGAAGGGTTAGTGGACCTAGCAGCGATTGACGCTTTCCTCGCCTTTCATCATGGCAAGGAAAGCCCGGTCGTCGCGATTTTTTCCATGTATGACACGTTCGACCGGGGATGTGAAAAGAGCAGCGCAAGAATTGTTTGTTGTGCACTGGCTCTCTATGTGTGGCTGGTTTCACACCTTTTTCTCCAAGAAGGTAGGCCTGTCTATCCACTACAAGGTCACCGCTCGTGCGTCGAAAAAGGAAAGGCGAATTGGGACCAACTCTTGGCTAGCATGGAGGGGCGTCTGTTAATTGGTTCCCTCGCTAGAAGGAAGGAAGAATCAGGATTCTATCTTCATGCGAAGGATGTCCAAATGTTCCCTTGATGGGAACAAGGGGTTGTATTAATTATAATCCCGTCCTCTCCATAAGACAGCTTGACTACCCCATGAGAGGAGTGCCATCAGACGAAAGCATCACGCCTTTCATCGCACGGGGTTTCAGTGACCACAACGCGAGGGTACTCCAAGGAGTTTGCAAGGCATGGGATGCGGCGTGAAGAAAGGACAGAGAGCTTAGGGGAAGCAGTAATGGGATCATCGGAGGCTATCATAAGTGGTTGAGAATCCGGACACAAGGATTGGATTGGCTCCCAAATCTAAAGACTGTGAGAGACAATGAGGTTAAAGCTTCAGAAGAAAGTGATGAGGTACAAGCCCTAAAGGCAAAGCTTGAAAGAGCCCGGGTAGTCAAAGAGAAGTTCAAATCCATAGCCATCAAAGTCTGAAGAGAGTATGATGAACTAAGGGACGTCAATATGGCCACCGATGAAGCCTTGGAATGAGAAACCAAGAAGGCC
Source organism: Glycine max (assembly GCF_000004515.6). NCBI lineage: Eukaryota > Viridiplantae > Streptophyta > Magnoliopsida > Fabales > Fabaceae > Glycine > Glycine max. The sequence continues at coordinate 26,653,819 of NC_038245.2, read as the reverse complement.
CAAAAGGAAGAACACGACCAAAACAAGTTTTGAGGGGCTTTATAGGGCAGCAATAGTGAGCTCAAGCTCCGAAGAGGTGAAAGGAATCATCACGGGTCAAAGGCATGATCTTGAAGGACGAGCTAAAGGCTTGCCTTAGGTCGAAAAGAAATTTGTCCCAACAGTTAAGCGAGACTGAAGGGAATATGTGGGCCATCATCGATGAGTGCAAAGAGAAGCTAAATCTAGCAGCGACTCACGAGCAAAGGCTAGAGGATGAGTATGCCAAGATATCAGCAGAAAGGGAAGCAAGGGAAAGGGTAATTGATTCATTGCACCAAGAGGCAACAATGTGGATGGACCAATTTGCTCTTACTTTGAACAGGAGTCAAGAACTTCCCCGATTGCTAGCCAAGGCCAAAGCAATGGCGGACACCTACTCCGCCCCCGAGGAGATCCACGGACTTCTCAGCTATTGTCAGCATATGATAGACTTAATGGACCATATGATTAGAAACTGCTAGGAAGTTTGTATTGTCGCTCAGATCTTGACTAGTTATAAACTTTCTGAATAAAATGAGTTTATCCTGCGTTTTTACTCCAAAGATAAGTGCGAATCAAATCACTCCCGCATTTTATCTCTAGCATGCATAAGCATCTCTTCATGGCATCATAATGAACATATCGTTCCTGCATCCGTTATCATATTCTAGCATCACATTTTGCATGAGTCATTGCATCATCATGCATATGCGTTCAACATACTTTTTGTTCTACAAACTGCATACCTTTTGTTTTCATGTTTGCTCATGTGTGAGCCTTGCATTTTCCTCTACAAAACAAAAACAAAAAAGGAAGCATGAAAATTCATGATGCATTCTTGGTTGCATATATTCGGTACCATGAGCCAATCATGTTGGGATCATAAACCCGTTTCACTTAAAAACAAAATGAGTGAACATGGTACCTAATGCATAGAAAAGATGTTTCTTCGGGCATCTCAATTTGATAATTACATTCTCCATGCATAGTATGCGTATTCCTGAGTCTTTCATCCCTATGAAATGTTGTTGAAGTATTGGCGATCAAAATTGCCTTTCCCTGGGTTATGGGGTTGAACCAAGCTCATGCTTTTTCGAAAAAAGTTCATCAAGTCAAGTTGAAGTATGGAAGTAACTATCTTGCAAAAATTGGGGCAAAAGATGAATCGAGTTGCATCACTGCTTCATTTTCTGCCAAACACATTTAGGACTGTTGATGTCCTTGTTACTTCCAGTTTCACCTTGACCAAGATGTCATGAACCATGTGGAAAAATCAAAATTGATTCAACCCCATGTCCTGCGTAAAAATTCGCAATACTTCAACTGTACATCATTCGCATACATCCATGTTTTTCATTGGTTGCATTGCTCATTGCATTCTTTCCTTGAAAAATAAAATAAAATAAAATAAAATGAACTTAATCATTGTTATCAAAAAGAAAAGGACACGCTTTACGGTGCCCTTACCGAACTCGTGCTAGAGCTAGAGTAATGGGTGAAGCAGAGGAGGTGCAAGAGAAGATGAAGGCCGACATGGAGGCCATGAAAGAGCAAATGGCCACAATGATGGAGGCCATGATGAGCATGAAGAAGATAATGGAAGCCAATGCGGTTATAGTTGCCGCTACTAGCGTTGTCGCTAAGGTGAACCCGATGCTCCCATCTGGCCTCAAGAAAATGAATCATCCAACCTCAAATATGGTAGGCAAAGATTTGGGAAGTACGGACGACCCCATGATGTGCAAATTCAAAACGAGCACGCCTTCCCATCATATGGCTTGCTTCCCAACTATACACCACCCAACGTGGCATACACTCTCAATGAAAATCTCAATAACTCCACTCCGATACTCATTGAGAACCAATAACCTCAATCTGATCAGGCACATATCTCTCAACCATGGGGGAGACACATGAAATTCCCCACCAAAATCTAGCTGACTTCGAGCCTTGGCTCGGATATGCCACTGAAGGGCAAGCAGTTGGTGGTATACCCTTTGAAAACACTTTGGAGGGCCCTCAGTTTCGCCCACAACCTCAACCATTGCATTTTGCGGTGGGAAGAGCCCCTCCTGCTATGGCCGAAAAGGGAAAGGCGGATCATCTAGAGGAAAGGCTCAGGGCCATTGAAGGAGGTGAAGATTATTCCTTTGCTAACCTAGAAGAGTTGTTCCTAGTACCCAATATCATCACCCCTCCAAAGTTCAAGGTGCTGGACTTTGACAAGTACAAGGGGACTACTTGTCCCAAGAACCATCTAAAGATGTATTGTTAGAAGATGGGGGAATACGCAAAAGATGAGGAATTGCTGATACATTCCTTCCAAGAAAGTCTTACTGGGGTAGCTGTTACCTGGTACACTAACTAGGAATCTTCCCGAGTCCATTCTTGGAAGGACCTAATGGTTGCCTTTGTTAGGCAGTATTAGTACAATTTTGGTATGGTTCCGGATAGGATGCAACTACAGAACATTTCCAAAAAGGGGGACGGATCTTTCAAAGAACACGCCCAAAAGGTGGAGGGATCTGGCGGCCCAAGTGGTACCCCCAATGATGGAAAGGGAGACGATGATCGTGATGGTAGACACATTATCGATACTCTACTATGAAAAGATGGTGGGCTACGCACCCTCAAAGCTTTGCGGATTTGGTCTTCGCCAGTGAAAGGATCGAAGTGGATCTGAAAAGAGGCAAATTTAATCATCCTGCTTGGACGAATGAGAAAACTGGGGCAAATAAAGAGGGTGAGGATGAGGGAGAAACCCATGCTGTGACTGCCATCCCTGTACGGCCAAGTTTCCCACCAACCCAACAATGTCATTACTCAGCCAATAACAAACCTTCTCCTTACCTACCGCCCATTTATCCACAAAGGCCATCCCTAAATCAACCACAAAGTCTGTCTACCACACTTCCAATGACGAATACTACCTTTAGCACAAACCAAAAACACCAACCAAGAAATGAATTTTGCAGCGAGAAAACTTGTAGAATTCACCCCAATTCTAGTGTCCTATGCTGACTTGCTCCCATATCTACTTGATTAACCCTAGCCAAGGTTCCTCAACCTCCATTTTTCTAAGGATACGACTCGAACGCAACGTGTGCTTATCATGGAGGAGCCCTTGGGCATTCCATTGAGCATTGTATGACCCCGAAGCATAAAGTGTGAAGTCTAATTGATACGGGCTGGTTGAAATTTGAGGAGAATCGCGTGTAAATCCTGACATTGACAAGAGATGCCACACATGGGGCAATTTTGAAAGCTGTTGTTAGATGTCTCTAATGACTCATCAGGATTTTCAAGTGCAAGCCATTGGTCAGTTTGCTCAAGCAACCTGTGCTCCTGAGTTTGGACCTCCAAGACTGTTCAATCAGAGATTACTCGTCTTGCACGTTGGTGGGGTTGCCGTAAAACAACGAGTAAAGTTCAAAACAAATAAGTTCCAAAATAAAAAAAAGGGGTTCAAAAAGAAAAAGGGCATTTGATTGACTGTGTTTTCAAGTAAAAATATAGACGTTCATGTGGCCTCATTTTATCATGCCGGAAAGTTTGTCTTCTTAGAGAAGCGAGTTGTCAAGAATAGGATGTTGGACAAATGGCCTCAGTTATCTTAAGAAAGGGGGGGGGGGGGGTTGAATTAAGATGCAAAGACTATTCCCCAATTAAACTATCACTCTTTCTTTTTGGATTAACAATGCACCCTTAACATGAATTACTCAAAAGACAAATCAAAATAAACTTCTTTAAAGCAAAAGATAAATAGCAATAAAAGAAGTTTAAAGGAAGAGAGGAATGCAAACTTGATTTATACTGGTTCGGCCACTTCCCGCGCCTACGTCCAGTCCTCAAGAAACCCACTTGAGATTTTCCACTCTCTTTATAAAACTCCTTTTACAAAGTCTGAACCACACAGGGACAACCCTTCCCTTGTGTTCAAGAATCCTCTACAATAAGAGACTCTCAGTCTCTTAATCCCTTTTCAGAAGTAAGAAGAAGAGAAGAAGAAATCTCTCTTAAAAGGGATAGATTGTACAATGAAGACCAATCAAAATTCCTTATTGAATATGCAAGTGGTTGACCAAGGAATCTTTTTGAGAGAATAAGACAGTTCAGTTCAGAAAAACTCTTAATCTTTTGAGAGGATAAACTTTGTGGGCAATGAAAACTCTCTTTAAATTTGTGTTTCCAAGCCACCTTTGATGCCCATTCATAAACCATTTGAATAGATGTGACTCTTGGAAATTATTTTCCGAAAATTCCCTCTGGTAATCGATTACAAGACTTGTGTAAACGATTACAGGTTTTGAAATTTGAATTAAAACATTCAAAAAACTGTTGGTAATCAATTACCATCCATGTGTAATCGATTACACATTATAAATTTTGAATTCAAATTTCTAGTGACTGTTATAAACATTTTCAGCTGCTGGTAATCGATTACCAGAGAGCAAATCTCAATTTGAAATGATAGAATTCTTTGGTCAAACCTTTTGTTTTTCAATTTGGGAACTTCTTCCTAAGATTCTAGAGATCAACTTGATCATATATCTTGATTTTCTTGGATTCTTGTCTTGAATAAAACTTGGAAAGCACTTGATCCTTTGGCATCATCAAAACATCAAAACATCTTGCTTCTACATAGGAGTCATTTGACTTAATCCATCAAAAAAAAAAAATCCTTCAACTATTTCTCGTCCTTGGAAAAATTCTTTTTGCAAGAATCAACTGCTTCTTTCATTCTTCCTCACTACGAGGCTATGAAAACAAGACAACGATGGTTACCTCAAAGCCCTACACTGGGGCAATGAAAGGCACCATGCATGAACCTCAAGCGAACCTAGGGGCAAATTAGAAGTTCTCACCCAATAGGTTCCCTCCTACAAGGTCATGACGGAAGACAACGAGTGGTACCTCAAAGCCTTACACTGGGGCAATGAGGGGCATCGTGCATGAGCCTCAAGTGAACATAGCGGCAGATCAAAAGTTCTCACCTGTCGATGTTTTTAACAAAAAAAAAGGGGGACAAACCCTAGGATTTCAATAGATTGATTAAACATCAAACGGCTCCGTTCCCGTCACTCCAAAACGGTCAAGTGACTAAATCAAACAGAACATACACTCTGAGGGAGTTACCGGAGAGATTTGCAAAAAGATAGGATGAGGTTGCATGAATTATCACCTCTTTCAAAAGGACAGTCAATCTGTGTTTTCCAAAAAAAAATTAAATCACAATCAAAATCACAAAACAAGGAAAGAATGACATGAACATTGTACAAACTTTCCATTTCATTGCATTATTTCATATGAAGTCCGCATTTACCAAATTTCACAACAAAGGTTGCATGCATCTGCATCCCTAAAAATCATGTTGACTACATAGATTCCCTACATCTAAATGTCCAAATCTTTTGAATTTAGGATGACTGGCTCTCTCGATGAGTCGATCTCTTGCTTTCTCACAAGGATGGACCCTTGGGTACTAGTACCCTCGTCTCCAGAGGACTATACGTCCTCACCTTCAGAGGGCTACACGTCCTCGCCTTGAGAGGACTACACGTCCTCACCATCAGAGGGCTGCACGCCCTCACCTCCAGAGGACTACATGTCCTCGCCTTGAGAGGGCTACACGCCCTCACCTTGGGTACCAGTTACCTTCACTGTTGAGAGGACTACACGTCCTCGCCTTGAGAGGACTACACGTCCTCGCCATCATAGGGCTACATGCCCTCACCTTCAGAGGACTACACGTCCTCACCATCAGAGGGCTACACGCCCTCGCCATTAAAGGACTACATGTCCTCGCCATCATAGGGCTACATGCCCTCACCTTCAGAGGGCTACACGTCCTCACCTTTAGAGGACCACACGTCCTCACCTTCAGAGGGCTACACGCCCTCGCCATTAGAGGACTGCATGTCCTCACCTTCAGAAAGCTACACGCCCTCGCCATCAGAGGACTGCATGTCCTCACCTTCAGAGGGCTACATGCCCTCGCCATCAGAGGACTGCATGTCCTCACCTTCGTAGGGCTACACGCCCTCACCTTTAGAGGACCACACGTCCTCACCTTCAGAGGGCTACACGCCCTCGCCATCAGAGGACTGCATGTCCTCACCTTCAGAGGGCTACACGCCCTCGCCATCAGAGGACTGCATGTCCTCACCTTCGTAGGGCTACACGCCCTCACCTTTAGAGGACTGCATGTCCTCACCTTCGTAGGGCTACACGCCCTCACCTTTAGAGGACCACACGTCCTCACCTTCAGAGGGCTACACGCCCTCGCCATCAGAGGACTGCATGTCCTCACCTTCGTAGGGCTAAACGCCCTCGCCATCAGAGGACTGCATGTCCTCACCTTCGTAGGGCTACACGCCATCACCTTTAGAGGACCACACGTCCTCACCTTCAGAGGGCTACACGCCCTCGCCATCAGAGGACTGCATGTCCTCACCTTCAAAGGACTACACGTCCTCGCCAACGGAGGGCTGCATGGCCTCACCTTGAGAGGACTACACGCCCTCGCCAACAGAGGGCTGCACGCCCTCACCTTGAGAGGACTACAGGTCCTCGCCAACAGAGGGCTGCACGCCCTCACCTTGAGGAGGACTACACGTCCTCGCCAACAGAGGGCTGCACGCCCTCACCTTGAAGAGGACTGCATGTCCTCGCCAACAGAGGGCTGCACGCCCTCACCTTCAGAGGACTACACATCCTCGCCTTGGGAGGGCTGCGTGTCCTCATTTTCAGTGTGCTCCACATCCACACCTTAAGAGAATTTAAGGTCCTCTGTCCTTAAATGCTTAACCGAGACTTGCACTCCCGGTTAAGGGGCCAGTAGTTTCCTTTTAACGGTTCCTGGGCCACCCCCTGATATTTGAGGAGGGCCAACTGTGCGAGCACAACCAGAGAGGGAGGCTATCACATGGCTACTATGCATACCGGGGCAAGATTTCACCTGTGCCGCTGCAAAGAGACGAGTGCGGATCATGCGCACCAACATGACCACTCTTACACAGATGTAGATGACATTGCTACTTAGCAACATTCTGCCCAGCGACCGCAATGCCAATCTCCCCCCGCAAAAGTATCAGTTGGTCTGTGTCATCCCGACATGGGTAAGTATGCATATGGTTCAACTGATTTCTGATACCATCTATTGTTTGCAGGGATCGCACCCACAAAGACACCCAGTGGACCTGAAGAAGTCCAACAGGGCCATGGGGTTTCCAGCTCTGGTTACGGACCTCTGTCGGCCCTACAGGGCGCCCGTCCCCCCATCAAGTTTATGCCATTGTGACCTAGTTCTACGGAGTGCCCGTCGCCCCAACAAGGTCATTAGGCCCCACATTAACCGGGCTTTCATCAAGAAGTACTGCGCCCCCAGACGGGCGCAGGGCGAGACACCACAGTAGCATTGGGATGCCCGGTAGCGGGCAATAGACGCACCGCCACCACCTTTAGAGTTCACCTCTGCACATCCACAAAAAAGTTTGAGTATTGCCTACACCACATGGCCGACCAATAGGCGACCAAGTCCAAAGCCAAAGGTAAGCAAAGTACTAGGTCAGTGACCGACAAGTCATAAGGCGTCCAGCTCAAGACGTTAAAGAAGCGCTACTAGGAGGCAACCTAGTAACTTTTAAATTTCTGCCTGCTATTTGATCACCTTTTGTTTCTCAAGTCATATTGGACACACCTAATTGCTCATAATCCTAAAAATTTAAATAAAACGAGCACAAGCTCGGAAGGTAGTCATACCTCACAAAATATATGTATGCGTGTTTAGGTAGTGAGAAATACCTTAGATATGCATGTATGTAGCAAAAAGATACCTCACAAAATATATATATATATATATATATATATATATATATATATATATATATATATATATATATATATATATATATATGTATGTTTAGGTAGCAAGATACCTTAGATATGCATGTATGTAGCAAAAAGATACCTCACAAAATATATATATGTATGTTTAGGTAGCAAGATACCTTGGATATGCATGTATATAGCAAAAATACCTCACAAAAATATACACATGTTTAGGTAGCAAAATACCTCATGAAAAGAAAAAAAGGAAAAAAAACAAAAACAAACAAGAAAAAGAAATAAACAAATAAAAAAAGGAAAAAGAGAGAAAAAAGAAAAATAAGTTGTCTAGCTGAAAAGCCAACATGCTTTTGAAAAGAGATGACTTCCAACTTTTCTTTGAAGAAAAATTCGCTGATCATAGCTAGTTTTTGAAAAAATGTGTATACACCTGAAGGGTGAACGCTGTGAAAATTTTCCCGGACGCCCAAAATGGACTCGGATGAATGCACAAATTGATAAAAGAACATATTTTGGAAACATTGGGTTGATTTAAAATAGAGGAGATGAATCTTGAGCCTTAGCATCAGATGACCATAAAAATTTGACATTTGAGTGTCCACATAGATGCATGCATGACCAGTTTTGCATAAAATTTCCAAATCATCATTTTTGCATTTGTGTCATGGAAATAATGTGGGGCATCCCTTTTATCCTTGAACCAAACCGAACCCTGACATGTACCATGCCTAGCCATTCTACAAGTCTTGAGCCAAAATCCTGACTCACCATAAACCTTGACCCAGGGTGAGAATGTCAATCCTTACCCTCAGAAGCAAAAAAAGAAAAGAAGGAAAATTTCCAATCAAAGAGAAAGCAAAAAGAAAAGAAAGGAAAATTCCCAATCAAAGAGTGGGAGAAAGCAAAAAGAAAAGAAAGGAAATTCCCAATCAAAGAATGGGAGAAAGTAGAAAAAAAAAAGAAGAAGAAGGAAAGAAAGCTCCTGATCAAGGATCGAAAGAAAAAAAGAAGAAATGTGCAGAGAGGTCTTTGGACCAGACGATATCTGAACAATACAGAATTGTCACCAAATGAACAAAAGAAAGAAAAGGAAACCATGACCTAAAAGTGGTCTTCTCCCTTTGATTACCAACCAAAATCCTGTGTGCTAGCGACTTTTTCGCCCCGCACTAAACAAAAACAGAAAAGGAAAAAGCCAACCAAAAATCAAAAGCCAAAAACACACAAAAGCCGAAAAACCCACCAAAAGAACCCATTCCCAAGGGAAGCCCTATTGATCCATGATCACGCATGTAATTTTTGATTTGATAGGAAATAATTTGCAAAGTCAAGTCATGACATATCTATGGTTCGGAATTAGGATGAAACACTTACCTGTGCGAGATTGATACACTTTGAGTGATTTTCTTCTATTTTGTCGAACCCAGTGTTTCCTCTAAATGGTCATTTAGAAATGAAATGCTAAACATCCAAAATCTCATTTATGGTTATGGGGGGGTTTCATCAGCAGACTCTCGTTCCCCGGTAGACGCATTGTTTTTCACTCAAAAAAGCATATGCTGCTCTAATCAGTTGGAATATTTGTCTCTTTGCTAAAGCATGTTTGCATTTTAGTGGAGAAAACACCGAGACTTTTTCGAGTCTCACAAGTTATCCAGAACTACGTAGGTCTGAGTTCCTCATTGGAGGATACGTAGGAGCAAAAGCCTCGCTTTTGTCGACCACACCACCTTTTGTTGCCATGACCCAAGAGCTGGTAACCCGCGGAGACACCTTACGGTTATCCGCACCTCGTCATTCAGTGACCCCAAGTGTGATTGATGAGCAGAGGCCAATGTGGTCGTCTGCGTCCTTTCCAGAGATGTCAGCATCTTCCGGTGGAGACTTTTTCAAGTCTCACAAGTTATCCAAAACTTCGTAGGTCTGAGTTCCTCATTGGAGGATACGTAGGAGCAAGAGCCTCGCTTTTGTCGGCCGCCCCACAAGATCTGTCATACTGACCCTGAGGTCATATGACATGCGGAGACAAAATTTGGTCATTCCGCACCCCTTTCACATTCAGACACAGTCGTGTCCGATGGTACGCAGAGACAAAATTTGGTCATTCTGCACCCTTTGTCATCCAGAGGCGGCGGGCCCGATGACACGCGAAGACAAAATTTGGTCATTCCGCACCCCTTTTCCATTCAGACACAGTCGTGTCCGATGGCACGCAGAGACAAAATTTGGTCATTCTGCACCCTTTGTCATCCAGAGGCGGCGGGCCCGATGACACGCGGAGACAAAATTTGGTCATTCCGCACCCCTTTTCCATTCAGACACAGTCGTGTCCGATGGCACGCAGAGACAAAATTTGGTCATTCTGCACCCTTTGTCATCCAGAGGCGGCGGGCCCGATGACACGCGGAGACAAAATTTGGTCATTCCGCACCCCTTTGCCATTTAGACACAGTCATGTCCGATGGCACGCAGAGACAAAATTTGGTCATTCTGCACCCCTTTTCCATCCAGAGGCGGCGGGCCCGATGACATGCGGAGAAAAAATTTGGTCATTCCGCACCCCTTTGCCATTTAGACACAGTCGTGTCCGATGGTACGCAGAGACAAAATTTGGTCATTCTGCACCCTTTGTCATCCAGAGGCGGCGGGCCCGATGACACGCGGAGACAAAATTTGGTCATTCCGCACCCCTTTTCCATTCAGACACAGTCGTGTCCGATGGCACGCAGAGACAAAATTTGGTCATTCTGCACCCTTTTTCATCCAGAGGCGGCGGGCCCGATGACACGCGGAGACAAAATTTGGTCATTCCGCACCCCTTTTCCATTCAGACACAGTCGTGTCCGATGGCACGCAGAGACAAAATTTGATCATTCTGCACCCTTTTTCATCCAGAGGCGGCGGGCCCGATGACACGCGGAGACAAAATTTGGTCATTCCGCACCCCTTTGCCATTCAGACACAGTCGTGTCCGATGGCACGCAGAGACAAAATTTGGTCATTCTGCACCCTTTTGTCATCCAGAGGCGGCGGGCCCGATGACACGCGGAGATTTACATTATCTTCCGCACTCACAAGATCTGTCATACTGACTTTTGAGTCACGCTGACGGGCGGAAATACCCGAGTGGTTATCCGTATAAACATTCTTTTGCTATCTGTAAGACAAAACGCTTGATAGCATGCAGAGACTGACATCGTCTTCTGCACCTTTTGTTCCCTCGGGAACAACAAGTCATTTGCATGTGGAAATTTTATGGTCACCCGCGACTCTCGTCAAATCGAGAGGAACGAAATTAGTGTCTTATTTTTACTTTCCTTTTATCTCCAATAAAAGACAAGTAAAGAGGGGCAACTGTCATACCCTAATTTCGTCTGGGGACCTTTGCTTGATGACATGCGACTTTTCTTTGGTCCTTGTGAGGTGCTTGGCACCCATCATTAGGCAGTTTGTGAAATTCCGGGACATGCCGAAAAACAAAAAAAATATTGATGCACAATCCGTAAGTTTCCGTGACACACCGGAAATCAAATGGAAGCATCGTTGCATAATTAAGTGAGGTTCCGTAACATTCCGTAAGTCAAAAAGGGGATGATTATGTAATCCGCAAGGTTCCGTAACATTACAGAAAGAAAACAAGTATCGTTACAAAATTCGTAAGTTTCCGTAACTTTACAAAAAAAGAATCACCAAAAAAAAGCAGAGGGGGTGTACTTAGTAAAAATGGGGGTGCAAATAGCACCCAGGCCCACTTGGGCCCTCCAGAAGATTCCTCCAGAAGGCTGTTGCTTCTGGAGGAAGCAACCTGGCTCGCCTGGGCGAGCTGAGCTCGCCTGGGCTAGCTGGGCGGCAAGCATCTCCCGTATTTTGCTATAAATAGGGGAGGAAGTGAAGAAGAAAAGGGTTCAGCCCCTTAGGCACTTCTCTCTCTTTCGAATTTGCTTGGAAAAATTGTTTCCGTGAAGAAAATCTAAGCCCAGGCACTTCCGAAACGTTTCCGTAACGTTTTTCGTGAAGAATTTCGCAAAGGTTTCAACCGTTCTTCAACGTTCTTCATCCGTTCTTCATCGTTCTTCGATCTTCAATGGGTAAGTACCTTGAACCAAGCTTTTCGATTCGTTCTATGTACCCATGGTGGTCCACATTGTGTTTCGTGTATCTTTATTCTCATTTCATTTACTTTTTATACCCCCTGTTGACGTGCTTAAGCCATTTTTCTTAAGTCATTTCTCGCTTAACTTAAAAATAAAATAAATTTCCACCGAACGTTTGAATTGTATTATCCATTAACTTCGGTTAAAATGAATTCCGACCGTTCGGACGTGCCGTAACCACGTTGGAAATAAAAAAAAGAGGTAAAAAATAATATAATAATAAAAAAAACATCTTTTAGTAAAATAAAGCGGAAAATCAATCGGACGTTTTCACTTTGGGATTTCTCATTCTTAATCGAATTGATTAAATAACTAAAGTGAAACTAAGGCTAAAATCAACTTGCCTAGTCAAGCTCGTCCACAAAAATAGGTTTTTGAAGTTTGTCATTTCAATTTCTTACTAAGTAAAATGGATCATTTCTAAGGTCCAACGCCTTAAAATGATCACCTTTTAAGTAAAAAAAGAATCACTTGATAAAAAAGAACTACGTAGGTCTGATTTCCTCATCGCAATTGAGGAATACGTAGGAGCAAAGGGAAACACCCTTGTCGACCACAAAAAGAGGAAAATATAAAAAGGGTATAAAGGATATAAAGACATAAAAAGGGAACATAAAAAATCAAAGTCATGTTTGCACATTCGATTAAAGGCTGCCGTCCCTTGGGACGGACGTATGGGGTGCTAATACCTTCCCCGTGCGTAAATACAACTCCCGAACCTTTCACTTAAAAGTTCGTAGATCGCGTCTTTTCCGGTTTTTCCGACGTTTTCCTCAAATAAACGTTGGTGGCGACTCCGCGCGTATTCCTTTCGTGGAACACGCATCCCGCGAATCACGCGTCGCCCTCCCGCCGAAGGGTAGGTTGCGACACAAATTAAAAGGCATTTTTGGTAAGGTATTTTCTTTACATAACATGCAACATATATGTATTTTTTGTGAGACATTTTGACTACCAAAAAATTACATGTACATACATCCAAGTATTTTGCTACCACACCCAAAGTGTAACTTGCCAAAGGTATTTTGCTACCTATTCTAAACCTACACATTTGTGACGAGCAAAATTCCTAAACATCTAGGCGTAGGGAAATTATTGTAGCGTGACTCATAGCTGATTGCTGGCCAAAAAGGGTAACTTTACCCAATATGCACCTCCTCTTGTGTTCTTTTGCATAAAAACTTTGGTTCCTAGGCCTAGGATATATGTGGGGCAATTACTCTAGCCCTTTCTAAACTGAATGCATGTCCCAAAAAAAAATAGAAAATATGTGCAAACCAAAATGCCCCATGGGTTGTTTCCCTACGAAAATCACACGCTAATGCCATTGAGGCATTTCACCGAACACTTGGTGGGCGCGCGTTTAGGCATTAATAGCAAGAGAACGGAGACAATGTGGCATGCCCCATTACTTCAAAATGCATTATAGGCCTAGGTCCATCTCATACAAACCCCCAATTCAACCCAATCAAGCAAGAAAACAAACCAAAATTGCCCCACATATTTGAGCACATTCCCATAATTTAGAGCACCAAAAGGAGATCAAAATACACCAATGAAAAGCTAGAAAGCTTAAGGATGGAACACTTACTTGTTGGTGATGAATAAAAGCGCAAAACGGAATCGAAGAATGCGAAAAGTAGAGACCCTAGGGGTGCAAACTCGTAACTTCCGTGGCTATGGCTTTTGAAAGGGGGAAAGGAAGTTTTTGAATGCAAAAACGTCCCCCCTTTCGTCACTTTTATATTTTGGTGCAGGGGTGGCTCGCCCAGGCGAGCTCAGTTCGCCCAGGCGAGCTAACCTGCATTTTTTTTTTTGAGGGGAACATTAACTATGTCCCCTCCTTCCTTATGGGTTAGCGTTTTGCCTAACTTGAATTTACTTAAGTTAGAATTTAGGCGTCGACTTTTTATTATTATTATTTTCTTTTAAAACAAACAAATAGTAAAAGAAAACTGCGAATACAAAGGATACGGGGCTGCCTTGCAGTGACGTTCTCTGCTTGTTTAGCGCAGGGAAAGGGCAACGATCAGTCGGTCGTGACTCCATCCCCACTTGCACCCGTTCCTAAGTACCTGCAAGTAATAAACAACCAGGTATGGCCAATCTTGACCGCATCGTTGTCTTACCTTGATTGATTTCTGCTGTTCATGTTTTGTCTCTACCCCAGAAGGTAGCTCAAGACGATCCTGCCCATGTTTTACCACAACAATATGCATGCGTATGCGTATGCATGAATGTTTTCAAACGCAGCAAATTTTAGCGAAAGCTGGTTTACGTTCAATTTTAATTAAGCGCTTGGGGCATCCCATGAACTGAGCGGAAGGGCTCAGGTGATCACAAATTAATGCGAGGTTTGAAACCAACGTGAGGATTAAAGCCTCGAATCCACGTTCATTTCTTTGAAAGATTGTAACGAGAGATACAGTAGACGGGGAATCCCTGGGGGAAATCCAGAAAACACGTAAAGATAAAGAACATGCAGCGACATCCTTAATTGCCCCAGATTCTAAGCATAATATCGCTTGACGACATCAGAATTCACGGGTGAAGGTAGCTCTTCGCCATCCATGTTGGTAAGCACCAGGGCTCCTCCGGAAAAAGCGCTCTTCATAACCAAAAGGCCCTTCGTAGTTTGGGGCCCATTTTCCTCGATTGTCCTTGACAGCATGGGACATTTTCTTTAGCACAAGGTCTCCCTCATGGAACTTGCGCAAGCGTGCCTTCTTGTCGAATGCACTCTTCATTCTTTGCTAGTACAAGCGCCCATGACTCATGGCCGTTAAGCGCTTACCCTCAATGAGGTTGAGCTGGTCATAGCGCGTTTGAGCCCACTCTGACTCCTTTAATCCGGATTCTACCAAGATCCTTAATGACGGGACTTCTACCTCAAACGGTAACATAGCCTCCATCCCATATACCAATGAGAACGGCGTTGCCCCAGTTGACGTTCGCACTGAAGTTCGGTAACCGTGTAACGCGAATGGGAGCATTTCGTGCCAATCTCTGTATGACATGGTCATCTTTTGGATAATCTTTTTGATATTCTTATTGGCCGCTTCCACGGCTCCATTCATCTTTGGCCGGTAGGGTGTGGAATTGTGATGCTGGATTTTAAACTCCTCGCACATTTCCCCCATCATCTTGTTATTCAGGTTGGTGCCGTTGTCCGTGATAATCTTCCTTGGCAAACCATATCGGCAGATGATCTCTTTCTTAATGAACCTGATCACTACACCCCTCGTGACATTGGTGTAGGAAGCCGCCTCGACCCACTTGGTGAAATAATCTATTGCTACGAGGATGAAGCGATGACCATTCGAGGCCTTGGGCTCAATGGCCCCGATGACATCTATTCCCCACATGGAGAAAGGCCAAGGGGCGGACATGACATTCAGAGGATGTGGTGGGGCATTGACATTATCTGCGAACGCTTGACATTTGTGGCATTTCCTCACATGGACACAACAATCACTTTCCATGGTAAGCCAGTAATAACCTGCCCTTAGGATCTTCCTGGCCATAGCATGCCCGTTGGCGTGCATTCCAAACGAGCCCTCATGGACTTCCTCGATCATGTGATTCGCCTCCCTGGCATCCACACACCACAGGAGTGTCATGTCGTGGTTTCTCTTATACAGTATACTTCCACTCATGAAGAAACCGGCTGCCAACCTTCTCAATGTCCTCTTATCATTGTCGGCAATCTCTGGCGGGTATTCTTTGCTTACGACGTATCGCTGGATGTCGAAATACCAAGGCTTTCCGTCTCGTTCCTCTTCTACTTGGCAACAATGCGCGGGTTTGCCACGACACCAAAATTCAATGTAGGGTAGATCCCCGTGCGGTGTTAGCTGGAACATAGACGCCAAAGTAGCAAGCGCATCCGCCATTTGATTTTCCTCGCGGGGAACATGATGGAAGGAGATCTCATCAAAGGTCTTAGCCAATTCCTTGATATAGGCTTTGTAGGGTATCAGCTTGGGATCTCTAGTTTCCCATTCCCCTCTCAGCTGATGGATTACCAACGCTGAGTTGCCGTACACCCTGAGTAGTTTGACATTGGAGTCAATCGCTGCTTGGACAGCCAGGGCACATGCTTCATATTCGGCCATGTTGTTGGTGCAGTCGAATCCTAGCCTGGCTGTGAAAGGTACACATTGACTGCCCGGAGAGACCAATACTGCCCCAACGCCATGGCCTAGAATGTTTGACGCTCCGTCAAACCATACGGTCCATTTGTCCCGATCTTCGTCCAATTTTTCCTCAAACAAGGCCATGATGTCCTCATCCGGGAATTCAGGATGCATGGGCTGATAGTCGTTAAGAGGTTGTTGAGCCAAATAATCTGCTAAGGCGCTTCCTTTTATCGCCTTTTGGGTGACGTAGACTATATCAAACTCGGATAGCAGGACTTGCCACCGGGCGATCCGTCCCGTGAGAGCTGGCTTTTCAAAGATGTACTTAACCGGGTCCATCTTGGATATCAACCAGGTAGTATGGCTCAGCATGTACTGCCTTAGGTGATGGGATGCCCATACTAAAGCACAACACGTTCTTTCGAGCAAGGAGTAATTCATTTCACAGGTCTTGAACTTCTTACTTAAGTAGTAAACAACGTGCTCTTTCTTTCCAGATTCGTCATGTTGCCCCAGCATACACCCCATTGACTCGTCTAAGATTGTCATGTACAAGATGAGAGGCCTTCCAGGTACTGGTGGCATAAGCACGGGAGGATTCATAAGGCACTTCTTGATCCTTCCAAAAGCCTCTTGGCAATCCTCATTCCAGCGATCAGTTTGGTTTTTGCGTAAGAGCTTGAACAACGGCTCACAAATGGCGGTGAGCTGCAATATGAATCTGGCAATATAATTCAAGCGTCCCAGGAAGCCCCGGACTTGCCTCTCAGTACGGGGTTCTGGCATCTCAAGGATGGCCTTCACCTTCTCGGGGTCTACCTCTATCCCTTTCTGGCTTACGATGAAACCAAGCCATTTCCCTTATTTGACCCCAAAGGTACACTTGGCGGGGTTCAACCTTAATTGATATTTCTTAAGCCTTTCAAACAACCTCCGCAGGTCGACAAGGTGTTCTTCCTCGGATTTAGATTTAGCAATTATGTCGTCCACGTAGACCTCGATCTCTTGATGCATCATATCATGGAACAAAGCTACCATGGCCCGTTGATAAGTTGCCCCAGCATTCTTGAGTCCAAAGGACATCACCTTGTAACAGAACGTCCCCCACAGGGTGACGAAGGTAGTCTTTTCCATATCCTTTGGCGCCATCTTTATCTGATTGTAACCGGAGAAACCGTCCATGAAGGAAAATAAAGCGAAATTGGCCGTGTTATCTACGAGGATATCGATGTGTGGCAAAGGAAAATTGTCCTTGGGACTGGCCCGATTCAGGTCCCGATAATCCACACACATCCGTACTTTCCCATCTTTCTTAGGGACCGGTACAATGTTGGCAACCCATTCTGGATACCGAGCGACGGCCAGAAAACCAGCGTCAAATTGCTTCTTCACTTCTTCTTTTATCTTTAAGGATGTTTTGGGCTTCATCCTTCTCAGTTTCTGCTTTACCGGGGAACACTCGGGATTTAGAGGTAATCAGTGCTGTACAATGTCAGAACTCAAACCGGGCATATCTTGGTATGATCAAGCAAAGATGTCTTGGTAGTCTTTTAGCAGGATTATTAATTCTTCACGGATAGGTGCGGTAATACCTGTGCCTATCTTTACTTCCCTTTTTCCACTGCCAATTCCCAAGTCTACTAGTTCTGTTTCTTCTTGATGAGGCCCCATTTCTTGGTCCTCATGGGCGACCATCCTTTCTAATTATGGGGGAAGTCCCACATCCTCGTTCCCTTCACCTTCCGTTTGATTTGTTTCTTGCTCGAAGTTGATAAGCGGGTCCCAGGTATTAGTACCTTCGGGGAACTCGTCATCGGATCTGTCGTTTCAGAAATTAAGAAGTAAACATGCAAATGAATGAGAATGGGTAGAGATGTAGGAACAGATGAAGAAAGATCCCTGTATTATAAATTCAAAATTTAAAGACACAAAGCCTTAACAAAAGGAAAAACTCTAAAGCCTAGGCCCAACTATAGAGCTTTTAAAAACCGTAAAGGTTTACATTATGCTCGTTGCGTAAATGCTGGGGCGTTCCTCCACCCGCCAATTTCCCAGCTGGAAATCAGGAGGGCGTGGTCGTACCAAATCCAATGTACTCGGAACATCATCTTCGTATATCGCGACCACTTGACCTTCGTCTCCCAGACCCGCGCTTATAAAGCTTCTACTTATGTGGCAGGGCGGGCTTCCTTCACTTTCTTATCTCAACCGCGAGTTTTGACCACCGCTCTTTCTTCCCGCAATGCTTCTCTTTATATCCGCCTGAGTGGGTTTATAGCCTAAACCATATTTCCCACGATTTCCTTTGGCATTTATCAGGCTAGTTATGCCGACATTGTCTTTGCCTAAACCCATTCCGGGTTCGTAACCGTTCCCCAACATAACTCGGGCCATCATTACTGCTGCATCGGACAGGCATGGTTGCCCAGAGAAGGAGTCCACAGAGGAAATGCTTACCACCTCAAAAGACTGAAAAGCGATTTCTAATGACTCCTCTGCGGCTTCCACATAAGGCATAGAGGATGGGCAGCTCACCAAGATGTCTTCCTCGCCTGATACGATGACCAGATGCCCTTCCACTACGAATTTCAACTTTTGGTGGAGTGTAGAGGGAACAACTCCCACTGAGTGGATCCACGGGCGCCCCAACAGGCAGCTGTAGGGGGGGGGTTAATATCCATTATTTGGAAAGTAACTTGACAGGTGTGAGGGCCTATCTGTACTGGGAGATCAATCTCTCCCCTAACCTCTCGGTGGGTGCCGTCGAAGGCACGAACCACCATTGAACTCGACTTTAAGTGGGAAGCATTGAATGGTAATTTCTCCAAAGTGCTCTTAGGCATCATGTTTAAACTGGAACCATTATCGTTGAGCACTTTGGCTACGATATGGTCCATACACTTGACTGATACGTGCAAAGCTTTATTATGCCCTCTCCCCTCGGCGAGGATTTCTTCTTCGGCGAAAGCGAGATAGTTATTGGCAGTGATATTATTGACCAGCCCTCTGAAACCTTCTACCGAGATGTCTTGGGCCACATGGGCCTCGTTCAGAACTTTTACTAGCAGAGCCCGATGAGGCTCGGAGCTCATGAGTAACTCCAATAGCGAGACCCTGGCCAGAGTTTTGTTGAGCTGTTCGATAACCTTGAATTCGCTCTGCTGAATTATATGGAGGAACTCGCCGGCTTCCTCTAGCGACACCTCCTTTTTACCATCCTTTTTCTCCGAGAAACCTTTCGCCGGAATATCTTTATTCGAAGCGTGGGGCGCTTCACCATCTTGTTCCTCCACCACTTTTCCTTTCCCCTTGACGTTCGGGGGTTGGACTGGTAGGTCCGGAGGCGCAAACACACGACCGCTACGAGTCACACCGCTCAGTCCCGTGATATTTGTTACCTTAGCCGACAACGAGCTGACGTCGGTGGCTTCTTCTTCCTTCCCCCTCGGAGGTGCATATCTCCATGGGACTGCGTGGCTATTTTGGTACGGGAAAGGAACAGGTTTAGCTGCTAAGGGGTGTCCGGGCTTTTGCGAAGCTGTGCCCTTAGTGAAGTATATCACCAAGGGTTTGGGCTTCGCAACACTGCTTCCATCCGTGGACTGCATGCATATATGCTGCTCTTCTCTTCCTTCACTGCCAACTTCCAGTCGACCTTGATCTATCATCCGCTGTAACAATTCCTCTACTCCCAAACACATTTCCATGTCATGCAGCTCGCCGGAATGCAGCAAACAAGAATCCTCCTTACACCCACTATGGGGAATCACACCTCCCTTTTGTAGGGCCTCAAAGATAAACCTCCTAGGGGTTGCCACATCCCTTAAAGGTTTAGACTTGCGCGGCATATCGGACTCGACGGCGTTAACTGCTCCCCCTCCATGATTGGCGAGCAGGTTGGTTCTCACATTGGGCCGATCCTCTTGGAAGGTCAGCCACCCAGCATCCATCAAATGTTGGACCTTGTATTTAAGGGCCAAGCATTTTTCAACGGAATGCCCCGGGACACCCCCATGGAACTTGCAAGTTGCGTTAGGGTCTTACCACTTTGGGAAAGGGGGTTGGAGGACCTTTCCAGGAGTTACCACGGCCAAATGGTTGGCGATGAGGGACGGCAAGAGGTCTTCGTACGTCATTGGGAGTGGGGTGAATTCTTGAAATGGCCTCGGAGGGAAGTTCCTTGTTGCGTTGGAATTACCGGCCGGGCGAGTCGTGTTCGGAGTTGGAACTTGGGGAGCTTCCCTTTGGATGGGTGCCTTAGGCTGCACGGGTGCTGAACTAGAGGCGTTCCCGGTATGAGCCGAGAAGCTCGGGTGATGTTGCGTGTACTGATGGGTACCATGAGGTGTCTGCGGGGGTTTGACCCACGCGGGCGTTGAAGAGACGGCATGGGCATCTCCTTCCTTCCTTTTTGCCCCCGTTGCCCCGATTCTTTTGGCATTCGCACTCGTGGAGGAAACGTAATTGAACTTTCCTCTTTTCAACCCTACCTCGATCCTTTCCCCGGCGAACACTAGATCCGCGAAGCTGGACGGCATTTAACCTACTAGCTTCTCATAGTAGAACACTGGCAGAGTGTCTACCATCATGGTGATCATCTCTCTCTCAACCATGGGAGGAGCCACTTGTGCCGCCAGGTCTCTCCACCGCTGTGCGTATTCTTTAAAGGTTTCGCCCTCTTTCTTGAACATATTCTGCAGCTGAGTGCGATCGGGAGCCATATCGGAATTATACTGATATTGCCTTAGGAAGGCAGTAATCAGATCCTTCCAAGTACGGATACGGGAAGCTTCCAAATTAGTGTACCAAACTACCGCGGCTCCGGCCAAGCTATCTTGAAAGAAGTGTATTAATAGCTTCTCATCCTTAGAGTGTGCGCCCATCTTGCGACAGTACATCTTGAGATGGTTTTTGGGACAAGTCGTCCCTTTATACTTGTCGAAGTCCGGCACTTTGAACTTCGGGGGGATAACAACATCGAGTACTAAGCAAAGATCCGTCATGTCTGCGAATGGATAGTCCCCAAATCCTTCCACGGCTCTCAATCTTTCCTCAAGGAGATCGAGCTTCCTCCTTTCTTCAGTTGCCGGGGGCGGTCCTTCCGTGGACAAAACTATTGGTTGTGTCGCGATGTTGGGTTGAGGCAACGTGCTGGGTGCCGGCCCTTCGGGGATCGGGGGATAGAACTCGACATCCCTTTGAGCATAGTCTTGAGGGTCTTTGTGGACCTCGTCGGGCTGTTGAGGAGGCTCTCTTTCAAGGACGGGAGAAGCAATATGGCCCGCATCGTCTTGCAAGACGGGTGGTGGGTAGTTGGGCGGCAATCCATAAGGGTAAGCCGCTCAGTTGTATCCCAGGTGAGGGTTGCCATCGTGCCCCAGTGTGTCCCTTCCCCGTCCTACTATGTTTGAGGGAGGATGATGCGCAGTTGCCAAGAGAGTTGGATCTGCTTCGGCAGCCAAACTGACAGCGGCAGCGGTGGCCGCGTTTTTCTCCATGAGCTGCCTCATTCCTAACATGGCCTCCATCATGGAGGCCATTTGTTCTTTCAGAGCCAACATGTCGGCTTTCATCTGTTCCTGTGTCTCCTCTTGATCACCCATCGTTCTAGATTTGGATCTGGTGCGATAGGGATGCCTTGTGGCGCGTTTAGTTATGGTATTTTTCCCTAAAAAACCAAACGTGAGGAGTGGGTAAAGAAAGAAAGAATGCATGCTAGAGATAAAATGCAGGAGTGATTTGATTTGCACAAGCTTTTTGGAGTAGAAACATGGGACCAACTCATTTTATTTCAAAAAAGTTGTATCTAGTCAAGGTCTGAGAGACCATACAAGTTTCCTAGCGATTTCTAATTATGTGGGCCATTAAGTCTATCATATGCTGACAATAGCGGAGAAGCCCATGAATTTCTTCGGGGGCGGAGTAGGTGTCTGCCATCGCCTTGGCCTTGGCTAACAATCGGGGAAGTTCATGACTCCCGTTCAAGGTAAGAGCAAACCGATCCATCCACATGGTTGCCTCTTGGTGTAAAGAGTCGATCACCCTTCCTCTAGCCTCTTTTTCCGCGTATACTTGGGCATACTCGTCCACGATCCTATGCTCGTGAGCCGTGGCTAGACCTAACTCTTCTTGGTACTTGGCGATGATAGCTAGCATGTTGGTCTCCATCTCGCATAAACGCTGGGACAAGCTTCTTTTGGACCTTGAACAGGCAACTAACTCTTCTTTCAAAACCATGCTATGTGCTCGCGACTGGTCCCTCTCTTCCCTTCGCAGCTTGAGTTCATTGTTGCTACCCCATAGAGCTCCGCAAAATTTGTTCCGGCCATACTCTTCCTTGCGAGCCCTCTTGGTCTCTTGTTCAAAGGCTCATGCGGTAATTGCATTCTCTTCCCGTAATCCGGCACACTCCTTCCGGATGTGTGTAGCGGCCAACTTGAACTTCTCCTTGGCAAGTTTCGCCTTTCCTAACTCGCTTTTGAGAGCTTGGACTTCTTCGTCCTCTTCCGGTGCTTCAAAATTCTCTTCGCTGACGACTTTTAACTTGGCGAGCCAATCTAAACCTCGTATATGAACTTTCAGCCATTCATGGTACCCACCAATGATGCCATTACGAATGCCCCTAAGTTCTTGATCTTTCTTTAACGGGGTTTCCCATGCCTTATGGATTGCTTGTATAGCCTTGAAATTTTGTGCGCCGAAATCCCTCACAAGGAAAGGAGACATGCTTTCATCCGTCGGTGCTCCCCTCATGGGGTACCCTAGTTGTCTTATAGTGAGCGCGGGATTGTAGTTAATACAACCCCTCGTTCCTATCAGTGGAATGTTTGGGTACCCTCCACATGAGAAAAGGACTCCCTTCTTTCCTTCCTTCCATCGGGGGAACCAATTGATTGTTCTACCTCCTATCCCAGCCAAAAGCTGGTCCCAATCTATTCTTCTCTTTTCAGTACACGAGCGATGGCTCTGGAGCGGACATGGATGCCTCGTGTCTTGCTGGAACAGGTGTGAAACCAACCAAACATAGAGGGCGGGCAAGCAACAGATGATCCGTGCGCTACTCTTTTCGCACCTTCGGTTAAATGTGTCAAATAAATCTGCCAAGACAGCTACCACCGGACTTTCCTTGCTATGGTGGTATGCAAGGAAAGCGTCGATTGCTGCTAGGTCCACCAAACCATCTACGTTTGGAAAGAGGACGACCCCAAAAATTAGCAAAGCTAACACATCCATAAACGGGACCCAATCTCCTTGATTGGCCATACCCCTTGCCTTGTTTTCTAGGTACTTCCGTGGTAGGCCCACTATGCCGTTCTGAGTCTGTTTTATGCGGTCCAAACCTCTTGCTGAGTCCTTGACCACAGTTGCAATTTTGCACAAAGAGGGGAGACACCCGGAGGAAAGGTATGGTTTTCTTCCCCCAAGAGGACATCCTAAAATTTCCTCAAATTCTTCAATGGTTGGTACCAATTGGAAGTCTCCGAACGTGAAGCATCTCAAAGGCTGGTCGTAGTATTGGGTGAGTGATGCAATGGCTTCTATGGATATCTCTGCTATGGTCAACTCTAAGATCTTTCCGTAAATCTTGCGGAAGGCTTGCATTTGAAGGGGTTCCATCAACCGCCCTAATTCCTTGATGCTGGTGGTATCTAGGCCTTTAACCTTGACTTGGTAAAACCTCTTGCTGGTTTGATTTGTACCCATGCTTACTAAAATGAGACAAAAAGCTGGTGCAAATCAAAACTCCGACATCTCATGGGTGGAATGGATGAATGCATGAAGGAATGCATATGACAAAGATGTATCTTAGGAATGCGGGAGCCCGGGGAACTGTCTCCTTCTTAGACACAACGTCTAGGGGTAGCAAAGTGCCCCAATGTATGATTTTTTTTCTTTTTTTCTTTTTAAAAGAAGGTGACACGGACCCTCCGTTGGTTTGTTTACAGAGGGGATCAAGACAGAACCTGTATGCGATGCATATGCAAAAGACGCAATACGGGAATGTACATAGTATGACAATATTCACTGAACATAAACAAAAGGGTATATGACTATTTATGCATGGCAGTGTGAAAAAATGGCACGCAACGTGTTTGCTCCGTGCCCCTATTTAAGGGACCTATAAGGGAGAGAGCTAACTAGGCATTTAGTGATAACCCCCAAGATAGTCATATCTCTCTTGATGGTTTCTAGAGGTATCATCCCCTTCGAAGAACATACAGCAGCAGTAGGGACTACTAGCAACAATATGTTTCCAAAGAGAAAAACTCTAGATGAGGGTTCACTGTAATCAAGCAAGTCGGAGACCTAGCATGATCACAGATTCACCTCCACTCCTTATGTTCCCACGAACACGAGTATAGGGCCCCCTTTTTTTTTCAACTCACCGTGTGTGCAAATAGTGTTAGTGTTTGTGTGCATCAAATGAATAAATATTTACCTCATGCATACAAAAAATGCACTAAAAGCATCAAAGAGTTATATATACAAGAACATAATAAAGGGAAACCAACAAAGGAGTAAGTCATGGCAAAACTTTGCACAAGATTAAATGGCCTAACTCTCTAAAAACATTCCCCAGTGGAGTCGCCAACTGTCGCAACCTACCCTTCGGCGGGAGGGCGACGCGTGACTCGCGGGATGCGTGTTTCACGAAAGGAATACGCGCGGAGTCGCCACCAACGTTTATTTGAGGAAAACGTCGGAAAAACCGGAAAAGACGCGATCTACAAACTTTTAAGTGAAAGGTTCGGGAGTTGTATTTACGCACGGGGAAGGTGTTAGCACCCCACACGTCCCTCCCAAGGGACGGCAACCTTTAATCGAATGTGCAAACATGACTTTGATTTTTTTATGTTCCCTTTTTATGTCTTTATATCCTTTATACCCTTTTTATATTTTTTCTCTTTTTGTGGTCTACAAGGGTGTTTCCCTTTGCTCCTACGTATTCCACAATTGGGATGAGAAAATCAGACCTACGTAGTTCTTTTTATCAAGTGATTCTTTTTTCTTTAAAAGGTGATCATTTTAAGGCGTTGGACCTTGAGAATGATCCATTTTATTTAGTAAGAAATTGAAATGACAAACTTCAAAAACCTATTTTTATGGACGAGCTTGACTAGGCGAGTTGATTTTAGCCTTAGTTTCACTTTAGTCATTAGTCAATTCAATTAAGAATGAGAAATCCCAAAGAGAAAACGTCCGATTGATTTTCCGCTTTATTTTACTAAAAGACGTTTTTTTTTATTACTATATTATTATTTTACCTCTTTTTTGATTTCCAACGTGGTTACGGCACGACCGAACGGTCGAAATTCATTTTAACCGAAGTTAACGGATAATACAATTCAAACGATCGGCGGAAATTTATTTTATTTTTAGGTTAAGCGAGAAATGACTTAAATAAAATGGCTTAAGCACGTCAAAAGGGGGTATAAAAAGTAAATGAAACGAGAATAAAAATACACGAAACACAATGTGGACCACCACGGGTACATAGAATGAATCGAAAAGCTTGGTTCGAGGTACTTACCCGTTGAAGATTGAAGAACGATGAAGAACGAATGAAGAATGTCGAAGAACGATCGAAAACCTTCACGAAATTCCTTACGGAAACGTTACGGAAACGTTTCGGAAGCTCCTCGGCTTAGATTTTCTTCACGGAAACAATTTTTCCAAGCAAATTCGAAAGAGAGAGAAGTGCCTAAGGGGCTGAACCCTTTTTCACTTCACTTCCTCCCTTATTTATAGCAAAATAGGGTAGATGCTTGCCGCCCAGCTCGCCCAGGCGAGCAGGGTTGCTTCCTCCAGAAGCAACAGCCTTCTGGAGGAATCTTCTGGAGGGCCCAAGTGGGCCTGGTTGCTATTTGCACCCTCATTTTTACTAAGTACACCCCCTGCCTTTTTTTGGTGATTCTTTTTTTGTAAAGTTACGGAAACTTACGAATTTCGTAACGATACTTGTTTTCTTTTCGTAATGTTACGGAACCTTGTGGATTACATAATCATCCCCTTTTTGACTTACGGAATGTTACGGAACCTCACTAGTTGTGCAACGATGCTTCCATTTGATTTCCGGTGTGTCACGGAACCTTATGGATTGTGCATCAATATTTTCTTTTGTTTTCTGGCATGTCCCGGAATTTCACAAATTGCCTAATGATGGGTGCCAAGCACCTTACAAGGACCAAACAAAGGTCGCATGTCATCAAGCAAAGGTCCCCTAACGAAATTAGGGTATGACAACCACTAAGGGTACATAGAATGAATTGAAAAGTTCGATTTCGGGAACTTACCGGTTGAAGACCGAAGAATGAACGAAGAACGTTGAAGAACGGTTGAGAATCTTCGCAAAATCACCCACAGAAACGTTACTGATGCAAGCTCCATTGGAGCTTGTAGGCCTAGGATCTTCTTCATCAATGGATTCCTTTGCTTCTTGGAATATGAATGGCAGCGGAATGGAGAAGGAAGAGAGAGAGGAGACGCCACTTCAAGGAGAAGATGAGTCTAGAAGAAGCTCACCACCATAGGAGGCCATGGATAAGAGCTTGGAGGAAGAAGGAGATGAATGAAGGGAGAGGGAGAGAAGAGCACGAAATTTTGTGCTCCAAATGAGCTTTGAAATCTGAAGTTTAATATTCAAATGATCAAAGTTGAAAAAAATGCACACACATGACCTCTATTTATAGCCTAAGTGTCACACAAAATTGGAGGGAAATTCAAATTCACTTGAATTTGAAATTGAATTTGTGGAGCCAAACTTTGGAGCCAAAATTTCACTAATTATGATTAGTGAATTTTAGTTATGGTTCAGCCCACTAATCCAAGATCAATTCCAAGATTCTCCACTAAGTGTGCTTAGGTGTCATGAGGCATGAAAAGCATGAAGGACATGCACAAAGTGTGACTATATGATGTGGCAATGGGGTGTAGTAAGCAAACGCTCACCTCCCCCTCTAAAATTTAATTGGATTGGGCTTCTACCAATTCAATTAAATTTATTTCCAACCACACACATCAAATATCCACTTAGTGCATGTGAAATTACAAAACTACCCCTAATACAAAAACTAGTCTAGGTGCCCTAAAATACAAGGGCTGAAAAATCCTATATTTCTAGGGTACCCTACCTACATTATGGAGCCCTAAATACAAGGCCCAAAAATAATGAAACCTTAATCTAATATTTACAAAGATAAGTGGGCTCATACTTAGCCCATGGGCCTGAAATCTACCCTAAGGCTCATAAGAACCCTAGGGCCTTCTCTTGCATCTTTGGCCCAATCTACTTGGAGTTTTCTATCCAATGCCCTTGCGGGGTAGGATTGCATCATTCCCTCCCCCTTGAAAAGGATTTGACCTCAAATCCCGAGGTTCTTGAAACTCTGGGCTTTTTTCCTCAACACCTGTAAAAAGAACAAAAACATATGTATTAGTGGTGTTTAGTATGTTGAAGTAAGGTAAGGTTTGAAAACTCATTTCCTGGGCATCTTCCCATGAAGGAACATGGTTCCTCACCAACTCAATGAGTGGTGCTACAAGTATAGAGAAATATAGGGCAAACCTTTTGTAAATGTTTGTTAAGTCTTGGAAGCCCCAAATTTTTCTTACACTTGGTGGAGCAGGCCACTCAGGAATGACATTTATTCTCTTAGGGTTCATGGGAACCCCTTGCTCACAATTTAAAAAATTAAGAAAAGTAAAGCAATAGAACATACCTTTTTCTATATTTTCATGTTGATTATTCCTACCAAAAAGTATGACAAACCTAAGGTGTCCCATATGAGTGACTAAGTTTGTATTGAAACTAAAAATAAGAACAAACCTACCTAATGAGTCCCTATTGTCGCAACCTACCCTTCGGCGGGAGGGCGACGCGAGACTCGCGGGATGCGTGTTCCACGAAAGGAATACGCGCGGAGTCGCCACCAACGTTTATTTGAGGAAATCGTCGGAAAAACCGGAAAAGACGCGATCTACGAACTTTTTAGTGAAAGGTTCGGGAGTTGTATTTACGCACGGGGAAGGTATTAGCACCCCACACGTCCGTCCCTAGGGACGGCAGCCTTTAATCGAATGTGCAAACATGACTTTGATTTTTATGTTCCCTTTTATGTTCTTTATATCCTTTATACCCTTTTTATGTTTTTTTCTTTTTTGTGGTCGACAAGGGTGTTTCCCTTTGCTCCTACGTATTCCTCAATTTGGGATGAGAAAATCAGACCTACGTAGTTCTTTTGGAACAAAGTGTTTGGTTTAGTTGTTTTTTTGTCTTTTTTGCAAAATATGTTTTTATTGAACAAAAGGTTGTTTAAGGTATTGGACCATTAAACGGTCTTTTGATTTTGAAAGGGGAGAAACGTTAAGGCGTTGGACCATTAACGATCTCTTGTTTTTGAAAGGAGAGAAACGTTAAGGCATTGGACCATTTAACGATCTCTTGGGGTGGTCGACAAAAGCGGGGCTTTTGCTCCTACGTATCCTCAATGAGGAACTCAGACCTACGTAGTTCTTCTTTTTTTGATTTCCAACGTGGTTACGGCATGACCGAACGGTCGGAATTTATTTTAACCGAAGTTAATGGATAATACAATCCAAACGTTCGGTGGAAATTTATTTTATTTTTAAGTTAAGCGAGAAACGACTTAAGTAAAATGGCTTTAAGCACGTCAACAGGGGGTATAAAAAGTAAACAAAACGAGAATAAAAAGGCACGAAACACAATGTGGACCACTACGGGTACATAGAATGAATCGAAAAGCTTGGTTCGAGGTACTTACCCGCTGAAGATCGAAGGACGATGAAGAACGAATGAAGAACGTCGAAGAACGGTTGAAAGCTTTGCGAGATTCCTCACGGAAAACGTTACGGAAACGTTTCGGAAGCGCCTCGGCTTAGATTTTCTTCACGGAAACAATTTTTCCAAGCAATTTCCAAAGAGAGAGAAGTGTCTAAGGGGCTGGGATCCCTTCCTTCTTGCTTTCCTCCCCTATTTATAGCAAAATAGGGGAGGTGGTTGCCGCCCAGCTCGCCCAGGCGAGCTCAGCTCGCCCAGGCGAGCAGGGTTGCTTCCTCCAGAAGCAACCGCCTTCTGGAGGAATCTTCTGGAGGGCCCAAGTGGGCCTGGGTGCTATTTGCACCCCCATTTTTACTAAGTACACCCCCTCTGCTGTTTTTTGGTGATTCTTTTTTCGTAAAGTTACGGAAACTTACGAATTTCGTAACGATACTTGTTTTCTTTCCGTAATGTTACGGAACCTTGCGGATTACATAATCATCCCCTTTTTGACTTACGGAATGTTACGGAACCTCACTTAATTATGCAATGATGCTTCCATTCGATTTCCGGTGTGTCACGGAAACTTACGGATTGTGCATCAATATTTTTTTGGTTTTTCGGCATGTCCTGGAATTTCCTAAATTGCCTAATGATGGGTGCCAAGCACCTCACAAGGACCAAAGAATGGTCGCATGTCATCAAGCAAAGGTCCCCGGACGAAATTAGGGTATGACACCTATGTACACAAATCATGAAGATGTTGGGTGCACGAGTGATTTTACAAAAGAGTGTTGCACCACCCAAAGCATTCATCACACCACCTATTTTAGGGATTTGGTGCCTAATAATACCTATTTTGGGCACCAACAAAGCACAAGGATTTAATCTCTTGCGAACCAAACCCTCATCCAACAACTCCTTTACTTGAGGAATAAACTCAAGCCTAAGAGATGTGGCAATGATAACAAGTGTCTTTTTACAAAGGAGAAAATGTGGAGGTTGTCTAAGAAGGGAAATTTCTTTAATATTTGTCTTTATTTCAAAATATCTTTCCTTCATAGCTAACCTCTTGGAGGAGACACTTACCTCCTTACACTCCTCCTTAACCATTAAAGGTTGTCCTTCTTCTTGGGGGTAGATCTCTTCACTAGATTCTTCCCCTTTTGCTTCTTCACTTTTACTAGAGGAAGGTGAAGTAGTAGCCTCATCTTGGCTACTATAAATGTCTTGGCCCCTCATAATCATGGTTTTCTTGGTGGGGCATTGAGAAGTAATGTGTCCTCTTCCAAGACATTTAAAGCACTTCATGGAGCTAGTCTTCTCTTGCATACTAGCCTTAAGGGGTTGCTTTTCTATTGTCTTCCCCTTATCATCTTTGGGCTTAGAAGGTCTCACCCCTAAGATTCCTTGACCTTGGTCTTTCTTTGGATAAGAGTGAGAGCCATAAGATTTTGAAGTAGACTTCCTTTTAAGTTGTTGCTCTACCCTTATTTCCCAATCTAAATTAGCCTCTACATTGTCCTTCTCATGGAAGTATGGGAGTTTAATGTTAACCTCTTGAGGCTTTCTTTCATTTTCTCTCCTATGGGAGTGAGGTCTAAGATGTGACCTATGTCTTCCTTCATAATAGTCACGAAGTTCTTCACTTAGGCTCTTACAAGAGTTATGACTACTATAGGAGGCATGTTTTTCTTTTCTTAACTCTTTTAGTATTTTCCTTCTTTCATCTTCCCTTATTTTCTCCTTTTCATCTTGACTTATTTCTTTCGCTCTTTTTTTTCCTTTTTCTTTTCTCTCTTGTTTTTCTTTCCACAACTTAAGGGATCTCAACTCATCTAATATCTTATACAAGGGGTCCTTAGGAGTAGAACCCTCACCATTAACACTAGATGAAGAATGAAGACTCATGTTGGTTCCTAAGTTATGGTTCTTTCTTGTTGGGGGTTTGAAAACAAAAGGTAAAATAAACTATGGTTGAAACTAGCCAAAATACACACTAAAAGAGGTGTGAAAGATAAGGTAAAAACTAATCGGTAAAAGGCAAGCTACCTAGGCGGTTTGACAATGGAGAGTAAAGGAAATAAGCTATGAAAGTAAGCAAGAAATTGAAGTGCAAGAAATGCAAACTAGGCGGATCCTAAGAGTGTTTGGATGACCTCATTTAAGGTTCCCAACAAAACACTCACTATCCTAAGGGAAAATTGCCTAAAATTATTACACACAAATGGAAGTAGGGTGACCTATTGGAGGCTCCCAACTTACTTCCAATGAAAGGCCTTTTTGTTACAAAATTTGAAACCAAAGCAAATTGCCAATTACAAAATTACAAAAAAAAGTCGTTAATTGTGGTGGCTGTTCTCTCTTTGGTGTTTCACTCAATTTGGAGTGCTTCTTAGTCCAATAGTTCTTAAGGTGGTTGGCCCCTTGCTTCTTGACTCAAATTCTTCAAGGTATGGCATCAATCCTCCTTTCCAATTCCCTATATGGCAACTCACAACCAAGGAAACAAAGAGACAAGCAATAACCAAAGACCAAAAAAAAATGAAATGAAAGCTAAACCAATAGATTTTTAACAAGACAAATTTCCAAGGATTATTCAACAATTAAAGCAATGAAAAGCACAAAAAAGCAAGCTAGGACTCAAAGAGAAACCTAGAATGGCTCTAGAGTAGAGTAGAAAAACTCTAAAAAAAAAGACTCAAGAAACCTCTAGTTTTGGCACTTGTTTTCACAATAATTTTCAATTGAAATTTCAGAACTAGGATTGGTATAAAATAGGCACCAATTATAGAACAAATTTTGAGCCAAAACAACAAGCACACTTTCCTTTTTTTTTTCCCTGGACACTGATTTTTCTGCCAACTTGTGAGATTTTTCTTATTTTTTCCGTTAATCCAAATCGCTTGGTTCTTTTTTTATAATTTTTTTCCAGATGTCTAGAAAATTCAGTAAAACTTTCAGCTCAAAAAACGTAGTGACCAATTCCCAGTAATTTATACAAGTTCGTATGTTCAAGCTGCCAGCACCAGCGATTTCAACCTAGAAATCAAGAGTAGTGTTTATGTTGCTTAAGGCTTGGATAGTTACAATTTGTGTTTGCTTATGCTCAATTATCTTGAATAACACAATTAAAGAGAGCTTAAGACTTATTTTGATTCACAAATCCAACCACAACTCAGCACCACAACTCAACTTCATCATAGGCATCATGTAGGAAACTTAGAAAGCAAAAAAAAAGTTCAAGAACAAGACTACTTCTAGGAATTGATTTAGAACATGTTATGAACTAAATAACATGCATGAATTAGACTCAAAATTAAAAAGATAGGCTAAGAATGACAAGAATACATGAACAAATGTATCTAGAATTCAATCAACAAAATAAAATTCGACACAAACTTAGAACATAATGTGACAATTACTATGACTAAACATGACTCTAAGACAACATGGATTAAGTGATTTACACTTAGATTTTTGTGTTTTTTTTTTCTAATCAATATTTTGGAACAAAATTTAGATCTAAAGGTTCAGCACAAGAATATTATGAATGAAAATTGATAGAACCTAAAATCAACACAAAAACAAGATTCAAGAGTAGATCTACAAATTTTGAACCATAGAAATGCAAGAACAAGTGTAGATCTAAGATTTAATCGGTTTATTTTTTTTTAATCTACTCTAAACAGCACCAAACCACAAGACAATGGAGGATATACATGGAGAATAAGACGAAGAACAAGGAATTAAAGAGAATTCACCGAACAAAAAGATAGAGGAAGCAAAAGAACATCACCTAGATGAAGATGCTCTGATACCACATGATGCAAGCTCCATTGGAGCTTGTAGGCCTAGGATCTTCTTCATCAATGGATTCCTTTGCTTCTTGGAATATGAATGGCAGCGGAATGGAGAAGGAAGAGAGAGAGGAGACGCCACTTCAAGGAGAAGATGAGTCTAGAAGAAGCTCACCACCATAGGAGGCCATGGATAAGAGCTTGGAGGAAGAAGGAGATGAATGAAGGGAGAGGGAGAGAAGAGCACGAAATTTTGTGCTCCAAATGAGCTTTGAAATCTGAAGTTTAATATTCAAATGATCAAATTTGAAAAAACTGCACACACATGACCTCTATTTATAGCCTAAGTGTCACACAAAATTGGAGGGAAATTCAAATTTCACTTGAATTTGAAATTGAATTTGTGGAGCCAAACTTTGGAGCCAAAATTTCACTAATTATGATTAGTGAATTTTAGTTATGGTTCAGCCAACTAATCCAAGATCAATTCCAAGATTCTCCACTAAGTGTGTGTCGCAACCTACCCTTCGGCGGGAGGGCGACGCGTGACTCGCGGGATGCGTGTTCCACGAAAGGAATACGCGCGGAGTCGCCACCAACGTTTATTTGAGGAAAACGTCGGAAAAACCGGAAAAGACGAGATCTACGAACTTTTTAGTGAAAGGTTCGGGAGTTGTATTTACGCACGGGGAAGGTATTAGCACCCCACACGCCCGTCCCAAGGGACGACAGCCTTTAATCGAATGTGCAAACATGACTTTGATTTTTATGTTCCCTTTTATGTTCTTATATCCTTTATACTCTTTTTATATTTTTTCCTTTTTTGTGGTCGACAAGGGTGTTTCCCTTTGCTCCTACGTATTCCTCAATTTGGGATGAGAAAATCAGACCTACGTAGTTCTTTTTTATCAAGTGATTCTTTTTACTTTAAGAGGTGATCATTTTAAGGCGTTGGACCTTAAAAAAGGATCCATTTTACTTAGTGGGAAATTGAAATGACGAACTTCAAAAGCCTATTTTTGTGGACGAGCTTGACTAGGCGAGTTGATTTTAGCCTTAGTTTCACTTTAGTTATTAATCAATTCGATTAAGAATGAGAAATCCCAAAGAAAAAACGTCCGATTGATTTTCCGCTTTATTTTACTAAAAGATGTTTTTTTTTTATTATTTATATTATTTTTTACCTCTTTTTTGATTTCCAACGTGGTTACGGCATGACCGAACGGTCGGAATTTATTTTAACCGAAGTTAATGGATAATACAATTCAAACGTTCGGTGGAAATTTATTTTATTTTTAAGTTAAGCGAGAAACGACTTAAGTAAAATGGCTTAAGCACGTCAACAGGGGGTATAAAAAGTAAACAAAACGAGAATAAAAATGCACGAAACACAATGTGGACCACTACGGGTACATAGAATGAATCGAAAAGCTTGGTTCGAGGTACTTACCCGTTGAAGATCGAAGAACGATGAAGAACGAATGAAGAACATCGAAGAACGGTTGAAAGCTTTGCGAGATTCCTCACGGAAAACGTTACGGAAACGTTTCGGAAGCGCCTCGGCTTAGATTTTCTTCACGGAAACAATTTTTCCAAGCAAATTCGAAAGAGAGAGAAGTGCCTAAGGGGCTGGACCCCTTCCTTCTTCATTTCCTCCCCTATTTATAGCAAAATAGGGGAGGTGGTTGCCGCCCAGCTCGCCCAGGCGAGCAGGGTTGCTTCCTCCAGAAGCAACCGCCTTCTGGAGGAATCTTCTGGAGGGCCCAAATGGGCCTGGGTGCTATTTGCACCCCCATTTTTACTAAGTACACCCCCCTCTGCTGTTTTTTGGTGATTCTTTTTTCGTAAAGTTACGGAAACTTACGAATTTCGTAACGATACTTGTTTTCTTTCCGTAATGTTACGGAACCTTGCGGATTACATAATCATCCCCTTTTTGACTTACGGAATGTTACGGAACCTCACTTAATTATGCAACGATGCTTCCATTTGATTTCCGGTGTGTCACGGAAACTTACGGATTGTGCATCAATATTTTTTGGTTTTTTTCGGCATGTCCTGGAATTTCACAAATTGCCTAATGATGGGTGCCAAGCACCTCACGAGGACCAAAGAATGGTCGCACGTCATCGAGCAAAGGTCCCCGGACGAAATTAGGGTATGACAGTTGCCCCTCTTTACTTGTCTTTTATTGGAGATAAAAGGAAAGTAAAGATAAGACACTAATTTCGTCCCTCTCGATTTGACGAGAGTCGCAGGTGACCGTAAAATCTCCACATGCAAATGACTTGTTGTTCCCAAAATTTCACAAATTGCCTAACGATGGGTGCCAAGCACCTCACAAGGACCAAAGAATGGTCGCATGTCATCAAGCAAAGGTCCCCGAAAATCAGTGTATGACACTAATTTCGCTCCTCGAGAGTCGCGGGCGACCATGAAATTTCCACATGTAAATGACTTGTTGTTCCCGGAGGAACAAAAGGTGCAGAAGACTGTGTCAGCCTCTGCATGCTATCAAGCGTTCTGTCTTACAGATAGCAAAAGAATGTTTATACGGATAACCACTCGGGTATTTCCGCGTATCATCGGGCCCGCCGCCTCTGGATGATACAAGGGTGCAGAATGACCAAACTTGGTCTCTGCTTGTCATCGGGCCCGCCGCCTCTGGATGACAAAAGGGTGCGAATAACCATAAGGTATCTCCGCGTATCATGGGTGCAGAATGACCAAACTTGGTCTCTGCTTGTCATCGGGCCCGCCGCCTCTGGATGACAAAAGGGTGCGAATAACCATAAGGTATCTCCGCGTATCATGGGTGCAGAATGACCAAACTTGGTCTCTGCTTGTCATCGGGCCCGCCGCCTCTGGATGACAAAAAGGGTGCGAATAACCATAAGGTATCTCCGCGTATCATGGGTGCAGAATGACCAAACTTGGTCTCTGCTTGTCATCGGGCCCGCCGCCTCTGGATGACAAAAAGGTGCGGATAACCATAAGGTATCTCCGCGTATCATGGGTGCAGAATGACCAAACTTGGTCTCTGCTTGTCATCGGGCCCGCCGCCTCTGGATGACAAAAAGGTGCGGATAACCGTAAGGTATCTCCGCGTATCATGGGTGCAGAATGACCAAACTTGGTCTCTGCTTGTCATCGGGCCCGCCGCCTCTGGATGACAAAAGGGTGCGAATAACCATAAGGTATCTCCGCGTATCATGGGTGCAGAATGACCAAACTTGGTCTCTGCTTGTCATCGGGCCCACCGCCTCTGGATGACAAAAAGGTGCGGATAACCGTAAGGTATCTCCGCGTATCATGGGTGCAGAATGACCAAACTTGGTCTCTGCTTGTCATCGGGCCCGCCGCCTCTGGATGACAAAAGGGTGCGAATAACCATAAGGTATCTCCGCGTATCATGGGTGCAGAATGACCAAACTTGGTCTCTGCTTGTCATCGGGCCCGCCGCCTCTGGATGACAAAAAGGTGCGGATAACCGTAAGGTATCTCCGCGTATCATCGGGCCCACCGCCTCTGGATGATACAAGGGTGCATGTCACATGACCTCAGGGTCAGTATGACAAAGATTATGGGGCGGCCGACAAAAGCAAGGCTCTTGCTCCTACGTATCCTCCAATGAGGAAATCAGACCTACGTAGTTCTGGATAACTTGTGAGACTTGAAAAGTCTCCATCGGAAAATGCTGACATCTCCGGAAAGGGCGCAGATGACCATATTGGTCTCTGCTCGTCAATCACACTTGGGGTCACTGAATGACGAGGTGCGGATAACCGTAAGGTGTCTCCGCGGGCTACCAGCTCTTGAGTCATGACAACAAAAGGCGGTATGGTCGACAAAAGCGAGGCTTTTGCTCCTACGTATCCTCCAATGAGGAACTCAGACCTACGTAGTTCTGGATAACTTGTGAGACTTGAAAAAGTCTTGGTGTTTTCTCCACTAAAACGCAAACATGCTTTAGCAAAGAGACAAATATTCCAACTGATTAGAGCAGCATATGCCTTTTTGAGTGAAAAACAATGCGTCTACCGGGGAAGGAGAGTCTGCTGATGAAATCTCCCATAACCATAAATGAGATTTTGGATGTTAGCATTTCGTTTCTAAATGACCATTTAGAGGAAACACTGGGTTCGACAAAAATAGAAGAAATCCACTCAAAGTGTATCAATCTCGCACAGGTAAGTGTTTCATCCTAATTCCGAACCATAGATATGTCATGACTTGACTTTGCAAATTATTTCCTATCAAATCAAAAATTACATGCGTGATCATGGATCAATAGGGCTTCCCTTGGGAATGGGTTCTTTTGGTGGTTTCTTCTTTCGGCTTTCGTGTGTTTTTGGCTTTTGATTTTTCTGGCTTTTTCTTTTTCTGTTTTTTTTTGTTTAGTGCGGGGCGAGAAAAAAAAGGGTCGCTAGCGCACGGGATTTTGGTTGGTAATTAAAGGGAGAAGACCATTTTAGGTCGTGGTTTCCTTTCCTTCTTTTTGTTCATTTGGTGATAATTCTGTATTGTTCAGATATTGTCTGGTCCAAAGACCTCTCTGCACATTACTTCTGTTTTCTTTCGATCCTTGATCAGGAGCTTTATTTCCTTCTTTTCTCTTTTTTCTTTCTCCCATTCTTTGATTGGGAATTTTCTTTCTTTTCTTTTTGCTTTCTCCCATTTTTTGATTGGGAATTTCCTTTCTTTTCTTTTTTGCTTTCTCTTTGATTGGAAATTTTCCTTCTCTTCCTTTTTGCTTCCGAGAGTAAGGATTATGGTGAGTCAGGATTTTGGCTCAAGGTTTGTAGAATGGCTAGACATGATACATGTCGGGGTTTGGTTTGGTTCAAGGATAAAAAGGGATGCCCCACATTATTTCCATGACACAAATGCAAAAATGATGATTTGGAAACTTCATGCAAAACTGGTCATGCATGCACCTATGTGGACACTCAAGTGTCAAATTTTTATGGTCATGTGATGCTAGGGCTCAGGATTCATTTCCTCTATTTTAGTCAACCCAATGTTTCCAAAATATGTTCTTTTATCAATTTGTGCATTCATCCGAGTCCATTTTGGGCGTCCGGGAAAATTTTCACAGCGTTCCCTTCAGGTGTATACACATTTTTTTCAAAAACTAGTTATGATCAGTGAATTTTTCCAAAGAAAAGTTGGAAGTCATCTCTTTCAAAAGCATGTTGGTTTTTCAGCTTGACAACTTATTTTTTCTTTTTTCTCCTTCCTTTTTTTTTATCATTATCATTTGTTTATTTCTTTTTCTTGTTTTTTTTTCTTTTTTTTTTCCATGAGGTATTTTGCTACCTAAACATGTGCATATTTTTGTGAGGTATTTTTGCTATATACATGCATATCCAAGGTATCTTGCCACCTAAACATACATATATATGTTTTGTGAGGTATTTTTTTGCTACATACACGCACATCTAAGGTATCTCTCTACCTAAACATACATATATATATTTTGTGAAGTATTTTTTTGTTTACATACATGCATATCTAAGGTATCTTTCTACCTAAACATACATATATTTTTTGTGAAGTGTTTTTTTGTTTACATACATGCATATCTAAGGTATCTTTCTACCTAAACATACATATATATTTTGTGAAGTGTTTTTTTTTTTTTGTTTACATACATGCATATCTAAGGTATTTTCACTACCTAAACATACATATATATATTTTGTGAGGTATGACTACCTTCCGAGCTTGCGCTTGTTTTATTTAAATCCCCAGGATCATGAGCAACTAGGTGCATCCTACTATAAAAAGCGATCAAATAACAAACATAGATTCAAAAGGTACTAGGTTGCCTCCTAGTAGCGCTTCTTTAACGTCTTTAGCTGGACGCCTTATGACTTGTCGGTCACTGACCTAGTACTTTGCTTACCTTTGGCTTTGGACTTGGTTGCCTATTGGTCGGCCATGTGTCGTAGGCAACGCTCTAACCTTTTTATGGATGAGCTGAGGTGAACTTTAGTGGTGATGGCGGTGTGTCTATTGCCCGCTACCGTCCATCCCAATGCTGCTGTGGTGTCTCGCCCTGCGCCTGCCTGGGGGCGCAACACTTCTAGATGAAAACTCGATTGGTAGGGGGCCTGATGACCCTGCTGGGGGCAACAGGCACTCCCTTGAACTGATAGAGACCCGTATTTAGAGCTTGACAACTCCAAGACCCTGTTGGACTTCTTCGGGTCCACTGGGTGTCTTGCAGGCGCGATCCCTGCAAACAATAGATGAAATCAGAAATCAGTTGAGCGATGTGCATACTTACCTATGATGACGTGACCTTGCCGGGGGGGTACGGGCACCCTGTAGGACTGATAGAGGCCCGTAACCAGAGCTGGAAACCCCAGGGCCCTGTTGGACTTTTTCGGGTCCACTGGGTGTCTTGTGGGTGCGATCCCTGCAAACAATAGATGGTATCAGAAATCAGTTGAACTATATGCATACTTACCCATGTCGGGACGACACAGACCAACCGATACTTTTGCAGGGGGAGATTGGCATTGCGGTCGCTGGGCAGAATGTTGCTAAGTAGCAATGTCATCTATATCTGTGTAAGAGTTGTCATGTTGGTGCGCATGATCCGCACTCGTCTCTTTACAGCGGCACGAATGAAATCTTGCCCCGGTATGCATAGTAGCTGTGTAATAGCCTCCCTCTCTGGTTGTGCTCGCACAGTTGGCCCTCCTCCAATATCAGGGGGTGGCCCAGGAACCGTTAAAAGGAAACTACTGATCCCTTAACCGGGAGTGCAAGTCTCGGTTAAGCATTTAAGGACAGAGGACCTTAAATTATCTTAAGGTGTGGATATGGAGCCCACTGAAAGTGAGGACGCGTAGTCCTCTGAAGGTGAGGGCATGTAGCCCTACAAAGGTGAAGGCACATGACCCTTTGACGGCGAGGACGTGTAGTCCTCTGAAGTTGAAGGTACATGACCCTTTGAAGGCGAGGACGTGTAGTCCTCTGAAGGTGAAGGTAACTAGTACCCAAGGTGAGGGCGTGTAGCCCTCTCAAGGCGAGGACTTATAGTCCTCTGGAGGTGAGGGCGTGCAGCCCTCTGGTGGTGAGGACGTGTAGTCCTCTCAAGGCGAGGACGTGTAGTCCTCTGACGGTGAGGGTAACTAGTACCCAAGGTGAGGGCGTGTAGCCCTCTCAAGGCGAGGACATGTAGTCCTCCGGAGGTAAGGGCATGCAGCCCTCTGATGGTGAGGACGTGTAGTCCTCTGAAGGTGAGGGCGTGTAGCCCTACAAAGGTGAAGGCACATGACCCTTTGAAGGCGAGGACGTGTAGTCCTCTGAAGGTGAAGGTAACTAGTACCCAAGGTGAGGGCGTGTAGCCCTCTCAAGGCGAGGACTTATAGTCCTCTGGAGGTGAGGGCGTGCAGCCCTCTGGTGGTGAGGACGTGTAGTCCTCTCAAGGCGAGGACGTGTAGTCCTCTGACGGTGAGGGTAAGTAGTACCCAAGGTGAGGGCGTGTAGCCCTCTCAAGGCGAGGACATGTAGTCCTCTGGAGGTAAGGGCGTGCAGCCCTCTGATGGTGAGGACGTGTAGTCCTCTCAAGGCGAGGACGTGTAGTCCTCTGACGGTGAGGGTAACTAGTACCCAAGGTGAGGGCGTGCAGCCCTCTCAAGGCGAGGACATGTAGTCCTCTGGAGGTGAGGGCGTGCAGCCCTCTGATGGTGAGGACGTGTAGTCCTCTGAAGGTGAGGGCGTGTAGCCCTACAAAGGTGAAGGCACATGACCCTTTGACGGCGAGGACGTGTAGTCCTCTGAAGTTGAAGGTACATGACCCTTTGAAGGCGAGGACGTGTAGTCCTCTGAAGGTGAAGGTAACTAGTACCCAAGGTGAGGGCGTGTAGCCCTCTCAAGGCGAGGACTTATAGTCCTCTGGAGGTGAGGGCGTGCAGCCCTCTGGTGGTGAGGACGTGTAGTCCTCTCAAGGCGAGGACGTGTAGTCCTCTGACGGTGAGGGTAAGTAGTACCCAAGGTGAGGGCATGTAGCCCTCTCAAGGCGAGGACATGTAGTCCTCTGGAGGTAAGGGCGTGCAGCCCTCTGATGGTGAGGACGTGTAGTCCTCTCAAGGCGAGGACGTGTAGTCCTCTGACGTTGAGGGTAATTAGTACCCAAGGTGAGGGCGTGCAGCCCTCTCAAGGCGAGGACATGTAGTCCTCTGGAGGTGAGGGCGTGCAGCCCTCTGATGGTGAGGACGTGTAGTCCTCTCAAGGCGAGGACGTGTAGTCCTCTCAACGGTGAGGGTAACTAGTACCCAAGGTGAGGGCGTGTAGCCCTCTCAAGGCGAGGACTTATAGTCCTCTGGAGGTGAGGGCGTGCAGCCCTCTGGTGCTGAGGACGTGTAGTCCTCTCAAGGCGAGGACGTGTAGTCCTCTGACGGTGAGGGTAACTAGTACCCAAGGTGAGGGCGTGTAGCCCTCTCAAGGCGAGGACATGTAGTCCTCTGGAGGTAAGGGCGTGCAGCCCTCTGATGGTGAGGACGTGTAGTCCTCTCAACGGTGAGGGTAACTAGTACCCAAGGGTCCACCCTTATGAGAAAGCAAGAGATCGACTCATCGAGAGGACTGGTCATCCCAAATCCACAAGATTTGGACATTAGATGTAGGAAATCTATGCAGTTAACATGATTTTTAGGGATGCAGATGCATGCAACCTTTGTCGTGAAATTTGGTAAATGCGGACTTCATATGAAACAATGCTATGTAATGGAAAGTTGTACAATGTTCATGACATTCTTTCCCTATTTTGTGATTTTGATTTTGATTTAATTTTTTTTGGAAAACACAGATTGACTGTCCTTTTGAAAGAGGTGATAATTCATGCAACCTCATCCTATCTTTTTGCAAATCTCTCCGGGAACTCCCTCAGAGTGTATGTTCTGTTTGATTTAGTCACTTGACCGTTTTGGAGTGACGGGAATGGAGCCGTTTGATGCTTAATCAATCTATTGAAATTCCAGGGCTTGTCTCCCTTTTTTTTCTTGTTTAAAAACATCGACGGGTGTGAACTTTTGATCGGCCCCTATGTTCACTTGAGGCTCATGCACGGTGCCCCTCATTGCCCCAGTGTAAGGCTTTGAGGTACCAATCGTTGCCTTTCGTCATGACCTTGTAGGAGGGAACCTATTGGGTGAGAACTGCTAATCTGCCCCTAGGTTCGCTTGAGGTTTTTGCATAGTGCCTTTCGTTGCCCCAGCTAGGGCTTAGAGGTACCAAGTGTTGTCTTGTTTTCACGACCTCGTAGTGAGGAAGAATGAAAGAAGCAGTTGATTCTTGCAAAAAGAATTTTCCAAGGACGAGAAATAGTTGAAGGATCTTTCAGTTGATGGATTAAGTCAAATGACTCCTATGTAGAAGCAAGATGTTTTGATGTCTTAATGATGCCAAAGGATCAAGTGCTTCCAAGTTTTATTCGAGACAAGAAATCAAGATATATGATCAATTTGATCTCTAGAATCATAGGAAGAAGTTTCCAAATTGAAAAACAAAAGGTTTGACCAAAGAATCCTATCATTTCAAATTGAGATTTGCTCTCTGGTAATCGATTACCAGCAGTTGAAAATGTTTTAATTCAAATTTTTAAAACCTGTAATCGTTTACATAAGTCTTGTAATTGATTACCAGAGGGGATTTTCAGAAAATAATTTCCAAGAGACATATCTATTCAAATGTTTTATGAATGGCCATTCAAATGTTTTAAAGAGAGTTTTCATTGCCCAAACAGTTTTATCCTCTCGAAAGATCAAGAGTTTTTCTGAACTGAAATGTCTTATCCTCTCAAAAAGATTCCTTGGTCAACCACTTGCTTATTCAATAAGGAATTTTTGATTGATCTTCATTTTACAATCTACCTCTTTTACGAGAGACCTCTTCTTCTCTTCTTCTTATTTCTGAAAAGGGATTAAGAGACTGTGGGTCTCTTGTTGTAGGGGATTCTTGAACACAAGGGAAGGGTTATCCCTGTGTGCATTGTTAATCCGAAAAGAGAGAGTGAAAGTTTAATTGGGGAATAGTCTTTGCATCTTAACCCCCTTTTTCTTAAGGTAACTGAGGCCATTTGTCCAACATCCTATTCTTGATAACTCACTTCTCTCTAAAAAGACAAAATGAGGTCACATGAACGTCTATATTTTTACTTGAAAACACAGTCAATCAAATGCCTTTTTATTTTTTTATTTTGAAACTTATTTTTTATTTTGAAACTTATTTGTTTTGAACTTTGCTCGTTGTTTTACGGCACCCCCACCAACGTGCAAGATGAGTAATCTCTGATTGAACGGTCTTGGAAGTCAACACTCAGGAGCGCAGGTTGCTTGAGCAAACCGACCAATGACTTACACCCACATTCCGGTGAAAGTTGAATAAGCAAACATGCGTTTGTGAGAGGATGAGGGACAAAGATATCAACTTTATCCATTTCATTTAACATTGTAGCTGTGGTTTACAATAATGGCATCAACTTGGAAACCCTGATGAGTCATTAGGGACACCTAACAACAGCTTTCAAAATTGCCCCATGTGTGGCATCTCTTGTCAATGTCAGGATTTACACGCAATTCTCCTCAAATTTCAGCCAGCCCGCATCAATTAGACCTTGCACCTTACGCTTCAGAGCCCTACAATGCTCAATGGAACGCCCCGGGGCTTCTCCGTGACAAGCACACATTGCGTTCGAGTCGTATTCTCGGAGAAATGGAGGTTGATGAACCTTGGCTAGGGTTATGGCTACCATTGAATTATCAAGTAGATATGGGAGCAAGTCAGCATAGGACACTGGAATTGGGGTGAATTCTACAGGCTTTCTCGCTGCAAAATTCACTTCTTGGTTGGTGTTTTTGGTTTGTGCTAAAGGTGGTGTTCGTCATTGGAAGTGCGGTAGACAGACTTTGTGGTAGATTTAGGGATGGCCTTTGTGGATAACTGGGTGGTGGGTAAGGAGAAAGTTTGTTATTGGCTGAGTAAAGATATTGTTGGGTTGGTGGGAAATTTGGCCGTACAGGAATGGCAGTCACAGCATGGGTTTCTCCCTCATCCTCACCCTCTTTATTTGCCCCAGTTTTCTCAGTCGTCCTAGTAGGATGATCAAATTTGCCTCTTTTCGGACCCACATTGATTCTTTCACTGGCGAAGACCAAATCTGCAAAGCTTGAGGGTGCGCAGCCCACCATCTTTTCATAGTAGAGTACCGATAATGTGTCTAACATCACGATTATCGTCTCCCTTTCCATTATTGGGGGTACCACCTGGGCCGCCAGATCCCTCCACCTTTTGGGTGTGTTCTTTGAATGATCCGTCCCCCTTTTTGCACATGTTCTGTAGTTGCATCATATCCGGAACCATATCAAAATTGTACTGATACTGCCTAACAAAGGCAACCATTAGGTCCTTCCAAGAATGGACTCGGGAAGGTTCCAAGTTAGTGTACCAGGTAACAGCTACCCCAGTAAGACTTTCTTGGAAGGAATGTATCAACAATTCCTCATCTTTTGCGTATTCCCCTATCTTCTGAAAATACATCTTTAGATGGTTCTTGAGACAAGTAGTCCCCTTGTACTTGTCAAAGTCCAGCACCTTGAACTTGGGAATGACCATGTTTGGGTATTAGGAACAACTTTTCTAGGTTAGCAAAGGCATAATCTTCACCTCCTTCAATGGCC
The DNA here is from genome assembly GCF_000004515.6 of Glycine max. NCBI lineage: Eukaryota > Viridiplantae > Streptophyta > Magnoliopsida > Fabales > Fabaceae > Glycine > Glycine max. The sequence continues at coordinate 26,609,386 of NC_038245.2, read as the reverse complement.
CTGAGCCTTTCCTTTAGATGATCCGCCTTTCCCTTTTCGGCCATAGTAGGAGGGGCTCTTCCCACCGCAAAATGCAATGGTTGTGGTTGTGGGCGAAACTGAGGGCCCTCCAAAGTGTTTTCAAAGGGTATACCACCAACTGCTTGCCCTTCAGTGGCATATCCGAGCCAAGGCTCGAAGTCAGCTAGATTGTGGTGGGGAATTTCTTGTGTCTCCCCCATGGTTTGAGAGATATGTGCCTGATCAGTTTGGGGTTGTTGGCTCTCAATGAGTATCGGAGTGGAGTTATTGAGATTTTCATTGAGAGTGTACGCCACGTTGGGTGGTGTATAGTTGGGAGGCAAGCCATATGGCGGGAAGGCGTGCTCGTTTTGAATTTGTACATTATGGGGGCTGCCCGTACTTCCCAAATCTTTGCCTACCATATCTGAGGTTGGATGATTCATTTGGTTGATGCCGGATGGGGACATCAGGTTCACCTTAGCAACAATGCTGGTAGCGGCAATTGCAACCGCATTGGCTTCCATTATCTTCTTCACACTCATCATGGCCTCGGCTTTCCTTCTGTGTCCAGCATCTTGGGATGTTCCCAGCCTTTGATGACAGCTTTCCAGGTTCTGCTATCCAGTGATCTAGCTCTAGCACAAGTTCGGTAAGGGCGTCGTAAAGCGTGTCCCTTTCTTTTTTATAACAATGATTAAGTTCATTTTTTATTTTATTTTATTTTTCAAGGAAAGAATGCAATGAGCAATGCAAGCAATGAAAAGCATGGATGTATGCTGAAATTCTGATACCAGGGGACAGATGTCGTACCGGATGTCACGACATCACGCTTCAGAACATGCAGATTATATGTGTCCGTATGAACAGATTACACAAGTAAATAACACAAGAGAATTGTTAACCCAGTTCGGTGCAACCTCACCTACATCTGGGGGCTACCAAGCCAGGGAGGAAATCCACTCTCAATAGTGTTAGTTCAAGGTCTAACAGCCCCTGTTTACAACCTTCTCACCTAACCACTACCCGTGCGATCTCTACCTAAGAACCACTCTTAGATATGAGAACCTCCGCTCACTCCCTCTCACTCACACTCCCGTGTTTACAATTAAGTCAAAGACACACCAGAGATCAACTCTGAACAAAAGAGATCAACTCTACACACTAGAGATCAACTCTACACACTAGAGATCAACTCTACACACTAGAGATCAACTCTACACACATAGGTCCAACACTTGATGTTAGGGTACCATCAAGGTGGCTCACAAATCACTCAAGTCCCAAAACTCACAAAATAACTCTTCGATCCCGGACTTGGTACAGAACTCGTGCAGCCTCCATGTTTTTATAGCCGTGTACGATTCTGGGCTGCAACTTCTTGATGCTGGATGAGATCTATCACTTTCCTGAAAATCTGCAGTTAAAGAACTAAAAGATAACTTTTGATCTTTTAGTTTGAATCTTTAATCTTTAATCTTTAATCCCTGAACGAACTCTTCTACTTTGAAATTCGAACTTTAATGATCTTTTAATTCGTTCCAAAAGATAGATCATCTAATCTCTTGCTAACTGCACAATAATCTGTTAAAGATATAACAGATTTATATGTCCAGTATTATCGGGCCGGATGTCAGGACATCGTGTCCGACATCGTGGATCCTGCAGCTTCACTTCTGCACTTGTCTTTTATCTTGCATTGTACAGCAACTCCAGTATTCTCGGGCAGGATGTCAGGACATTGTATCCGACATCGTGGATCCTGCAGCTTCACTTCTGCACTTGACTTTTATCTTGCATTGTACAGCAACTCCAGTATTCTCGGGCAGGATGTCAGGACATTGTATCCGACATCGTGGATCCTGCAACTTCAATTCTTCATTTGACATTTTATCTTGCCTTGTGCATTGTGCAGCCCGATCTTATTCCTTGACATAACGTTGGACATCACGTGCAGCAACTCCAGCTTTCCTTCATTGTCTAAGTGCTTATGTTTTAACAAAATCTTAGCCAATCTTTTAAAGCTCAGTAGAGCTAAACACTAACATATGCGAATGGTGTACAGTTGAAGTATTGCGAATTTTTACGCAAGATATGGGGTTGAATCAATTTAGATTTTCAACATGGTCCATGACATCTTTGTCAAGGTGAAACTGGAAGTAACAAGGACATCAATAATCCTAAATATGTTTGGCAGTAGACGAAGCAGTGATGTGACTCGATTCATCTTTTGCCCCAATTTTGCAAGACGGTTACTTCCATATTTCAACTTGACTTGATGAACCTTTTTGTAAAAGCATGAGCTTGGTTCAACCCTATAATCCAAGGAATGGCAATTCTGATCGCCAATACTTCAACAACATCTCATAGGGATGAATGACTCGGGCATACTTTAAGCTTATGCATGGAAAATGTAATTATGAAATTGAGATGCCCGAAGAAACACCATTTCCTAGTTAACCATGCATTAGGTACCATGTTCAATTATTTTGTTTTTAAGTGAAACGGGTTTATGATCCCAACATGGTTGGCTCGTGGTGCCTAACACATGAAACTAAGAATGTAGTGTGAAGTTTCACGCTTCCCCCTTTTTTGTTTTTGTTTTGTAGAGGAAAACGCAAGGATGAGCAAACATGAAAACAAATGGTATGCAATTTTGCAGATCAAAAAGTTTGTTGATGATGCCATGACCATGCAAAATGTGAGGCTGGAATATGATAACGGACAAATGCAGGATATGTCCATTATGATGTTATGAAGAGATGCTTATGCGATGCATGATATGAATGCATTTTACGGACACGAGAGCTCGGAAAATTATCTCTTCTTACTTGCGCATTTGGGGGCGCAGTGCCCCATGTGTACAATTAAGAAGGTGATATGGACCTTCCGGCTTCCCGTGACAAAGGACGAGACCAACATACAATGCATGCTAGAGATAAAATGCGGGAGTGACTTGATTTGCACAAGCTTTTTGGAGTAGAAACATGGGACCAACTCATTTTATTTCAAAAAGGAAGTCGTATCTAGTCAAGGTCTGAGAGACCATACAAGTTTCCTAACGATTTCTAATTATGTGGGCCATTAAGTCTATCATATGCTGACAATAGCCGAGAAGCCCATGAATCTCTTCGGGGGCGGAGTAGGTGTCTGCCATCGCCTTGGCCTTGGCTAACAATCGGAGAAGTTCTTGACTCCCGTTCAAGGTAAGAGCAAACCGATCCATCCACATGGTTGCCTCTTGGTGTAAAGAGTCGATCACCCTTCCTCTAGCCTCTTTTTCCGCGTATACTTGGGCATATTCGTCCGCAATCCTATGCTCGTGGGCCGCGGCTAGACCTAACTTTTCTTGGTACTTGGCGATGATAGCTAGCATGTTGGTCTCCGTCTTGCATAAACGCTGAGACAAGCTTCTTTTGGACCTTGAACAGGCAACTAACTCCTCTTTCAAAACCATGCCATGTGCTCGCGACTGGTCCCTTTCTTCCCTTCGCAACTTGAGTTCACTATTGCTACCCCATAGAGCTCCGCGAAATTTGTTCCGGCCATACTCTTCCTTGCGAGCCCTCTTGGTCTCTTGTTCAAGGGCTCTTGCGGTAATTGCATTCTCTTCCCGTAACCCGGCACACTCCTTCCGAACGTGTGTAGCGGCCAACTTGAACTTCTCCTTGGCAAGTTTTGCCTTTCCTAACTCGCTTTTGAGAGCTTGGACTTCTTTGTCTTCTTCCGGTGCTTCAAAATTCTCTTCGCTGACGACTTTTAACTTGGCGAGCCAATCTAAACCTCGTATATGAACTTTCAGCCATTCGTGGTACCCACCAATGATGCCATTACGAATGCCTCTAAGCTCTTGATCTTTCCTTAACGGGGTTTCCCATGCCTTATGGATTCTTTGTATAGTCTTGGAATTTTGTGCGCCGAAATCCCTCACAAGGAAAGGAGACATGCTTTCTTCCGTCGGTGCTCCCCTCATGGGGTACCCTAGTTGTCTTATAGCGAGCGCGGGATTGTAGTTAATACAACCCCTCGTTCCTACCAACGGAATGTTTGGGTATCTTCCACATGAGAAAAGGACTCCTTCTTTTCCTTCCTTCCATCGGGGGAACCAACTGATTGTTCTACCTCCTATCCCGGCCAAGAGCTGGTCCCAATCTATTCTCCTCTTTTCAGTACACGAGCGATGGCTCAGGAGCGGACATGGATGTCTTGTGTCTTGTTGGAACAAGTGTGAAACCAACCAAACACAGAGGGCGGGTAAGCAACAGATGATCCGTGCGCTACTCTTTTCGCACCTTCGGTCAAATGTGTCAAATAGATCTGCCAAGACAGCTACCACCGGACTTTCCTTGCTATGGTGGTAGGCAAGGAAAGCGTCGATTGCTACTAGGTCTACCAAACCATCCACGTTTGGAAAGAGGACAACCCCAAAAATTAGCAAAGCTAACACATCCATAAACGGGACCCAGTCTCCTTGATTGGCCATACCCCTCGCCTTGTCTTCTAGGTACTTCTGTGGTAGGCCCGCTATGCCATTCCGAGTCTGTTTTATGCGGTCCAAACCTCTTGCTGAATCCTTGACCACAGTTGCAATTCTGCTCAAAGAGGGGAGACACCCGGAGGAAAGATATGGTTTTCTTCCCCCGAGAGGACATCCTAGAATTTCCTCAAATTCTTCAATGGTTGGTACTAATTGGAAGTCTGCGAATGTGAAGCACCTCAAAGGCTGGTCGTAGTATTGGGTAAGTGATGCAATGGCTTCTATGGACACCTCTGCTATGGTTAACTCTAAGATCTTTCCGTAAGTCTTGCGGAAGGCTTGCATTTGGAGGGGTTCCATCAACCGCCCTAATTCCTTGATGCTGGTGGTATCTAGGCTTTTGACCTTGACTTGGTAGAACCTCTTGCCGGTTTGATTTGTTCCCATGCTTACTAAAGTGAGACAAAAGCTGGTGCAAATCAAAACTCCGATATCTCATGGGTGGGATGGATGAATGCATGATGGAATGCATATGACACAGATGCAATCTAGGAATGTGGGGGTCCGGGGAATTTGTCCCCTTCTTAGATACGACGTCTAGGGGTAGCGAAATGCCCCAACGCACGTTTTTAAGAAGGCGACACGGACCCTCCGTTGGTTTGTTTACAGTAGGGATCAAGACAGAACCCATATGCAATGCCTATGCAAAAGACACAATGCGGGAATGTGCACAGTATGACAATATTTACCGAACATAAGCAAAAGGGTATATGATACTCATGCATGGCAGTGTGAAAAATGGCACGCAGCGTGTTTGCTTCGTGCCCCTATTTAAGGGACCTATAAGGGAGAGAACTAACTAGGCTTTTAGTAATAATCCCCAAGGTAGTTATATCTCTCTTGATGGTTTCTAGAGGTATCATCCCCTTTGAAGAACATATTGTAGCAGTAGGGACTACTAGCAACAATAGGTTTTCAAAGAGAAAAGCTCTTGATGAGGGTTCACTGTAATCAAGCAAGTCGGAGACCTAGCATGATCACAGATTCACCTCCACTCCTTATGCTCCCATGAACCCGGGTATAGGGCCCTTTTTCACTCACAGTGTGTGCAAATAGTGTTGGTGTTTGTGTGCATCAAATGAATAAATATTTACTTCATGCATACATTTAAAACGCACTAAAAGCAACAAAGAGTTTATATACACAAGAACATAATGAAAGGAAACCAACAAAGGGGTAAGTCACGGTAAAACATTGCACAAAATTAAATGGCCTAACTCTCTAAAAACAGTCCCCAGTGGAGTCGCCAACTGTCGCAACCTACCCTTCGGCGGGAGGGCGACGCGTGACTCGCGGGATGCGTGTTCCACGAAAGGAATACGCGCGGAGTCGCCACCAACGTTTATTTGAGGAAAACGTCGGAAAAACCGGAAAAGACGAGATCTACGAACTTTTTAGTGAAAGGTTCGGGAGTTGTATTTACGCACGGGGAAGGTATTAGCACCCCACACGCCCGTCCCAAGGGACGGCAGCCTTTAATCGAATGTGCAAACATGACTTTGATTTTTATGTTCCCTTTTATGTTCTTATATCCTTTATACTCTTTTTATATTTTTTCCTTTTTTGTGGTCGACAAGGGTGTTTCTCTTTGCTCCTACGTATTCCTCAATTTGGGATGAGAAAATCAGACCTACGTAGTTCTTTTTTATCAAGTGATTCTTTTTACTTTAAGAGGTGATCATTTTAAGGCGTTGGACCTTAAAAAAGGATCCATTTTACTTAGTGGGAAATTGAAATGACGAACTTCAAAAGCCTATTTTTGTGGACGAGCTTGACTAGGCGAGTTGATTTTAGCCTTAGTTTCACTTTAGTTATTAATCAATTCGATTAAGAATGAGAAATCCCAAAGAAAAAACGTCCGATTGATTTTCCGCTTTATTTTACTAAAAGATGTTTTTTTTTTATTATTTATATTATTTTTTACCTCTTTTTTGATTTCCAACGTGGTTACGGCATGACCGAACGGTCGGAATTTATTTTAACCGAAGTTAATGGATAATACAATTCAAACGTTCGGTGGAAATTTATTTTATTTTTAAGTTAAGCGAGAAACGACTTAAGTAAAATGGCTTAAGCACGTCAACAGGGGGTATAAAAAGTAAACAAAACGAGAATAAAAATGCACGAAACACAATGTGGACCACTACGGGTACATAGAATGAATCGAAAAGCTTGGTTCGAGGTACTTACCCGTTGAAGATCGAAGAACGATGAAGAACGAATGAAGAACGTCGAAGAACGGTTGAAAGCTTTGCGAGATTCCTCACGGAAAACGTTACGGAAACGTTTCGGAAGCGCCTCGGCTTAGATTTTCTTCACGGAAACAATTTTTCCAAGCAAATTCGAAAGAGAGAGAAGTGCCTAAGGGGCTGGACCCCTTCCTTCTTCATTTCCTCCCCTATTTATAGCAAAATAGGGGAGGTGGTTGCCGCCCAGCTCGCCCAGGCGAGCTCAGCTCGCCCAGGCGAGCAGGGTTGCTTCCTCCAGAAGCAACCGCCTTCTGGAGGAATCTTCTGGAGGGCCCAAATGGGCCTGAGTGCTATTTGCACCCCCATTTTTACTAAGTACACCCCCCTCTGCTGTTTTTTGGTGATTCTTTTTTCGTAAAGTTACGGAAACTTACGAATTTCGTAACGATACTTGTTTTCTTTCCGTAATGTTACGGAACCTTGCGGATTACATAATCATCCCCTTTTTGACTTACGGAATGTTACGGAACCTCACTTAATTATGCAACGATGCTTCCATTTGATTTCCGGTGTGTCACGGAAACTTACGGATTGTGCATCAATATTTTTTGGTTTTTTTCGGCATGTCCTGGAATTTCACAAATTGCCTAATGATGGGTGCCAAGCACCTCACGAGGACCAAAGAATGGTCGCACGTCATCGAGCAAAGGTCCCCGGACGAAATTAGGGTATGACAGTGTGCTTAGGTGTCATGAGGCATGAAAAGCATGAAGGACATGCACAAAGTGTGACTATATGATGTGGCAATGGGGTGTAGTAAGCAAACGCTCACCTTCCCCTCTAAAATTTAATTGGATTGGGCTTCTACCAATTCAATTAAATTTATTTCCAACCACACACATCAAATATCCACTTAGTGCATGTGAAATTACAAAACTACCCTTAATACAAAAACTAGTCTAGGTGCCCTAAAATACAAGGGCTGAAAAATCCTATATTTCTAGGGTACCCTACCTACATTATGGAGCCCGAAATACAAGGCCCAAAAATAATGAAACCTTAATCTAATATTTATAAAGATAAGTGGGCTCATACTTAGCCCATGGGCCTGAAATCTACCCTAAGGCTCATAAGAACCCTAGGGCCTTCTCTTGCATCTTTGGCCCAATCTACTTGGAGTTTTCTATCCAATGCCCTTGCGGGGTAGGATTGCATCAGTTACAGAAGCGCCTCGACTTGGATTTTCTTCACGGAAACAATTTTTCTCACTAATTTTAAGTGAATCTCAGATACCAGGAGGGTTGAACATTTTTGTTCTTCCCTCCTTCCCCTATTTATAGGAAAAGGAAGGAGATGCTTGCCACCCAGCTTGTGGGGTCCCTAAAATAATGACTGGTTTAATTGTAATGATTTAAATAACAAAAACCATGGTAAATTTTTTTTTTCTTTTTCTTTTTCATTTCTTTCTCTTTTCACAATAATTAGGTTCAGAAGGAAAATCCTCACTATAGAGTCCTGAATGGCCAGTTCACAACTCTATTCGGAGTCATTTCTTTCTTACCACTCGTAATCTCTAAACTATTTTGTTGTTTCAAAAGGAAGAGTATACCAGCCATTAGTTTAGGTCGTCACGTGAAAATAATAAAACAAAATACGGTCGGTAAACTCTTTTGCAAATAAAGTTTGCTAATGCTTTCTTTTCAAATAACAAGGTTAAACATAAGTACATTCATCATTTAATAGCTGTCCAAAATATGGGAGTTTTACAAAATACATAGTGTCATCCAGAGCAAAGGTTTCCACAGTGGTGGCTTCAGCCACATGTATACAATCATCAAATTCCTATACATTAGGTCTATCCATACAAAAACAAAAGAGTAAACCTAACAGTCAGTCCTAGATACACCCACCCTCAAAAGTATATAAAACTAGTCCAATGAGCTGTCTACTATGATGAAGAGCCTCCACTAATCGCCATCTCTCCAGGGCCACTATCCTCCGTAGTGTCTGCCTCAGATGCCGACATGATGTCCTCGGGAGAATCCACCTCATGGAGTGGGTCCTCATCACCCTCTAGAAAGTCAAGAGCATCCACAGCAAGCTCAGGAGGTAGCTCCTCAGGGTCCTCCTCAAGGTCTTCCTCGGATGACGTCACCTCGATCACCTGGACTGGCTCCACTAGACGATATGGTGTAGGCGTGGGTAATATCCACTCCACAATGCGCTGAAGCTTGCGCGCGGGTTCCTCTGGATGCACCAATGAAGTCGCCGTGAATCGAATCGTGCCCCGAAATCGGCACCTCGTATTGCCTTCGAGGGTCTCCCAAGCTCCCTCTAGGCACTCCATCTCCACTCGATCATGGATTAGTTGCGGCGCCATCATGATCTACAAGAAAGAAAAGAAAGGGGTAGACTCTTGCACGCGATATCTAACTACGTAGCAACACAATGCTTCTCAAAACCACTACATGCAAGTAAAAGAGGTATCTCAAGGCTTTTCATCTCTGGTAATCGATTACCAGAGGCCAAACTCGAATTACACAGCTTCAGGACATGTAAACCTGAAAAAAGCACTGTGTAATCGATTACACATACCTGGTAATCGATTACCAGTGGCCTGTTCCTCTATGTAATCGATTACACAGGCTGGTAATCGATTACCAGAGGCCTCCACAATCTTCCAGTCCTATTTCTAAGCCTGGTAATCGATTACACCCCTTGGAAATCGATTACCAGATGCCCTCCTAGCTTCTTGACCTCGTTTTCAAGCCTGGTAATCGATTACACTCCCTTGGTAATCGATTACCAGAGACCATCTCAGCTTCCTGTCTTCACTTTTAAGCCTTGTAATCGATTACCCACCCTTGGTAATCTATTACCAGAGGCCACATCCCATATATCAATCAAGTTTCACAGCTGGCCAGCCACCACACAAGCCTCCTTGCTTTGTGGTCTTTGTTCCTTTTATCTGTTGACTGCCAGGAGCTCGCCTGCTTAGGTACATCACAGGTTCTCACTGACTGACTATGCCCGGGTTGGATCGGGATTGATCAAGCTTGGTTTTGGGCAATAGCACCCCACCTGACATCCCCAAGGTCTCCTGACCCCCACGACATATCTCCAAGTACCACTCTGTGGTCAACAATAAAAGAAGGAAGTCTCACCCTTCCACACTTCCTCATTTAAAGCTTGTAGAATTATGGGGTACCCATCACATGTGGTACTAGGTGGCGGTCGGGCGATGGTGCAAAACGATTCTCCACGTCCACAAATCACGTATAACCCACCATCCCCTGTTGCCCACCTCCAACTGAGCTCACGTACTCCCACGTAGCCCTTATCCTCGTTCCTCTCAACGTCGGGTCCTCATCAATCCTCCCAAGATTCCACAACATCCAACTAATTCAACATTCAATCATCACAAACTAACACAGCCAAGAAAACAGGGCAAAGGCAGAAAACTCTGCCCAAAACACAAACCAACATCACAGCTTTTCACATTCAATTACCCCAGTAACATTCTCTTTGTTCCAGTTCGTTAACCGTTGGATCGACTCGAAAATTTTACTGGAAGTCTCTAGTACATAATTCTACATTTTGACCGTTGGGATCTGCTAGAAAATGTCCAGAACCCCATATGTACTACCCTTTTCACAACCAGCCATGCACAAGCGTTTTTCTGCACTTATACAAAATTCTGCTGCACATTCCAACAGCAAAATTCTGCATAAAGTGCAGATTTCAAAAACCACTCTTTCCCTCATCCAATTTTGCCCAAATTGAATCCTACAAGTCCCAAATCATGTACCAATCATGTCTAAACCAAGGACAAGCTTCAGACCAAAGCAACATAAAATCTAGGTATCCAAAACCCCTCAATTTAATGGATTTTCAAGGTTTGAGAAGTGAAATTGAGAATGAGGTAAATTTGGAGCAAACTCTCACCTCACACAAGTCTATAACATCAATCTAAACTTGCTCAAACTGGATTTACACCAGAAATTCCACCGAATCAAAATTTGACTCCTCAACACCCAATTTTACCCTAGAAATGGCTCTTTGTTCACTTTGGTCATTTGTTTTTCTCTCTTGCACAACCCAAGCTTCCTCATAAGTCCTAAATGACATTTCAAACTAGGATTAACTCACTTTAACCTCCAAATACCACTAAATCCAGATTTGGCCTTCCAACTCTCAAAAACTCACCTTTTCCCACTCATAACACCATATTCTCACTTTCTAACCCTAGGTTAACTCTACCCTTCATCCCTAGCAGTTTTCCATAAGCAATTTCAGCACACCAACATCAAAAGCATCATCATAAAAACCCTAAAACTGAATGGGTAAGCTTAACTCACTCAAACATAACAAGTTTAGCATGCTTTCGTCAAATCTCTTCACAAATAACTATTACAAAGCATTAACCAAGCAAAACTGCCCATCATATCTCCCAAAGCCCCATACCCACGAAAATCAAGTGAGAAAGAAGTCTACCCAAACCTGAAATTTCGAGGTCCCACACGTAGAGATGCGCTTCACGACTCCGAAAATGCCTTCCTTTCGCGATTTGGAGCAGAAATGGTGACCAAAGGTTGGAGCTTTGTTGGAGCTTCAATGGTGGAGGAAGAAGAAGAGAATGGCAACGTGAGAGAGAGAAAAAGAGCTGTCTGAAATTTTGGGGCTGAGTAAAGAGAGAGAGAGAGAGTGTTGCTTTTTGGTTTAAAAAGGCTTTTTCTCTTTTCTATTATTTTATTTTAAGCTATGCCACATGTCTCCATTTGAGTGGAGCAAAAAGGGCCCACTTTTCTTTTGATGTGACCCATACACAGCCATAGGATGTGAGAAAAATCTGACCTTTGAAACGCTAAAATCCTGCCTCGGTTTGCATGCCGTCTCTCTGGTTCCAGTCCCTCGCGTTTCTCTGCGCCCGTCGGGGCCAGTTTTCGAAAGTAGGCAATATATATATATATATATATATATATATATATATATATATATATATCAAAACGCTCAGAATAAAAACCCCGAGCGTGGTTCAGAGGTTGGTTTCGTTAAATTCTAAGTTGCACACAAAACGATGATTTTTAGACTAATTAATTAAGAATTAACCTATAACCTTCCAGTTATGGATTTCTCTTCCTTAGCCTAACCCGCGTATCTTGCCCCCACTATTCCTACTTCTACCAAGAACATATATGCATATACACTGAATAATACTTATATATATATATATATATAATCATTCAAAATACACCGTTTACAAAAATTCCAGGTAGAAATTTCCAGGATGTCACACAGCTCGCCCAGGCGAGCTAGGTTGCTTCCTCCAGAAGCAACCGCCTTCTGGAGGCACATCCTGGAAGGCCCAAGTGGACCTGGTTGCTATTTGAACCCCATTTTTACTAAACACACCCCCGTGCCTTTTTTCAGTGATTCTTTTTCCGTAAAGTTACGAAAACTTCGAATTTCATAACGATACTTGTTTTCTTTCCGTAATGTTGCAGAACCTTATGAATTACGTAATCATCCCTTTTTTGCCTTCTGGAACGTTACGAAACTTTACGGATTGTGCACTAACACTTCCTTTTAATTTCTGGCATGTCACGAAACTTCACGGATTGTGCTACAACGCTTTTCTTTTGGCTTCCGGCATGTCTCGGAATTTCACAAATTGCCTAACGATGGGTGCCAAATACCTCGAAGTGGTCAAACGAGGGTCGCGTTCCAACAACGGATGGTCCCCAGACCAAATTAGGGTATGACAGTTGCCCCTCTTTACTTGTCTTTTATTGGAGATAAAAGGGAAATAAAGATAAGACACTAATTTCGTTCGAGCGAAACACCATTCGGCCAGTGAACCTCCCTGCCAGCGGAACCTGTAAAAATTTGAAAATGATCAGTACCGACACATCATCCTGATACTGTCGAATTTGTTCCTCTTGGTTGATACAAGACGCAGAATGACCATAATTTGTCTCTGCGTGTTGTTGGACACGATCGAGCCTGGGCGACAAGACACATAATGACCATAATTTGTCTCCGCGTACCACCGGACACGATCGCCTCTAGATGGCGAAAAGGTGCGCGAAATGACCATAATTTGTCTCCACCCACCTCTGAACTTACTGTCCCCGAATGACAAAGGGCACAGAATTCGTCTCTGCGGGTTTATCACTCGACTCGCAAAATCTGAATGACAAAGGGCGCAAAATCTATCTCTGCGCGTTTACCACTCGACTCGCTGCTCCTGAATGATAAAGGGCAAAGAATTCATCTATGCGCGTTTATCCACTCAGCTTGCTGCTCTTGAATGATAAAGGGCGCAGAATCTGTCTCTGCTCATTTACCACCCAATTTGCGAAATCTGAATGATAAAGGGCGCAGAATTCGTCTATGCGCGTTTATCACCCAATTTGCGAAATCTAAATGGCAAAGGGCGCAGAATTCATCTATGCACATTTACCACCCAACTCGTTGCTCCTGAATGATAAAGGGTGCTGAATTCGTCTATGCGCGTTTATCACTCATCGAGTGTGCGGATAACCGCATGTCATCGGGCCTACCACCTCTGGATGACAAAAGGTGCAGAAGACGACATTAGTCTCTGCGTGCTATCATGCTTTGAGTCTTATAGATAGCTGTCGCAACGTGCCCTTCGCGGGCGAGCGAGGGCGAGACTCACGGGTGCGCTTTCCAAAGGAGGAAAGATGCGCGGAGTCGCCACCAACGTTTATTTGTGGAAAACATCGGGAAAACCGAAGGAAACTAGTCAAAATGAAAAATTCTAAGTTCGGGAGTTGTATTTACGTTTGAGGAAGGTATTAGCACCTCTCACGTTTGTCTCAAAGGACAACAACCTATTTTTTAGAATTGTGGAAATTGTGTTATCTTAACTTTTATTTTTTTTTTATTTTTTGAGGTCGACAAAAGCGGGGCTTTTGCTCCTACGTACCCTCCATCAAAGAGGAAATCAGACCTACGTAGTTCTTTCTTATGCGTGAATCAAGTGATTCTTTTTACTTGAAGGGTGATCATTTTAAGGCGTTGGACCTTAAAAATGATCCATTTTAATCTGGCTTGAAGAATTTTTGTCCTCTTTCTTTCATTAATCGAGAATTGCTTCTTTTCCCTTTTCACTTCCCTTCGACCTTCGACCGGGAATCTTTCCTCTTCTTTTTTGTTCTTTTCTTTATTTTCATCTTTTTTTCTTTTTCTTTCTTTCCATTTCTTCCTTTTCTTTCTTTTCACTTCTTCCTTTTCTTTCTTTTCACTTCTCCTTTCCCATCCCTTTGTTTGGGAAATCGGGTTTTAGCATTTTATTCGCTCTCCCTTGAGGAGATTCTGCTGTCCTTTGCTTCGGGGGAAAGAATGAGGATTCCCTTTTTTATAGGCCAAGGTTCAAAAAGGTCTAAGGTTGTCTTTCAATGGGGTCTTTTATCGTGTGAACCCAATCTTGATATCTGGGGCGAAACAAATTTGGGTGTCAAGGTTTCGATTTCGGGCCGAGCTTCCATATTGTTCCATTAGGCACGCGTGACAATGATGATTTGAAAACAACGTGCAAAATTAGTCATGGCTACAGCCAGGTGGGCACTCAAGCATCCCGTTTATGGCATTGTGATACTACGGTTGGGAATTTACACAAACAGACCCAACGTTTCCAACTTATGTTCTTTCATCAGTTTAATGAATTCATCCATTCTTATCTCGGTCATTCCGGAAAATAAACTCTTAGCATCAGTCCCTTGTTTCAGAAGATACGTTTGCTCTTTACGAATGATTTATACTTCTTAACTATAACATGTCGACCTTCGCGGTCTTTCTTTCTTTTTCCTTTTGTTTCATCTTTATATATTCACAAAATTATACACCTGTGGTCCTCTATGAAGAAATCTTTCTTTGTATATCTACACTCTTTATACATGACAAACTTTTTCTATACACGCATTGGAACTCTTTCTCTTTACGTCACACGGTCTATATACAAACCCTATTTACGTTCAAAGATTTTTTCATTTTTCCCAACACACACTTATGGTTCATACAAAAGTTTCTTCATATACACTCGTTGCTCACACACACAAGAATTCCTTTACACGCATCATTTACACACAAAAAATCCTTTTATACACACTTTCCTTTTACACATATATATAAATAAAAACCTTTTTCTTTTCTTTATGAACACGACTTTTATTCACAACGGTTCTTTCTTTTTATTAGGATTTTTGGTTCATTTTATTTTTAGGACGACGTTCCTAAATTAAAAACTCTACACGGTTCCGGAATTTCAGCAAACACTATTGACAACAACGAAGTAAGCACTAACGCAATAGTCCAAACAAAATATATGCACAAAACAAATGACAATCGCGACATCAAAAAACAAACGTTAGTCTCTCAAGTCATGTAAATGATAAAGGATGAAACATAAAAGAACATGAATCTGGGGATCCCACGGTCATGCGGCTCCGCATGCCACCGGTCTCTTGGGACACGGTAACAAAAAGTGGGGTGGTCGGAATTATGGTCGCTGGGCTGGATGTTGTTGAGCAGCAAAGTCATCCAGATCTGAGTCAGGGT
This sequence comes from Glycine max, assembly GCF_000004515.6. NCBI lineage: Eukaryota > Viridiplantae > Streptophyta > Magnoliopsida > Fabales > Fabaceae > Glycine > Glycine max. The sequence continues at coordinate 26,594,077 of NC_038245.2, read as the reverse complement.
GGTCATGTTGGTGCGCATGATCCGCACCCGTCTCCCGGTAGCAGTCCGGGCAAAATCCTGCCACGGTATACATAGCAACTGGGCGATGGCTCCTCATCGAACCCATCGGACCGGTTCCTCCTCTGGCCATACTCGCACTCCTGGCCCTCTTCCAGCACTAAAGGGTATCCCAGGAACTGGCCGATAGCATCTGCATCAAACGGGATCCACTGACCCCTCACCCAGGACCTCATATCTCGCACGCCCTCCTCTGTAGGCCAAGCATTGGCATAAAATTTGAGGACTATGTCTGGATCGAACTTGGCCATGGGGGTGACCAGTGATGCCCACCGCCGACGAACTATCTCTTCCTGGAAATCGGTATACTCATCGTCCCTGAGCTAGACGCGTCGCTCCCGGAGAAATGACCATCCCTTGATGGCCTCGAAGCGCTGCTGGTGTTCAGCGCTCCTAAAGCGATGACTGTCATACTCGGGAGCGGAACTGGTTCCTTCGGCCGCTTTATCCTTCCTGGATCTCTTTGAGGCAAGTTTCCTCGGGGCCATCTCCTGCAAGAACAAACATTTGGAAGTTAGTTTTACAAGATAATGCTTATCTTTAACGCAAAAATGTCGTGCTAATCCCTCTGATTTAGACCAAACTCATATGATCCATTCATGCACACGCGTATTTGTAGAAAATATCCTATTACTCATGTCAACATACAAGAACATCCAACATATTCTAATTGTCATACACCTATATACATTCTGAAAAAGAAAACACACTTTCATGCTCAAAGTGTGGCGTCAAAACTTTACACCTAATTTATATCCTAAACATTTTGCCATCACAAACTACTCACATACATTTGAAGTACACCATACCAATTTTTATTGTTTCACTCATATTTATTTATATGCATATTGGAAAGCTAATTACATCCTGCACACATTTGCATTCGAAAGGGCATTCCATACTATCATACATTCATTTAGGAAAACAATTTATTCATACTTGGCGAGGAATTTTATGCCCCTTATATTTACACATATATCTACACACCATTGAAAAGCATTTCCCACGTTACTTAGGTGCAAAGTACCAATCATGGGGCAGCCTAAATTCTTACAAAAACTCTCACAAGCAAATCCTAATTTTCATGTTTTTCTAACTCTAAAACCAAATTTTGGATTCCTAGCCATAAGCATGTTTCCTTGCATTGAAGCTACAAGTTTGGGTTCCTAAGCTTGGAATTGCATTTGGGCACCTATTTTGAATCTCCTATGTTGTACCTACATATAAGAAACAGTCCCACTCTCCCCATTTTACAAAATCATATTCATACATCATTGGGGCATTTCACCGAGCACTTGGTGGGCGCACGTTTCAACATAAATTGCAAGAGAATGGGGACAATGTGGCATGCCCCATTGCTTCAGAATACAGCATAGGCCTAAGGCCTTCTCATTCAAATCCTCAACTCAAGAAAACAAGCATAAAAACAGACCAAAACTGCCCCACAAATATAAGCACATTCTCACAATTTGGAGCACCAAAAGATGAAGAAAATATACCAATGGGAAGCTAAAAACATCAAGGATTGAATACTTACTTGTTGGAGTGAATTATAACACCAAAAATGAAAGCAAAAGGCAACCAAAAGTGGCTTGAGGGAGCAAGAACCGCAAGCCTTCGTGTTCTTTCTTTTGAATGAGGGGGGGGGGGGGAGTTTTTTTGGATGCCAAAACGCTCCCCTCCCTCGTTTTTATATTTTGAATGCAGGGGTTGCTCGCCCAGGCGAGCTAACCTGCCATTTTTTTTTTGGAGGGGAACATTAACCATGTCCCCTCCTTCCTTTATGGGTTAGCGTTTGCCCACTTGAACCTACTTAAATTAGAATTAGGTGTCGATTACTTATTTAAAACAAACAATAGTAAAAGAAACTGCGAACGCAAAGGATACTGGGCTGCCTTGAAGCGACGTTCTCTGTTTGTTTAGCGCCGGGAAGGGGTGGCGCTTGGTCGGTCGCAATCCTATCCTTCATTCGCTTCCATCCCTAAGTACCTGCAAGTAAGAGCCAAATGATATGCGAACAATCGTGACCGGTCATCGTCTTACCTTGGTTGATTTCTGCCATTGACTTGTCTTGACCTTTGATCGTGGCCTGAGACGATTCTGCTCCTTGCTATCACAAGATATGCATGTGCATGCGCATGTATGAATGTTTCTAATGCGATGATTTTATTTTAGTGAAGGCTGGTTAGATTCAATTTTAAATAAGCGTTTGGGGCACCCCATACACCGAGCGAAGAGGGCTCAAGTTATAACAAATCTAAAACACAAGGTTTGAAATCAAAGGGAGGACTAAAACCTCGCCCATCTTTTCTTCTTTTAAAGGAACGAGACAAATACAGAGGAAGGGAATCCCTGGAGGAAACCAAGAAGAACAAAAACTCAGAATTAAAAGAACATGCAACGGTCCTCTCAATTGCCCCAGATTTCAAGCGTAATATCGTTTAACTACATCGGAGTTCACGGGCGAGGGCAACTCCTCGCCGTCCATGTGGGTGAGTATCAGAGCACCCCCAGAAAAAGCTCTTTTCACCACGAAAGGTCCTTCATAATTCGGGGCCCACTTGCCTCGATTATCTTTAACAGCGTGGGACATCTTCTTCAGCACGAGGTCCCCCTCGTTGAACTTGCGCGGGCGTACCTACTTGTGGAATGCGTTCTTTATCCTTCGTTGATACAAACGCCCATGGCTCATGGCGGCCAAACGCTTACCTTCAATAAGGTTAAGTTGGTCGTAGCGTGCTTGAGCCCATTCTGACTCTTCTAGGCCTGACTCCGCCATGATCCTCTGAGAAGGAACCTCTACCTCAAATGGGAGCACTGCTTCCATCCCATAAACCAAGGAATACGGCGTTGCCCCAGTAGAAGTTCGTATCGAGGTTCTGTATCCGTGTAGGGCGAAAGGCAACATCTCATGTCAATCTTTGTATGACACTGTCATTTTTTGAACAATCTTCTTAATATTCTTATTCGCAGCCTCTACAGCCCCATTCATCTTGATAAGGGGTAGAGTTATGATGCTGGATCTTGAAGTCTCCACACATCTCCTGCATCATCTTATTGTTCAGATTGGTTCCATTGTCAGTAATGATCTTCCCGGGGAGTCCGTATCGACAAATCAGCTCCTTCTTTATGAATCTAACTATCACATTCTTTGTGACATTAGTATAAGAAGCTGCTTCGACCCATTTGGTGAAGTAATCTATCGCCACAAGAATGAAGCGGTGACCGTTCGACGCTTTGGGTTCGATGGCCCCAATGACATCTATTCCCCACATGGAAAAGGGCCAAGGGGCGGACATAACATTCAGAGGATATGGCGGAACATTGACATTGTCCGCGTATGCCTGACATTTATGACATTTCCTGACATGAGCGCAGCAATCGCTTTCCATGGTGAGCCAATAATAGCCGGCCCTAAGGATTTTTCTGGCCATAGCATGCCCATTGGCATGTGTCCCAAAGGAACCCTCGTGGATCTCCTCAATCATGAAGTTCGCCTCTTTGGCATCTACGCATCGTAGGAGGGTCATGTCGTGGTTTCGTTTGTACAGGATGGTAACACTTACAAAGAAACCAGTAGCCAATCTCCTCAACGTCCTTTTGTCATTGTCAGAAATCCCTGGTGGGTATTCTTTGTTCTCGACATACTGCTTGATGTCGAAATACCACGGTTTCCCATCCCGCTCTTCCTCTATTGCATAACAATATGCCGGCCTGCCTTGAGATTGGAATTCGATGTATGGCAGATCCCCGTGTGGGGCAAGTTGAAACATGGATGCCAGGGTGGCTAACGCATCAGCCATTTGATTCTCTTCCCGAGGTATGTGGTGGAAGGAAATGTCGTCAAAGTACTTGGCTAACCTCAAGATGTGAGTTTGATAGGGTATCAACTTCGAATCCCTAGTTTCCCATTCTCCTTTCAACTGGCGTATTACCAAAGCTAAGTCTCCATACACCTTGAGTAGTTTTACATCAAAATCAATGGCCGCCTGAACCCCGAGGGCGCATGCTTCGTACTCGGCCATATTGTTGGTACAATCAAAACCTAGCCTAGCCGTGAAAGGAATACACTAATCATCCGGGGATACAAGGACCGCCCCTACTCTGTGGCCCAAAGCATTGGATGCCCCATCGAAGCAAACAATCCATTTGTTTATGTCTTCGTGCGTCCGCTTCTCTTCAAACAGGGCCATGATATCTTCATTTGGGAACTCGAGGTGCATCGGCCAATAATCCTAGAGGGGTTGCTGGGCCAAATAATCTGCTAAGGCACTTCCCTTTACCGCTTTTTGGGTGACGTAAATGATATCGAATTCAGATAATAGTACCTGCCACCTAGCGATTCGTCCCGTGAGGGCCGGTTTTTCAAAGATGTATTTCACGGGATCCATTTTGGAAATAAGCCACGTGGTATGGCTGAGCATATACTGCCTAAGCCGATGTGATGCCCATACCAGAGCACAACACGTCCTTTCCAGCATTGAGTAATTCATCTCACATGCGGTAAACTTCTTGCTCAGATAGTAGATGGCTTGCTCCTTTTTCCCGGAATCATCATACTGACCCAACACGCACCCCATAGACTCGTCCAACACGGTCATGTACAGGAAAAGAGGTCTTCCTGTTACAGGTGGCATGAGAACCGGGGGATTTGCGAAACTCTGTTTGATCTTCTCGAAGGCCTCTTGGCAGTTACTGTTCCACAGGACCGCCTGGTTCTTATGTAATAACTTAAAAATGGGCTCACAGGTAGGGGTGAGTTGTGAGATAAATCTCGCGATATAATTCAACCTGCCCAAAAACCCCCGAACCTGCTTCTCCGTGCGTGGTTCTGGCATTTAAAGGATGGCCTTCACTTTCTCGGGATCTATCTCTATCCCTTTCTGACTTACGATAAATCCTAGCAGCTTCCCCGACTTCACCCCAAAGGTGCACTTGGTTGGGTTCAGTTTTAATTGGTATTTCCGCAATCTTCCAAACAGCTTACGCAGATTGACAAGGTGTTCATCCGCAGTCCGAGACTTGGCAATCATGTCATCTACGTAGACCTCTATTTCCTTATGCATCATATCATGGAACAATGCCACCATGGCATGCTGATAGGTTGTCCGAGACTTGGCAATCATGTCATCTACGAAGGCCATCACTTTATAGCAGAATGTCCCCCATACGGTGACGAAAGTGGTCTTCTCTACATCTTCGGGTGCCATCTTTATTTGATTATACCCCGAGAAACCATCCATAAATGAGAAAAGGGCGAATTTGGCTGTATTATCTACCAATATATCTAAGTGTGGCAGGGGAAAATTGTCTTTAGGACTGGCTCGGTTCAAGTCCCGGTAGTCTACACACATTCGAACCTTGCCGTCCCTTTTCGGGACTGGGACAATGTTGGCCACCCACTCCGGGTACCGTGCCACAGCTAAGAATCCTACATCAAACTGCTTCCTTACTTCTTCTTTAATTTTTAAAGACATCTCGGGTTTCATTCTTCGTAACTTTTGCTTAACCAGAGAAGACCCAGGATTCAAAGGCAACTTATGCTGCACAATGTCGGAATCCAGACCGGGCATGTCTTGATACGACCATGCAAAGACATCTTGATACTCTTCAAAAAGGGTTATCAAGCCTTGGCGGATAGGCACGGTCATACCGGTTCCTACCTTTACCTCTTTCTTTTCCTCCGTGGTCCCCAAGTTTACCAATTCGGTTTCTTCTTGGTGAGGCTTCATTTCACGTTCTTCCTGAGCGACCAGCCTCTCCAACTCTGGTGACAGGACGTCCTCTTCCTCTTCCTCGTTTATCGTTTGGCTTATATCTCGATCGAAATCGATTGTCAAACCCTCGTTGTTAGGATCCTCAAAGAATCGACCCTCATATCTATACCAAACACGACAAAAGAAACAAAAAACATGCAAAATGATATGAGAAAGGGTGGTACTGCAAGAACAGATGAAACAAGATCTGTTTGTTTATTTAATAAGGTAGGTTTCACAAAACAAAAGAGAACGGAAATCTATAGGCTCTAATTACATTGAATCAGCGGTATAGACTTCTGACTGGCTTATCACGCGCCAGTTTCCCACTTGGGAATCGGGGTGGCATGGTTGCACAAAACTTGGTGGGTCTTGAGGGAACTCCTCTTCTATTGCGGCCACCTCCTCCTCGGACACCATTCCAGCGCTGGTGAAACACTGGCTAATACGGCCGGGCCATACCCTATCCGCCCGAAATCTTGACGGCACGTCCCTCCTCCCCGGCATCCCGGGTTCGTACTCTAATCCATACTTGTATGGATTTCCCTTGATATCGACCACGTCGGCATTCCCGAGGCAGTCCTTGCCTAGACCCATTTCGGGCTCAAATCCGTTCCTGAGCATAACACGTGCCACCATTATAGCCGCGTTGGAGAGAGAAGGTAGCGACGGACTTAGTTCCACCGAGGCGCAGCTCACCACCTCAAAGGATTGGAAAGCCGTTTCCAATGATTCTTCCGCCACTTCTACGTAAGGTGCGGAGGAGGGGCAGCTCACTAACATATCCTCTTAACCCGACACTATCACTAAAAGTCCACCCACTGCGAACTTCAATTTCTGGTGAAGCGTTGAAGGGACCACTCCCAGGGCATGAATCCACGGTCTTCCCAAGAGGCAGCTATAGGCGGGATTTATATCCATTACTTGAAACACCACATTGCAAGTGTGGGGGCCTATCTGAATGGGAATGTCGATTTCCCCCATTACTTCCCGCCGAGTACCATCAAAGGCTCGCACCACCATCGAGCTCGGTTTTAAACGTGACGCACTAAAAGGAAGCTTTTCCAAAGTGGTCTTCGGCATTACATTTAAACTCGATCCATTGTCGATAAGTACCTTTGCGACAACGTGGTCCATACATCTCACCGACACATGTAGAGCCTTGTTGTGTCCTCTCCCCTCAACGGGAATCTCTTCTTCCGCAAATGCGATGTAGTTGTTGGTGGTTATATGATTAACGATGCCTTCGAAACCCTCCACTGAGATATCATGTGCTACATGGGCATCGTTAAGGACCTTCATCAACAGCGCACGATGAGGCTCGGAGTTTATGAGTAGTTCAAGCAAGGAGATCCTTGCTGGAGTTTTATTCAGTTGCTCGACTACCTTAAACTCGCTTTGTTGGATGAGGCGGAGGAACTCATGGGCCTTTTCCAAAGTCACTGTTTTTCCTTGAAGACCTTCTTTCTTTTCAACCCCTCTTACCACTGGAGGATCTACTTCTTTCGAGGGGGTGGCTATATCTGTGGACTCTGGGACCATGGGTGCTTTCCCTTTAGAGGGCAATTCCGTCGGGTGAGGGGAAGCAAACACCCGACCACTGCGGATTATGCCACTGAGGCCGGTGATGTTGGTTACCTTAGCTGATAGGGAGTCAACTTCGGTTGCAACTCTTTCGCAGGACGCGGGAGGGGTATACTTCCACGGAATGACCTTATTACTTTGATATGCAAATGGCGTTGGTTTGGGCGCCGTCCGGGGGTATATGGGTGTGGAGCGGGTCCCTTTCCTAGTAAAACATATCACTAGGGCCTTGGGGGTTAAAGGAACCTTCTTCTCTTCCGACTGCATGCAAATTTGTGGTTCTTCCCTCCCTCCTATGGACACTTCAAGCTGCCCGTAATCCATGAGCCGCTGAAGCAATTCTTCCACCGCGGGACAAGTTTCTATGTCATGCGACTCCCCGAGGTGAAACAAACATTCATCCCTTTCGTCTCCACCACGGGAGACCATGCACGCCGCTTGCAGTGATTGATAGATGAAGCGTCTAGAAGTAGTCACCTCTCCTAATCTCTTTGCCCGTGATGGGCCATCCTCTTCGGCGGCGTTCACGCTAGCCCCTCCATGACTAGCTAGCGGGTTGGTTTTAACATTTGGGCCTTCCTCCTGAAACGATAGCCAGCCGGCACTAATCAGGTGCTGCACCTTATACTTGAACGGGATGCAAGAGTCAATATTGTGTCCGGGAACTCCACTATGGTACACACACTTGGCACCCGGGTCATACCACTTGGGGTAAGGTGGCTGGAGAACCTTCCCGGGTATGGCCACCACCAAATGATTCTCCAATAATGAAGGCCATAACTCAGAGTATGCCATGGGAATAGGAGGGAAGTTGTCTTTCGGGGGCGAGTGCTGTGCATATTTATAGGTTGTGCCGGGGGCTGTATTATTAACTGGCCGGGGTGCGGCTGGAGCTGTGCGTTGGGCCGGCGCTCTTTCTGCTGCGGGTGGTCCTTTTACTTGAGTCGGGAGGGAATTCCTGGCTCGGATTAAAAAATTTGGGGGATTGGGCTGGTATGAGCTTTGGATATTTTGGGGTGCTTTCATCCATGTTGGGGCAGTGGTGACCGCGTGGGCGTCTCCTTCCTTTTTCCTCGTGCCCACTACTGGGGCTCTTCTGTTGTTGTTGGGGGCCATATTGGCAGCATATTCGAACTTGCCTTTTCGTAGTCCAGATTCAATCCTCTCTCCGGCGAAGATGAGATCCGCAAAGTTAGCTGGCATGTAGCCTATCAGCTTTTCATAGTAGAACGTGGGTAACGTATCTACCATAATTGTGATCATCTCCCTCTCCATCATGGGCGGTACGACTTGGGCTGCGAGATCTCTCCATCTCTGGGCATATTCCTTAATGGACTCATGCTCTCGTTTATTCATACCCTGAAGCTGGTTCCGATCGGGAGCCATGTCCGTATTGTACTGGTACTGCCTAATGAAGGCAGTTGCCAAGTCCTTCCATGATCGGATCTGGGAAGCTTCCAGATTGGTATACCATGCTACAGCTGCTCTGGCCAAGCTGTCTTGAAAGAAATGGACCAACAACTTTTCGTCCGCAGAATACGCCCCCATCTTTCGGCAATACATCCGGAGATGCCCTTTTGGACATGTCGTCCCTTTGTACTTATCAAAGTCTGGTACTTTGAACTTGGGAGGGATGACGATGTTGGGCACGAGACACAAATCCGCCAAATCCGAGAATTGGTAATTGCCAAGGCCCTCGACTGCTCTTAACCTCTCTTCAAGCGCCTCAATCTTTCCCATATCTTCCGCAAAGGGAACAGATTCTTTTACGGGTGTGAGTGAGGCCGGGATATGGCGGACTATGTTCGGTTGGGGTAGTTCATGTGGGGACGGATCTTTGAGGTGGAGCAGGGGGCCAAGATGGGTATCTCCTTCCCCATCGTCTTGCCCGGGATAGTCTTCATAAGGTGGGAGTTGCCCCTCGAAAGTAGGGGCTTGGCTTAAATCTTCCGGGGTGGCACGGGGGGTGAAGTCCGGAGGCAAACCATAAGGATAAGCTTGTGGACTATACCTTCGACCAAACACAGCCGTGTTTCTGTCTCGGCTCGGATTTAAAGCGGGTTGCAGCACCGGCTCCGCTTCCCTAATCGTACTGGAGGCGATTGTCGTGGCTTTGTCCTCTATGGTTTTCTGGAGTTTTAACATGACCTCCGAGATGGAAGCCATTTGATCTTTCAAGGCCGATAGATCGGCCTTCATCTGTTCCTGCACACCCTCTTCATTATCCATTTTTCTGGATCGAGTGTTATAGGGGTGCCTTGGTGTTTTCTTAGTTATGATGAAATTCCTAAAGAAATAAACAACGGTGAGTATGCCACCAAAACATGAATATGCAAATAGATGATCGGAGCACTTGGATCCACCCCAAGGTTTTTAGATAACATGATGAGTTTAGAACTTCTCATTTTATAAAAAGAACAAAGCTTTCATCTAGCCAAGATTATACAAAGGTATTACAAGAGAACCTAACGGTTTCTAATTATGTGGGCCATCAAATCTATCATGTGTTGACAGTAATCGATTAGCCCATGAATCTCCTCGGGGGCCGTACCCACTTCGGCCATGGCTTTTGCTTTGGCTAATAGACGCGGGAGGTCTTGACTTCCATTCAAGGTCAAGGCGAACCTATCCATCCACATAGTCGCTTCTTGATGCAATGCATCAATCACCCTCCCTCTTGCTTCTTTTTCGGCGTACACTTGTGCAAAATCCTCCACTAGCTTTTGTTCATGAGCCACAAACTGGTTCAACTCTTCCTTGTATTGCCCTATGATAGCTAGCATGCTTTGCTCCGTGGCTTCCAAGTGTTGAGCCAAACTCCTTTTGGACCTCGCGCAAGCAACTAACTCTTCTTTTAAGATCATGCCATGCACCCGTGACCGATCTCTCTCCTCTCTTCGAAGCTTGAGCTCATTGTTGCTACCCCACAATGCTCCTCGGAATTTCTCTCGGCCATATTCCTCCTTGTGGGCCCTTTTGGTTTCTTGTTCAAGGGCTCTTGCAGTGGCCGCGTTTTCCTCTTGTAACTCGGTGCACTCCTTCCGGATGTGTGTAGTAGCTGATTTGAACTTCTCTTTGGCGAGTCTAGCCTTCCCTAGCTCTAATTTTAGAGCTCGGACTTCTTCATCTTCCTCCGGAGCTTCAAAGTTCTCTTCACCGATAACTTTCAACTTGGAGAGCCAATCTAACCCTCGCGCATGAATTCTTAGCCATCCATGATAACCTCCGATGATGCCATTTCGGATGCCTCTAAGCTCCTTGTCTTTCTTCAACGGATTCCTCCACGCCTTGTGGATTCTTTGTATAACCTTGAGACCTTGCGCGCCTAAATCTTTCACAAGGAAAGGTGAGAGACTCCCTTCCGTTGGCACTCCCCTCATGGGGTACCCTAGCTGTCTTATGGCGAGCACGGGATTATAATTAATACACCCCCTAGTCCCTATCAATGGAACATTAGGGTAGTCCCCACACGAGAAAAGAACTCCTTCCTTGCCTTCCTTCCAACGAGGAAACCAATTGATTGCGCTGCCCCCTATCTCCGCCAAATGTTGGTCCCAATCGACTCTTCCTTTTTCGGCGCATGAGCGATAACTTTGAAGCGGACACGGGTGTCTTGTGTCTTGTTGGAATAGGTGTGAAATCAACCACACACAGAGAGCGGGTAAACAACAGACAATCCGTGCACTGTTTTTCTCACACCTCCGGTCAAAGGTGTCAAACAAATCTGCCAAGATAGCCACCACTGGACTTTCCTTGCTATGGTGATATGCGAGGAAAGCATCAATGGCGGCTAAGTCTACCAAACCGTCAACGTTCGGAAAGAGGACAACCCTAAAAATCAACAAAGCTAATATATCCGCAAACGGGCCCCACTTCTCTTGGCTCACCATATCCCTTGCCTTACCTTCCAAGTATTTCCGAGGCAAGCCCACTACGTCGTTCCGAGTTTGCTTCGTGCGATCCAACTCCTTTGCTGAATCACCAACCACAGCCGCAATCTTGCTCAAGGAAGGAAGAAAGCCGGAGAAAAGATACGGTTTTCTCCCCCCAAGAGGGCATCCTAATATTTCCTCAAACTCTTCAATAGTTGGTACCATTTGGAAGTCCCCAAACGTGAAACACCTCAACGGCTGGTCATAGTATTGGGCGAGGGATACGACAACTTCCGTAAATACCTCCGCTGCAGTCAAATCTAGAATCTTCCCGTACACTTTGCGGAAGGCTTGCCTTTGGAGAGGTCCCATCAATCGTCCCAATTCCTTGATGCTAGTGACATCTAGACTTTTAACCTTGACTTGATAAAACCTTTTGCCGTTTTGATTTGTCCCCATCATTTACCTAAAAAAGGGGTGAATCAAGACTCCGACATGAATGATGCGATGTGTATGCATGAAACAGAAAGAAAACAAGAAAAAGGGGTAATTCATACATACGAGACCGCAGAGACCCAATTTTAATGCTACGTTTTGGGCATGATGGCGCCTCAACGTAGCATTAAAAAGGTTACGTATTACTCTAAAGAAACCAAACATCACTAGCAAAAACTATAAACCAAAAATGCATGAGAACGAATGGCACAGGAGCGTGTTTGCTCTTTGCCCCTATTTGGGAACCTATAGGACAATATCTAGGGGTCTCTAATAACTACTTCCCAACAATTTATAACTCACACGGCCGTTCTCTAGAGGTATCATCACTCAAGATAATAATATTGTGGCGGTATGGAATACCAGCGACAACACATTATAAAGAGAGAAAGCTCTAGACGAGGTTTCACTATTATCAAGCAAGTCGGAGACCTAGCATGATGATAGATTCACCTCCACTCCTTAAATTCCCATGAACCCGGGTATAGGGCCCCTTTTTTTTTACTCAAACCCGTGGGTGCTTAGAATGCAGTGTAAAGAATGCGAAATAGACAACAGTTATTTACATTTTACACAGTTTAACAAATGCACACACAAAGTTTCACAAATCCATAATTCCTTAGAATAGGCCTAACTCACAAAAAGTCCCCAGTGGAGTCGCCAACTGTCTCAACGTGCCCTTTGCGGGCGAGCGAGGGCGAGGCTCACGGGTGCGCTTTCCAAAGGAGGAAAGATGCGCGGAGTCGCCACCAACGTTTATTTGTGGAAAACGTCGGGAAAACCGAAGGAAACCGGTCAAAATGAAAAATTCTAAGTTCGGGAGTTGTATTTACGTTTGAGGAAGGTATTAGCACCTCTCACGTTTGTCTCAAAGGACAACAACCTATTTTTTAGAATTGTGGAAATTGTGTTATCTTAACTTTTATTTCTTTTTTATTTTTTGAGGTCGACAAAAGCGGGGCTTTTGCTCCTACGTACCCTCCATCAAAGAGGAAATCAGACCTACGTAGTTCTTTCTTATGCGTGAATCAAGTGATTCTTTTTACTTGAAGGGTGATCATTTTAAGGCGTTGGACCTTAAAAATGATCCATTTTACTTAGTAAGAAACTGAAATGATAAACTTTCAAAAACCTATTTTTGTGGACGAGCTTGACTAGGCGAGTTTGATTTTAGCCTTAGTTTCACTTTAGTTATTAGTCAATTCAATTAAGAATGAGAAATCCCAAAGAGAAAACGTCCGATTTATTTTTCGCTTTACTTTACTAAAAGGTATTTTTTTATTATTATATTATTATTTTACCTCTTTTTTGATTTCCAACGTGGTTACGGCACGACCGAACGGTCGGAATTCATTTTAACCGAAATTAACGGATGATACAATTCAAACGATCGGTAGAAATTTATTTTATTTTTAGATTAAGCGAGAAATGACTTAAATAAATGGCTTAAGCACGTCAAAAGGGGGTATAAAAAGCAAATGAAAACGAGAATAAAAATACATGAAACAAAATGTGGACCACCACGGGTACATAGAATGAATTGAAAAGCTCGGTTTGAGGTACTTATCCGTTGAAGACTGAAGAAAACGAAGAACGAACGATGGATATTGAAGAACGGTCGAGAATCTTCGCGTAATTACTCACGGAAACGTTACCGAAACGTTACGAAAGCACCTCGGCTTGGATTTTCTTCACGGAAACAATTTTCCTCAGCAAATTTAAGAGAATACGAAATGCCAAGAAGGCTGAACCCTTTTCTTCTTCACTCCTCCCCCTATTTATAGCAAAATAGGGGAGGAGCTTGCCACCCAGCTCGCCCAGGCGAGCAAGGTTGCTTCCTCCAGAAGCAATAGCCTTCTGGAGGAAGGATTTGGAAGGCCCAAGTGGGCCAGATTGCTATTTGTACCCCCGTTTTTACTAAATGCACCCCCCTTCTATTTTTTTAATAATTCTTTTTTCCGTAACGTTACGAAACTTTACGAATTTTGTAACGATACTTATTTTCCTTCCGCAAGGTTACAAATCCTTACGGATTATGTATTTACTCTTTTTTAGCTTTCGAAGAAGTTACGGAAACTCACGAATTGCGCAAAAACACCTCTTTTCGATTTCCGCCACATTACGGAATTTCACGGATCGCGTAAGCCTGCTTCCTTTTGATTTCTGACATGTCTCGGGACTTCATTTATTGTGCAACAAAGGACGCCAAGTATCTCAAAGCGGCTAACAAAAGGTTGCATGTCATCAAGTAATAATCCCCGGACGAAATTAGGGTATGACAATAGCGAAAGAAAGATTAAAAGTGCGGGACCAAATGGTTACCGCATGTCATCGGGCCCGCCGCCTCTGGATGACAAAAGGCGCAGAAGATGATGTTAGTCTCTGCGTGCTATCATGCTTTGAGTCTTATAGATAGCAAAAAGGTGTGGGACCAAATGGTTCCCGCATGTCATCGGGCCCGCCGCCTCTGGATGACAAAAGGCGCAGAAGACGACGTTAGTCTCTGCGTGCTATCATGCTTTGAGTCTTACATATAGCAAAAGAAAATGCAGGACCAAATGGTTCCCGCATGTCATCGGGCCCGCCGCCTCTGGATGACAAAAGGCACTGCAGATGACGTTAGTCTCTGCGTGCTATCATGCTTTGAGTCTTATAGATAGCAAAAGGTTTATACGGATAACCGCTTGGGTATTTTCGCCTGTCACATGACTTCAAGGTCAGTATGACAGAGATTGTGGGGCGGCCGACAAAAGCGAGGCTCTTGCTCCTACGTATCCTCAGTGAGGAACTCAGACCTACGTAGTTCTGGATAACTTGTGAGATTAAAAATAGTCTTGGTCTTTTCTTCACTAAAATGCGAACATGCTTTAGTAAAGAGAGAAAACTTCCAACTAATCAGAGCAACATATGCTTTTCGGATGAAAAACAATGTGTCTACCGGGGAAGAGGAGTATGCTGATGAAATCTTCTCATAACCACAAATGAGATTTTGGATGTTAGCATTTCGTTTCTAAATGACCATTTAGAGGAAACACTGGGTTCAACAAAAATAGAAGAAAATCACTCAAAGTGTATTAATCTCACACAGGTAAGTGTTTCGTCCTAATTCCGAACCATAGGTATGTCATGACTTGATTTTGCAAATCATTTCCTATCAAATCAAAGATTACATGCGTGATCATGGATCAATAGGACTTTGTCTTGGGAATGGTTTGTTTCTTTGTGGGAATTTTGGCTTTGAGTGTTCTTTCCTTTTCCTTTTTTGTTTTTGTTTAGTGTGGGGCGAGAAAGTTGCTAGCGCACAAGATTTTGGTTGGTAATCAAAGGGAGAGGACCACTTTAGGTCGTGGTTTCTTTTTCTTTTTCATGTTTACTTGGTGACAATTCTGTACTGTTCAGATATTGTCTGGTCCAAAGACCTTTATGTATATTTCTTTTGTTTTGTTCCGATCTTTGATCGGGAATTTTCTTTCCTTTTCTCCTTTTCTCTTTTTTTCTTTTTTTCTTTTTTTGTTTTCTTTTGAGGGCAAGGTTTATGGTGAGTTGGGACTTTGGCTCAAGGCTTGTAGAATGGATGGACATGATATATGTCAGGGTGCTGGTCTGGTTCAGGGATAAAAGGGAATGTCCCACATTATTTCCATGACACAAATGCAACAATGATTTTGGAAATTTTATGCAAAACTTGTCATGCTTGCACCTACGTGGACACTCAAGTGTCGAATTTTTGGTCATGTTATGCTAGGGCTCAGGATTCATTTCTTCTATTTTAGTCAACCCAGTGTTTTCAAAATATGTTCTTTTATCAATTTGTGCATTCATCCGAGTCTATTTTTGGGTGTTCGAAAAAACTTTCACAGCATTTACCCTTCAAATGTGTACACACATTTTTTTTTCAAAAACTGGTTATGATCAGTGAATTTTTTCCAAAGAAAAGTTGGAACTTATCTCTTTTCACAAGCATGTTTTTTTAGCTAGACAACTTTTTATTTTTATTATTTTCTTTTTTCCTTCCTTCTTTTTCTTTCCTTACTTGCTCTCTTTTCCTTTTCCTCTTTTTTTTCTTTTTTAAGTTATTTATCATTTGTTCATTTCCTCTCTCTTCTTTCTTTTTTTTTCTCTTTTTCTCTCTGAAAAGGTCGTGCGGACGAGGGCGCACACTACCTACTTACGTCTAACCACAAGGTGAACAAGAAACGCACGATAATGGTAAGTCGCAAAATGGTGACGAAATAACTGAGAGCCATAACGTCGAAAATTTCTAACAGAAACGAACAATAATGATAGTAATGTTAGTAACCATATGAAGAAAAACAGAAGACAGTAATGTCAACAGCAATATAGACAATAACAGAAAAATTTCAATAGCAAACTAATCAAAAAATAGTAATGTCAAAAAATGCGGTGACCTCGGTCACATGGCTCCGCTTCCTCCCAAGAAGCCGAGCAAGTCTGTCATCTCCTCATCCATGCAGGCATCCTCTGCATCGTCGGGAGCTCCTGCAGGTGCCTCCTTCGTCTGGTCCCTCGGGCCAATCTCTGAGCCATGCGACCTCAGCCCTAAACTGATCTGGAGTAGGGCATGCAAAAGGAGCAAAACCCTGGCCCTGCTGACTGAGGCTGAGCTGGTAGAGACACTCATGTATCTGCACTTGCCCCCGGTGGTTGGCCACCTGTTGGCGAACCAAGTGTTGTAGATACCGCTCCATGCCTAATGACCTAGCGGGATCAGTCTGATGAGGTGGCGGCGGTGCATCTGCGGCCTGTGGCGCATCACCTTGCGCCTGCCTAGGCGTGCAATACTTCTCAATGAAGGCTCGGGTCCCCGTACACTTTGAGCAGTTTGACATTACCAGTGCTGAGTCCCCGTACACTTTGAGCAGTTTGACATTAGAGTCAATTGCCACCTGGACGGCCAGGACACACGCTTCATACTCAGCCATATTGTTGGTGCAGTCAAACCCCAGCCTGGCTGTGAAAGGTATACATTGATTGTCTGGAGAGACCAATACTGCTCCAATGCCATGGCCTAGAACGTTTGACGCCCCATCAAACCATACAGTCCATTTGTTCCGATCTTTGTCTAGTTTTTCCTCAAACAAGGTCATGATGTCTTCATCCGGGAACTCGGGATTCATGGGCTGATAGTCGTTGAGAGGCTGCTGAGCCAAATAATCTGCTAAGGCACTTCCTTTTATCGCCTTTTGGGTGACATAAACTATATCAAACTCGGATAGCAAAACTTGCCACCGGGCGATCCGTCCTGTGAGAGCAGGCTTCTCAAAGATGTACTTAACCGGGTTCATCTTGGATATCAACCAGGTGGTATGGCTCAGCATGTATTGTCTTAGATGGTGGGACGCTCAGACTAAAGCACAACATGTTCTTTCGAGCAGGGAGTAATTCATTTCACAGGCTGTGAACTTCTTACTCAAGTAGTAGACAGCGCGCTCTTTCTTCCCGGACTCGTCATGTTGCCCCAGCATACATCCCATCGACTCGTCCAAAATCGTCATATACAAGATGAGAGGCCTTCCGGGTACCGGTGGCATAAGCACAGGAGGATTCATGAGACACTTTTTGATCCTCCCAAATGCCTCTTGACAATCCTCATTCCAACGGGCGGTTTGGTTTTTGCGTAAGAGTTTGAACAACGGCTCACAAATAGCAGTGAGCTGTGATATGAATCTGGCAATATAATTCAAACGTCCCAGGAAACCTCGAACTTGCCTCTCGGTACGGGGTTCCGGCATTTCAAGGATGGCCTTCACCTTTTCGGGGTCCACCTCTATCCCTTTCTGGCTTACGATGAAACCTAGCAATTTCCCTGATTTGACCCCAAAAGTGCACTTAGCGGGATTCAACCTCAATTGATACTTCCTAAGCCTTTCGAACAACTTCCGAAGGTTGACAAGGTTTTCCTCCTTGGTCTTAGATTTGGCAATTATGTTGTCCACATAGACCTCGATCTCTTGGTGCATCATATCGTGGAACAAAGCTACCATAGCCCGTTAATAAGTTGCCCCAACATTCTTGAGTCCAAAGGACATCACCTTGTAGCATAACGTCCACCATAGGGTGACGAAGGTAGTCTTTTCCATATCCTCCGGCACCATTTTTATCTGATTGTAACCGGAGAACCTGTCCATAAAGGAAAACAAAGCGAAATTGGTCGTATTATCCACGAGGATATCGATGTGCGGCAAAGGAAAATTGTCTTTGGGACTGGCTCGATTCAAATCCCGATAATCCACACATATTCGCACCTTCCCATCCTTCTTAGGAACTGGTACAATGTTGGCAACCCATTCTGGGTACCGAGCAACTGCCAGAAAACCAACGTCAAATTGTTTCTTCACCTCTTCTTTTATTTTCAAGGATGTCTCGGGTTTCATCCTCCTCAGTTTTTGTTTTACCGGGGGACACTCGGGATTTAGAGGTAATCGGTGTTGTACAATGTCAGAACTCAAACCGGGCATATCTTGGTACGACCAAGCAAAGATGTATTGGTAGTCTTTCAGTAGGGCTGTCAATTCTTCACGGATGGGTGTGGTCATACCCGTGCCTATCTTTACTTCCTTTTTCCCACTGCCGGTTCCTAAGTTCACTAGTTCTGCCTCTTCTTGATGAGGCCCAATTTCTTGGTCCTCATGGGCGACTATCTTCTCCAACTCTGGGGGAAGTCCCACATCCTCGTCCTCTTTATCCTCCGTTTAATTTGTTTCTTTCTCGAAATCGATGGTCGGGTCCCAGGTATTAGTGCCTTCGAGGGACTCATCGTCGGATCTGGCGTTAAACATAAAGAAATAAACATGCAAATGGATGAGAATGCGTAGAGACGTAGGAACAAATGAAGAAAGATCTTTTATTTTATAATTCTAGGAACAAAAGACATAAAGCCTTAACAAAATAAAACTCTAAAGCCTAGGCCCAACTGTAGAGTTTAAAAGCCACAAAGGGTTACATTATGCTTGTTGCGTAAATGTCCGGGCGTTCCTCCACTCGCCAATTTCCTAGTCGGAAACCAGGAGGGCATGGTCGTACCAACTCCGACCCACTTGGCGAATCATCTTCACATATCGCAACGACTTGGCAGAAGTATCAGTTGGTCTGTGCCGTCCCGACATAGGTAAGTATGCATATGGTTCAACTGATTTCTGATGCCATCTACTATTTGTAGGGATCACGCCCACAAGACACCCAGTGAACCTGGAGGAGCTCAACAGGGCCCTGGGGTTTCCAGCTTTGGTTATGGGCCTCTGTCAGTCCTACCGGGTGCCCGTCCCCCCAGCAAGGTCACGCCATCATGACATAGGTAAGTATGCACATCGCTCAACTGATTTCCGAGCCCGTTGACACGCAGAGACTAACGTTGTCTTCTGCACCCTTTGTCAATCACAGTCCGAGCCCGTTGACACGCAAAGACTTACGTCGTCTACCACGCACCATCAATCTCTGTCAATACTAATCCGTGAAGTTAGGGGGCAGGTGGAAATACCCAAGTGGTTATCCGTATAAACATTCTTTCACTATCTGTTAGACCCAGAGCACGATAGCATGCCGAGACTAACATCGTCTTCTGCACCTTTTGTCGTCCTAACCCGTGAAGTCAGGTGACATGCGGGATTACCTTATGGTTACCCGCACCTTTCATCAACCAGGGGCAAACGAGCCCGTTGACGCGAAGAGACTAACGTCGTCTTCTGCACCCTTTGTCAATCGCAGTCCGAGCCCGTTGACATGCAGATATTTACGTCATTTTCTGTGCTTTCTGTCACACTGACCCTGAAGTCAGGTGACGTGCGGAGATACACAAGCAATTTCTCTGCACCATCAATTTCTGTCAATACTAACCCGTGAAGTTAGGGGGCAGGCGGAAATACCCAAGTGGTTATCCGTATAAACATTTTTTCGCTATCCATCTGACCCAGAGCACGATTGCATGCAGAGACTAACATCGTCTTCTGCGCCTTTTGTCGTCCTAACCCGTAAAGTCAGGTGACATGAGGGGTTACCTTATGATCACCCGCACCTTTCGTCAACCAGGGGCAAACGAGCCCGTTGACGCGCAGAGACTAACATCGTCTTCTGCACCTTTTGCCATCCAGGGACAGCGAGTCAGGTGGCAGGCGGAGATACCTTATGGTCATCTGCACCTTTCGTCAACCGAGGGGAACGAATTCGATGGCATCAGGATGATGTTGGTCGTTCGGTTCTGACTATTTTCAAAAATTTTGCAGGTTTTACTCTCGTCGTCCGGAAACATTCAAGCCTGGCGACGCGTGAGATTCTTCTCTACTGGGTAGGGACGATCGAGTGCAATGGCGAAGGGAAGTGTCATGGTTGTCCAACTTTGTCGCTTTCATGGCACTGAAGTTTGTTGATGCTTCTGATGCCTTTTATTTCTTTCTGAATGATAGGTTCCGCTGGCGGGGATATTGACCGACCGAATGACGTTCCGCTAAAACGAAATTAGTGTCTTATCTTTACTTTGCTTTTATCTCCAAGAAAAGATAAGTAAAGAGGGGAACTGTCGTACCCTAATTTCGTCCGGAGACCATTTGTTTGGTGGCATGCAACCTTCACTTGACTGCTTCGGGGTACTTAACACCCATTGTTAGGCAATTCGTGAAGTTTCGCGACATACCGGAAGTCGAAAGGAAGCATTGTTGCACAATCTGTAAAGTTCCGTAACATTCCAGAAGTCAAAGAGGGGATGGTTGCATAATCTGTAAAGTTTCATGACATTACGGAAAGAAAACAAGTATCGTTGCGTAATTCGTAAAGTTCCGTAACGTTACAGAAAAAGAATCAGCAAAAAAAGCAAAAGGGGGTGTATTTAGTAAAAAGGGGTGTGCAAATAGCTACCAGGCCCATTTGGACCTTCTAGGGTGTTCCAACAGAAGGTGGTGCCTTTTGGTGGAAGCAACCCAGCTCGCCTGGGTGAGCTGAGCTCGCCTGAGTGAGCTGAGCTCGCCTGGGCGAGCTGGGCGGCAACCACCTCCCTCTTTTCCCCTATAAATAAGGGAAAGAGGGCAGAGTAAATTCGTTCAACCCTCCTGGTATTTAGGATTCACTTGAAATTAGTGAGAAAAATTGTTTCCGTGAAGAAAATCCAAGCCGAGGCACTTCCGTAACGCTTCTGAGACGTTTCTGTGAGCGATTTCATGAAGATTTTCCACCGTTCTTTATCGTTCTTCGGTCTTCAACCGGTAAGTTCCTGAAATCGAACCTTTCAATTCCTTCTATGTACCCTTAGTGGTCCCCACTTGTTTCACGTGCTTTTATTTTTATTTTGTTTGCTTTCCGTACCCCCTTTTGACGTGCTTTAACCATTTTATTTATGCCGTTTTCTCGCCTAATCAATAAAAAAATGAGTTTCCACCGATCATTTGAGTTGTAATATCATTTAATCTTTGTTAGAATAAAATCCAACCGGTCTTTCACGCCATAACCACGTTTAAAGCCAAAAGAGGCAAAATAATAATAAAATGATCAAAATATCTTTGAATAAAATAATCAAAAAAATCAATCGGACGCTTTTCTTTGAGATTTTTTCTTAATTGAATTGACTAATAACCAAAGTGAAACTAAGGCTAAAATCAACTCATAAATCAAGCTTTGTCCATAAAAATAACTTTGTCACTTCTTTTAAAAAAACCAAGAGATCATTAATGGTCCAATGCCTTAATGTTTTCTCTCCTTTCAAAAGAATCAAAAGATCATTTAAATGGTCCAACGCCTTAAATGACTTTTTGTTTGGTCACAATATATCTTGCAAAAAAGATAAAAACAACCTAACCAACGTTTAGTTCTCGAAGAACTACGTAGGTCTGATTTCCTTACCACAATTGAGGAATACGTAGGAGCAAGGGAAACACCCTTGTTGACCACAAAAAGATAAAAAATATAAAAAAGCATAAAAAGACATAAAAAGCATAAAAGAGAAAAAAAACACAAATCGAAGTCATGTTTGCACACTCGATTAAAGACCGTCGTCCCTTGTGACAAACGCGTGGGGTGCTAATACCTTCCCCGTACGTAAATACAACTCCCGAACCTTTCACACTTAAAGTTCCTAGACCACGTCTTTTCCGGTTTTTCCGACGTTTTCCTTGAATAAACGTTGGTGGCGACTCCGCGCATTTTCCTTTCTTGGAAGACACACCTGTGAGTCTCGCGTCGCCCTCCCGCCGAAGGGTAGGTTGCGACACTATAGTGGTGAGCTTCTTCTTGACTCATCTTCTCCTTGAAGTGGCGTCTCCAATCATCTTTCTTCCTTCTCCATTCCGCTGTCATTCATCTTCAAGAAGCAAAGGACTCCATTGATGAAGAAGATCCAAGGCCTACAAGCTCCACATGGAGCTACATCATGTGGTATCAAGAGCATCTTCATCTAGGTGATGTTCTTTTGCTTCCTCTATGTATATCTTCCATTGTCTTGTGTTTTGGTGCTTTTTAGAGTAGATTCAAAAAAAAATTAACCAATTAAATATTAAATCTACACTTGGTCTTCCATTTCTATGGTTCAAATTTTGTAGATCTACTCTTGAATCATGTTTTTGTTTTGATTTTAGGTTCTATCATTTTTCATTCATAATATTCTTGTGCTGAACCTTATATCTAAATTTTCTTCCAAAATATTGATTAGAAAAAAAACACAAAAATCTAAGTGTAAATCACTTAATCCATGTTGTCTTAGAGTCATGTTTAGTCATAGTAATTGTCACATTATGTTCTAAGTTTGCGTTGAATTTTTATATTGTTGATTGAATTCTAGATACATTTGTTCATGTATTCTTGTCATTCTTAGCCTATATTTTTGAATTTTGAGTCTAATTCATGCATGTTATTTAGTTCATAACATGTTCTAAATCAATTCCTAGAAGTAGTCTTGTTGTTGAACTCTTTTTTTTTTTGTTTTCTAAGTTTCCTACATGATGCCTATGATGAAGTTGAGTTGTGGTGCTGAGTTGTGGCTGGATTTGTGAATCAAAATAAGTCTTAAGCTCTCTTGAATTGTGTTATTCAAGATAATTGAGCATAATCAAACACAAATTGTAACTATCCAAGCCTTAAGCAACATAAACACTACTCTTGATTTCTAGATTGAAATCGCTGGTGCTGGCAGCTTGAACATACGAACTTATATAAATTACTGGGAATTGGTCACTACGTGTTTTGAGCTGAAATTTTTACTGAATTTGCTAGACATCTGGACCAAAATTATGAAAAAAGAACCAAGCTATTCGGATTAAAGGAAAAAAATAAGAAAAATCACACAAGTTGGCAGAAAAATCAGTGTCCAGGAAAAAAAAGCGAAAGGGAAGTGTGCTTGTTGTTTTGGCTCAAAATTTGTTCTATAATTGGTGCCTATTTTATACCAATCCTAGTTTTGAAATTTCAATTGAAAATTAGTGTGAAAAAAAGTTCCAAAACTAGAGGTTTCTTGAGTCTTTTTATTTTAGCTTTTTTACTCTACTCTAGAGCCATTCTAGGTTTCTCTTTGAGTCCTAGCTTGCTTTTATGTGCTTTTCATTGCTTTAATTGTTGAAAAATCCCTGAAAATTTGTCTTGTTAAAACTCTATTGGTTTAGCTTTCATTTCATTTTTGGGGTCTTTGGTTATTGCTTTTCGCTTTGTTTCCTTGTTTGTGAGTTGCCATATAGGGAATTGGAAAGGAGGATTGGTGTCATCCCTTGAAGAATTTGAGTCAAGAAACAAGGGGATAACCACCATAAGAGCTATTGGACTAAGAAGCACTCCAAATTGAGTGAATCACCAAAGAGAGAACAACCACCAAAATTAAGGACCTTGTTGTAATTTTGTAATTGACAATTTACTTACTTTCATTGCTTTCAAATTTTGTAACAACAAGGCCTTTCATTGGAAGTATGTTGGGAGCCTCCAATAGGTCACCCTACTTCCATTTGTGTGTAATAATTTTAGGCAATTTTCCCTTAGGATTGTCAGTGTTTTGTTGGGAACCTTAAATGTGGTCATCCAAACACTCTTAGGATTTGTCTAGTTTACATTTCTTGCTTACTTTCATAGCTTATTTCCTTTACCTTCCATTGTCAAACCACCTATATAGCTTGCCTTTTACCAATTAGTTGTTACCTTATCCTTCACACCTCTTTTAGTGTTTATTTTGGCTAGTTTCAACCATAGTTTCTTTTACCTTTTGTTTTCAAACCCCCAACAAGAAAGAAGCATAGCTTAGGAACCAACATGAGTCTTCATTTTTCATATAGTGTTAATGGTGAGGGTTCTACTCCTAAGGACCCCTTGTATAAGATATTAGATGAGTTGAGATCCCTTAAGTTGTGGAAAGAAAAACAAGAGAGAAAAGAAAAAGGTAAAAAAAGAGTGGAAGAAATAAGTCAAGATGAAAGAGAGAAAATAAGAGAGGAAGAAAGAAGAAAGATAAAGAAAGAAATGAAAAGAGAAAAACATGTCTCCTATAGTAATCATGACTCTTGCAAGAGTTTAAGTGAAGAACTTAGCGACTATTATAGAGGGCGCAATAGTTCACATACTAAACATCACTCCCAAAGAAGAGAAAAAGATAGAAGGCCTCAAGAAGTTAACATTAGCCTCCCATATTTCCATGGAAAAGATAATGTTGAGGCCTACTTAGATTGGGAAATGAAGGTTGAACAACTCTTTGTTTGCCATCATATTAGCGAAGAGAGAAAAGTTCCATTGGCTACCCTTAGTTTTCAAGGGTATCCCCTTTATTGGTGGACTTCCCTTGTTAGGGAACGAAGGATTCATGGGGATCCTCTAGTAGAGTATTGGAATGATCTTAAGAGCGCCCTTTGGAAGAGGCACATTCCCTCCTACTATGAAAGGGAGCTTATGGACAAGCTCCAAAGGCTTAGACAAGGGAGTATGAGTGTTGAAGAATATAGATAACAAATGGAACTACTCTTTTTAAGAGCTGGACTTAGGGAGGAGGAAAGAACAAGCATAGCTAGGTTCCTTAGTGGGCTTAATATGGAAGTGAGGGACAAGGTTGAACTCCTTCCATATAGGGACCTAGATGAGCTAGTCCAACTTTGTATAAGAGTGGAGCAACAACTTAAAAGGAAGTCTTCTTCAAAATCTTATGGCTCTGACTCTTATCCAAGGAAGAACCAAGCCCATGGAATTTTGGGGGCTGCACCTTCAAAACCCAAGGAAGATAAGGGTAAGACCATAGAGAAATACACCCCTAAGACTAGAAAGGACTAGAAACATTAAATGCTTCAAATGTCTTGGGAGAGGTCACATTGCCTCTCAATGCCCCACAAAGAAAACCATGATCATGAGGGGTCAAGACATTTATAGTAGTTGATCGAGGCCGTACCCGAATCAAATAAACATTAAAATGCAGTAACTAAGAAGTGATCCTAGGTCGTTTACCAATGAGCAATGATAAACCAATTGTTCATAACAAATAGTAGGAAAATAGTAACGAATTGGGGGGGAGTTGTTTGCTTTTGTAAATTAAACAGTGAATAGATGTGAATTATAAAATATCATAATTAAAACACGTTGTTTCCCCTTGATTCACAAGCAAGTCTCTTATCCTAGGTTACGAGAGTTTATCCTTTATCAATTGAACCACTTAATCCAACCCTAAATTAAATTACTAAGCGAAATTTAACATAAGGCATTCATTATGTGATTAAGCAACACATACACCAATTAATCATAAACCATCATTAAGCATGAACATAAATTAAGCGCAGAGACAATTAATCAAGCACTAACCATGCATGAATTAATAGCAACAAATTCAAAGTAATTAGTGAAGAGGAATAATTGAACAAAATTTAATAGTAATAATAGAACCTCAAAGAGAACTGTGCTTGATCCTCAAGAGAAAACAACACTAGAGACTTAGCCTTCCATTAATCAATAGAGAACGAAATTATAGATTGAAGAATGAAATTTTATTGCTGAAACGAAAAGTAAAAATTGGAATTGCAAAACGAAAAAGTGTCTAAAAGAAGAAAAGCCTAAAACTAAAAACAAAAAACAGGAGAGAGGACAGGAGAGAAGAGGAGAGCCTAAACTAGAACCTTGGTGCTGTTATATAGTTTTCATCCCCGAAGCTTACAAATCTGTTTTAAGTCCAAGCCCATAAATAAAATAAAATCTAAATAAAATAAGATAAGATCTAGATGAAATAATATATAGATTAGATAAAAATCTAGATAAGATAAGATTTGATAAAACTATCTGCTCTCTTCAAGTCCAAGCCCAATTCTGGGTTCAAGCCCAATTGCTTATAATTCTCCTGAAATTAAATTAAAAACACAAAATTAGTCCAATAGGCCCAAATGATAAAACTGCATAATTAATTTGACAATTAAGACTAATCAGTAATTAAAATGGTGCAAAAAGGGTTAAGAAATAGGAGAAAATAATGGCACATCAAAACCCCCCATACTTAGCCTTTTGCACTCCTGGGCAAAATGAAACAAAGAACAAAATCCAATGATATCAAAGAGAGACAAACAAAAACATTTACATATTTCTCAATGAAAATCAAGGAATGAAAGGAATGGGTAACATCTAACATGAAGAGATCCAAAGAGTCAAGATATTCGTGAAAATCATCCAAGCAACCCAATCATGGCAAAATAGTTAATCAACTCAAGAATGAAAAGTGAGAAAGCCTCACAAGATATACACTCTATCTCTCAAGTGTCTAGGCTACTATTTACCCTCAAAGCACCCATGAAAGCAAACACCACATAAACTTGGCAAGATTCTAAAATTGACAATCAACCCATAAACACAAGCACATGAGGATCAAAAGGTCTTTTAAGGTTGTAATGGGGCCAAGGACAAGGTAGGGAAAAGTATGGAATAAGTAGCTAAATCCCAAAGGAATAGAGGAGCAATGGGGAATAAGTGCATATTAAGAAAAAAAATAAGAAAACCTAAAGATAAAATTTTAAACGCAAAGAGTAGAGCCAAGAGTCTCGTCATTCTTTTTCCATTTAAGATCTTATTCACTCAACTTTATTGCTTTTTTTTCGAATTGATTTAACTTGAAATTATTTTTTTTCTGCAAAATTATTTTTCTCTTTTTTTTTTAGCAGTAGCATTTGAGAACTAGCATATCATTCAGCAACATGTCCAACATTTAACCCATATACAATGTACATCAGTATGGCTCAAAAATACATCATGAAGCATAGCCAACAAAACATGTTATCCAAAAAAACCCCCCCACACTTATTCCCAAAACAATTCCAAAGCTCCAAAATTCCTTAAGGGTAAGGTGATATCATGGTTTTTCACTTAAGGCTTGTAGTGAGCTTCAAAACAAGGAAAGGGAAACAAGGCTCAAAAGGGCTATCAAAGGAATTAATTCAAGGTAGATCCATTTGGCTAGAGGCTTATAAGAACAAAATTGCCTAAATCATTTCCAAATATGCATGTGAATTAGGAAGCATCAACAAGAATCAAGCCAAGGCTATTGTGCAAGCAATCAATGGGGCAAAACACACCAAATGATTATGATGATGGATGGCTCAAATTCTCACAAAGGTAAACTTATCACTTTCAAATTGAGCTTTCAAAACTATCATGACATGTAGAGGAAAAACAAGGATTTCAAATCACAAAATGTCAAGAGACTTTTATTTTCAAAACAATTACCCATTACTTGAACATATCCTATAATTCAAAGAAAAATATGCAAAGTTGTACATGCAAACAAAATTGACCTAAAATATTAAACTAGAAACCCAACTAACAAAATTAACAAATTTAACACAACTAACAAAATTAACAAAACTAACATAACTAGCAAAACCAAAGAACACTCCCCCCATACTTAAACAACACATTGTCCTCAATGTAGCACAAGTAAAAGATTAAAAGCAATTAAACCATCAAATAGAATCAGAAAAATGTAATAAAAGTAAAGGAGATAGGAAAAGAAAAACTCCCTACGTCATCGTGGAAAAGAAGTAAGCTGAAGTGAGGAGATCTTTTGAGCAAGGACAACCCCCAATGTGAAATTGGATGCATCGCACATTAGCTCAAATGGGGTTGTCCAATCAGGTGCATGAATGATAGGGGAGGTAGTCAGTGCTCTTTTGAGGCAATGAAAGGCCTCTTTGCATTTATCATTAAAGTCAAACTCCACCTCCTTTTGCAACAAGTTGGATAGTGGAAGGTGTCGCAACGTGCCCTTTTGCGGGCGAGCAAAGGCGAGGCTCACGGGTGCGCTTTCCAAAGGAGGAAAGATGCGCGGAGTCGCCACCAATGTTTATTTGTGGAAAACGTCGGAAAAACCGAAGGAAACCGATCAAAATGAAAATTCTAAGTTCTGGAGTTGTATTTACGCTTGAGGAAGGTATTAGCACCTCTCACGTTTGTCTCAAAGGACAACAGCCTATTTTTTAGAATTGTGGAAATTGTATTACCTTAACTTATATTTCTTTTTATTTTTTGAGGTCGACAAAAGCAGGGCTTTCGCTCCTACGTACCCTCCATCGAAGAGGAAACCAGACCTACGTAGTTCTTTCTTATGCGTGAATCAAGTGATTCTTTTTACTTGAAGGGTGATCATTTTAAGGCGTTGGACCTTAAAAATGATCCATTTTACTTGGTAAGAAACTGAAATGATAAACTTTCAAAACCCTATTTTTTGTGGACGAGCTTGACTAGGCGAGTTGATTTTAGCCTTAGTTTCGCTTTAGTTATTAGTCAATTCAATTAAGAATGAGAAATCCCAAAGAGAAAACGTCCGATTGATTTTTCGCTTTATTTTACTAAAAGGTATTTTTTTATTATTATATTATTATTTTACCTCTTTTTTGATTTCCAACGTGGTTACGGCACGACCGAACGGTCGGAATTCATTTTAATCGAAATTAACAGATGATACAATTCAAATGATCGGTGGAAATTTATTTTATTTTTAGATTAGGCGAGAAATGACTTAAATAAATGACTTAAGCACATCAAAAGCGGGTATAAAAAGTGAATGAAAACGAGAATAAAAATACATGAAACAAAATGTGGACCACCACGGGTACATAGAATGAATTGAAAAGCTCGGTTTGAGGTACTTACCCGTTGAAGACTGAAGAAAACGAAGAACGAACGATGAATGTTGAAGAACAGTCAAGAATCTTCGCGTAATTACTCATGGAAGCGTTACGGAAATGTTACGGAAGCGCCTCGGCTTGGATTTTCTTCACGGAAATAATTTTCCTCAGCAATTTTGAGAGAAAGAGAAGTGCCAAGAAGGCTGAACCCCTTCTCCCTTCACTCCTCCCCCTATTTATGGCAAAATAGGGGAGGAGCTTGCCACCCAGCTCACCCAGGCGAGCAAGGTTGCGACCTCCAGAAGCAACAGCCTTCTGGAGGAAGAATCTGGAAGGCCCAAGTGGGCCTGATTGTTATTTGTACCCCCCCCCTTTTTACTAAATGCACCCCCTCTTTACCTTTTTTGGTAATTCTTTTTCCGTAACGTTACGAAACTTTATGAATTTCGTAACGATACTTATTTTTCTTCCGCAAGGTTACGAATCCTTACAGATTATGTATTTACCCTTTTTTTAGCTTTCGAAGAAGTTACGAAAACTCACGGATTGCGAAAAATACCTCCTTTCGATTTCTGTCACATCACGGAATTTTCTCGGATCGCGTAAGCCTGCTTCCTTTTGATTTTCGGTACGTCTCGGGACTTCACATATTGTGCAACAAAGGGTGCCAAATATCTCGAAGCGGCCAATCAATGGTTGTATATCATCAAAATTATAATCCCCGGACGAAATTAGGGTATGACAGTTGCCCCTCTTTACTTACCTCTCATCGGAGATAAGAGGAAAGCAAAGATAAGACACTGATTTCGTCCATCCTGCCCTTTCCGTGATGACGATTCTTGTCTCTACTCCTTCTTTTTTTTTGCTGTACAACACAAAACAAAATACAAACAACAACAAGAACAACAAATATAATATACATATACACATATACACATGTTTGGCGAAGGAACCGATCCGGAAAACAAAAGAAGAACATATTTCCTAGTCACCAGAGGCTCCACGCTTGATAATGGAGGACACATGAACAGCGCTAGGCAATGACATTCATGGGGCTCCGAAAAAGGTGGAGAATGGAGGATTGCCTTGAGGGTCTGCACTTAGGCAATCATGAAACATAGCTCCAAACTCGAAGGTGGAGGACACATGAACAGCGCTAGGCAATAACATTCATGGGGCTCCGAAAAAAGGGGGAGACTGGAGGATTGCCTTGAGGGTCCGCACTTAGGCAATCATGAAACTTAGCTCCAAACTCGAAGATGGAGGACACATGAACAGCGCTAGGCAATAACATTCATGGGGCTCCGAAAAAAAAGGGGGAGAATGGAGGATTGCCTTGAGGGTCCGCACTTAGGCAATTATGAAACTTAGCTCCAAACTCGAAGGTGGAGGACACATGAACAGCGCTAGGCAATAACATTCATGGGGCTCCGAAAAAAGGGGAGAATGGAGGATTGCCTTGAGGGTCCGCACTTAGGCAATCATGAAACTTAGCTCCAAACTCGAAGGTGGAGGACACATGAACAGCGCTAGGCAATAACATTCACGGGGCTCCGAAAAAAAGGGAGAATGGAGGATTGCCTTGATGGTCCACACTTAGGCAATCATGAAACTTAGCTCCAAGCTCGAAGGTGGAGGACACATGAACAGTGCTAGGCAATAACATTCATGGGGCTCCGAAAAAAAAGGGGGAGAATGGAGGATTGCCTTGAGGGTCCGCACTTAGGAAATCATGAAACATAGCTCCAAACTCGAAGATGGAGGACACATGAACAGCGCTAGGCAATAACATTCATGGGGCTCCGAAAAAGGGGGAGAATGGAGGATTGCCTTGAGGGTCCGCACTTAGGCAATCATGAAACGTAGCTCCAAACTTGAAGATGGAGGACACATGAACAGCGCTAGGCAATAACATTCATGGGGCTCCGAAAAAAGGGGGAGAATGGAGGATTGCCTTGAGGGTCCGCACTTAGGCAATCATGAAACTTAGCTCCAAACTTGAAGGTGGAGGACACATGAACAGCGCTAGGCAATAACATTCATGGGGCTCCGAAAAAGGGGGAGAATGGAGGATTGCCTTGAGGGTCCGCACTTAGGCAATCATGAAACTTAGCGAAGGTGGAGGACACATGAACAGCGCTAGGCAATAACATTCATGGGGCTCCGAAAAAAAGGGGGTTGGCGGGACCGAACGGTCCACCGGGTTTTTCCACCTGAAAGGCAAACATGCTTTTTGTAAAGAAAAATAAATCATTCGCGAGAGCACCATATCTTAGAGAAACAATATACTTGTGCCAAGGGTAATCTTCCTTGTAACCGAGAATGAAGGGCAGGACGTCAACTTTTAGCTTTTAAATGAACATGCAGGGGAGACATCGGGCTAAGCTGAAAATAAATCACTCATAGTGTATAAAACTCACAAGGCAAGTGTTTTATCCTATTCCAAAACCATAACTGCACCATGACTCTATTTTGCACACGACTTCCTATCGAATCAAAGATCAAACGTACGATCACGGACCAATAGGATTTTCTCGAGGGTAGTGTTTTTTGGAGAGGAAGCTGGGTGTTTCGGTCTTTTCCTCTTTGTTCATGTGGGGTGGGATATCGTCAGTCGAGAATGACTTTGAATGGCAATCTGAAGGGAAGAGGCACCAAAAATGGGTTTTCCTTTGCCGGCAGTCCCTTACCTTGCTGAAAATTTATCTGGTCTAAAGATCTTTCGTTCTCTTTCTTTCATTGATCGAGAATTACCTCTTTTCCCTTTTTACTTCCTTTCGATCTTTGATCGGGAATCCTTCTTTCTTTTCTTTTGTTTTTTTCTTTATTTTCATCTTTTTCTTTCTTTCCATTTCTTCCTTTTCTTTCTTTTCACTTCTCCTTCCCTATCCCTTTCTTTGGGAAATCGGGTTTTAGCATTCTATTCGCTCTCCCTTAAGGAGATTCCGCTGTCCTTTGCTTCGGGGAAGCAATGAGGATTCTTTTTTATAGGCCAAGGTTCAAAAAGGTCTAAGGTTGTAGTTTCAATGGGGTCTTTTATCGTGGGAACCCAATCTTGATATCTGGGGCGAATCAAATTTGGGTGTCAAGGTGTCGATTTCGGGCTGAACTTCCATATTATTCCATAAGGCACACGTGACAATGATGATTTGAAAACAACATGCAAAATTAGTCATGGCTACAGCCAGGTGGGCACTCAAGTGTGGCGTCCCTAAATTAATGACTGGTTTAATAGTAATAATTTAGATAACAAAACCCATGGTAATATTTTTTTTTTCTTTTTCTTTCTCATTTCTTTCTCTTTTCACCATAACTAGGTTTAGAAGGAAAATCCTCACTATAAAGTCCTGAATGGCCAGTTCACAACTTTATTTGGAGTCATTTCTTTCTTATCGCTCATAATCTCTAAACTATTTTGCTTTTTCAAAAGGAAGAATGTACCAGCCATTACTTTAGGTCGTCACGTGAAAACAAAAGAATATAATACGGTCGGTAAACTCTTTTACTAATAAAGTTGCTAATGCTTTCTTTTCAAATAACAAGATCGATTATAAATGCATTCATCATTTAAAGCTGTCCAAAATATGGGAGTTTTACAAAATACATAGTGTCATCCAGAGCAAAGGTGTTCATAGTGGTGGCTTCAGCCACATGTATACAATCATCAAATGCCTATACATCAGGTCTACCCATACAAAAACAAAAGAGTAAACCTAACAGTCAGTCCTAGATACACCCACCCTCAAAAGTATACAAAACGAATCCAAAAAGCTATCCACTAGGATGAAGAGCCTCCGCTGATCGCCATCTCCCCAGGACCACCATCCTCCATAGAGTCTGCCTCAGATGCCGACATGACTTCCTCGGGAGAATCCACCTCAAGAAGTGGATCCTCATCACCCTCTAGAAAGTCAAGGGCATCCACAGCAGGCTCAGGAGGTAGCTCCTCCAGATCCTCCTCGGGGTCTACCTCGGATGGCGTTACCTCGATCACTTGGACGGGCTCCACTAGACGATATGGTGTAGGCGTGGGTAGTATCCACTCCACAGTGCGCTGAAGCTTCCGTGCAGGTTCATCTGGATGCACCAAAGAAGTAGCCGTGAATCGAATGGTGCCCCGAAATCGGCACCTCGTGTTGCCTTCGAGGGTCTCCCAAACTCCCTCTAGGCACTCCCTCTCTACTCGATCACGGATTAGCTGCGCCGCCATCACGATCTACAAGAAAGAAAAGAGAGGGGTAGACTCTTTCACAAGAATCTAACTGCGCTGCACACAAATTGTCTCATAACCACTACATGCAAGTAAAAGGGGTATTTTAAGGCTTTTTATCTCTGGTAATCGATTACACAACCTTGGTAATCGATTACCAGAGGCTAAACTTGAATTACACAGCCTCAGGACATGAAATATGCAAAAATGCACTGTGTAATCGATTACACATACCTGGTAATCGATTACCAGTGACCCATCCCTCTGTGTAATCGATTACACAGGCTGGTAATCGATTACCAGAGGCCTCCACAGTGTTCCAGTTCCTTTCTGAAGCCTGGTAATCGATTACATCCCCCTGGTAATTGATTACCAGAAGCTCCCCTAGTTTCCTGACCTTGTTTTCAAGCCTGGTAATCGATTACACCCCGTGCTAATCGATTACCAGAGACCATCCTAGTCTCCTGTCTTCATTTTTAAGCCTTGTAATCGATTACCCACCTTGGTAATCGATTACCAGAGCCCATATCTCACATATCAATCAAGTTTCACAGCTGGCCAGCCACCACAAGCCTCCTTGCTTTGTGGTCTTTGTTCCTTTTATCTGTTGACTGCCAGGAGCTCGCTTGCTTAGGTACATCACAGGTTCTCACTGACCGACTATGCCCGGGTTGGGTCGGGATTGGTCAAGCTTGGTTTTGGGCAATAGCACCCCACCTGACGTCCCCAAGGTCTCCTGACCCCCGCGACATATCTCCAGGTACCACTCTGTGGTCAACAATAAAAGCAGGAAGTTTCACCCTTCAGCACTTCCTCATCTCAAGCTTGTAGGATTATGGGGTACCCATCACATGTGGTCCTAGGTGGCGGTCGGGCGATGGTGCAGAACAAGTTTTCCATATCCACAAAGCGCGCATAAACCCACCATCCCCTGTTGCCCACCTCCATCTGAGCTCACGTACTCCCACGTAGCCCATATCCTCGTTTCTCTCAACACCGGGTCCCCATCAATCCTCCCAAGCTTCCAAAACATCCAAACAAAACGACATTCAAACCGCACAAGCTATCACAGCCAAGCAAAACAGAGCATAGGCAGAAAACTCTGCCAAAACACCAACCAAATCACAGCTTTTCTCACTTAAAGACCCCAGTAACAATTCCTTCGTTCCGGTTCATTAACCATTGGATCGACTCGAAAATTTTACTGGAAATCTCTAATACTTAAGCCTACATTTTGACCGTTGGGATCTACTAGCAAACATCCAGAACTCATTCTGCACTACCCTTTCCACAGCCAACCACACACAAGCATTTTTCTGCACAAGCCAAAATTCTGCTGCACCTATTTTGACAGCAAAATTCTGCATAAGTGCAGATTTCGAAAATCACACTTCCTCTCATCCAATCTTGCCCAAATCAATTCCTACAAGTCCCAAATCATGTATCAATCATGTCTAACCCAAAACCAAGCTCCAAAACACAGCAACACAGAATCTAAGTGTCCAACACCCCTCCATTCAATGGGTTTTCTAGGTTTGAAAAGTGAAATTGAGAATAAGGTAAATTTGAAGCAAACTCTCACCTCACACCAGTCCATAACATCAATCTAAACTTGCTCAAACTGGATTTACACCTAAAACTCCACCGAATCAAAATTTGACTCCTCAACACTCAATTTTGCCCTAGAAATGGCTCTTTATTCACTTTGATCATTTGTTTTTCTCTCTAGCACAGTCCAAGCTTTCTCCCAAGTCCTAAATGACATTTCAAGCTAGTATTAACTCACTTTAACCTCCATTTACCACAAAATTCAGACTTAACCTTCCAACCCTCAAAGCCTCACTCTTTTTCCACTCATAACATCACATTCTTACTTTCTAACCCTAGGTTAACTCTACCCTTCACCTCTAACAGTTTTCCATAAGAAATTTCAGCATATAAACATCACAAACATCATCACAAAAACCCTAAAACAGAATGGGTATGTCTAACTCATCCAAGCATGGCAATTTCAACAAGCTTTCAACAAGAGTCTTCACAAATAACCATCATGAAGCAGAAAACTAACAAAACTACCCATCATATCTCCCAAAACCCCATACCCACGAAAATCAAAGGAGAAAGAAGTTCACCCAAACCTGAAATTTTGAAGTCCCACTCGTAGACACACACTTCACGACCCCGAAAATGCCCTCCTTTCGCGATTTGGAGCAGAAATGATGGCCAAAGGTTGGAGCTTTGTTAGGCAACAATGGTGGAGGAAGAAGAGAAGAAGAAGGCTGCGTGAGAGAGAGGGAGAGCTTCTGAATTTTTCTGCTTTGGCTGAGTGAGGAGAGAGAAAAGCTTTTTGGTTTTAAATAAAGGGTTTTCTCTTTTTCTATTATTTTATTTCAGCTATGCCACATGTCTCCGTTTGAGTGGAGCAAGAAGGGCCCACTTTCCCTTTTAATTGTGACTCATACTCAGCCACAAACAGTGAGAAAAACCTGACCTTTGAAACGCTAAAATCCTGCCTCGGTTTGCGTGCCGTTTCTCTGGTTCCAATTCCTCGCGTTTCTCTGCGTCCGTCGGGGCCAGTTTTCGAAATCAAGCAATATATATATATATCAAAATGCTCAGAATAAAACCCCGAGCGTGGTTCAGAGGTTGGTTTCGTTAAATTCTAAGTCGCACGCAAAACGATGATTTTTAGACTAATTACTTAAGAATTAACCCATAACCTCCCAGTTATGGATTTCTCTTCCTTAATTAGCCTAACCCGCGTATCTTGCCCCCACTACTCCTATTTCTACCAAGAACATATATGCATATACACTGAATAATACTTATATATATATAATCATTCAAAATACATTCTTTTCGAAAATTCCGGGTAGAAATTTCCAGGATGTCACACAAACATCCTGTTTATGGCATGGTGATACTACGGTCGGGAATTTACACAAACAGACCCAACGTTTCCCAATTATGTTCTTTTATCAGTTCAATGAATTCATCCATCCTTATCTCGGTTATTCCGGAAAATAAACTCTTAGCATCAGTCCCTTGTTTCCAGAAGATACGTTTGCTCTTTACGAATGATTTATACTTCTTAACTATAACATGTCGACCTTCGCGGTCTTTCTTTCTTTTTCCTTTTTGTTTCATTCACAAAATTATACACTTGTGGTCCTTTATGAGGAAAACCTTTCTTTGTACATCTATATTCTTATACATGACAAACTTTTTCTGTACACGCATTGGAACTCTTTCTCTTTACGTCACACAGTCTATATACAAACCCTATTTACGTTCAAAGATTTTTTTATTTTTCCCAACACACACTTACGGTTCACACAAAAGTTTCTTCATATACACTCGTTGCTCACACACACAAGAATTCCTTTCCACGCATCATTTACACACACAAAAAATCCTTTTATACACACTTTCCTTTTTCTTTGCATACGCAGACATTTTATTCACAACGCTTCTTTCTTTTTATTAGGATTTTTGGTTCATTTTATTTTTAGGACGACGTTCCTAAATGAAAAACTCTACACGGTTCCAGAATTTCAACAAACACTATTGACAATAATGAAACAAGTACCGACGTAACAACTCAAACGATATGTATGTTCAAAACAAAAGTCAATCAACATGAAACAAACGTTAGTCCCTTAGTCAAACAGAAATATATAACAGGAAAAATGGAAACAAAAAGAAATATGGATCAAGGGATCTCCCAATCATGTGGCCCCGCTCCCTCCTAAGAAATCAAGTAAATCGGTCATCTCCTTGTCCTTGTGGGCCTCATCTGCCTCGTCGGGAGCCTCTGCTGGTGCCTCTGCTGGCGCCTCTCCTGCCCGGGCCTCAGGCCAATCTCCAGGCCATGCGACCTCTGCCCTGAACTGGTCCGAAGTAGGGCACGGAAAAGAAGTAAAACCGTGGCTCTGCAGGCTGAGGCTCATCTGGTAAAGACAATCATGAGTTTGTACATGAGCCCGGTGGTTGGCCGCCTGCTGGCGAACCAAATGCCGCAAATACTGCTCCGTATCAAATGATCCGGCTGGACCAGCCTGATGAGGTGATGGGCAGCCGAATCACCTTGCTGGGTGCGACGGGGACTCCGAACGACTAGCAGAGTCCTGTGATCAAGGCGGGAAATCCTAGGGCCCTGTTGGACTTATCCGGGTCCAGAGGGTGCCTGGTAGGCGCCGTACCTGCAAATAGATAGATGGCATCAGTGATTAACTGAGCCACGTGAATGCTCATCCGTGTTAAGATGGCATACACCAGCTGACACTTCGGCAAGGGGAGGTCGGAATTATGATCGCTGGGCTAGATGTTGCTGAGCAGCAAAGTCATCCAGATCTGAGTCAGGGTGGTCATGTTGGTGCGCATGATCCGCAGCCGTCTCCCGGCAGCAGTCCGGGCAAAATCCTGCCCCGGTATACATAGCAAATGGGCGATGGCCTCCTCATCGAACCCATCGGACCGGTTCCTCCTCTGGCCATACTCGCACTCCTGACCCTCTTCCAGCACTAAAGGGTATCCCAGGAACTGGCTGATAGCATCTGCATCAAACGGGATCCACTGACCCCTCACCCAGGACCTCATATCTCGCACGCCCTCCTCTGTAGGCCAAGCATTAGCATAAAATTCGAGGACTATGTCTGGATCGAACTTGGCCATGGGGGTAACCAGTGATGCCCACCGCCGGCGAACTGTCTCCTCCTGGAAATCGGTATACTCATCGTCCCTAAGCTAGACGCGTCGCTCCCGGAGAAATGACCATCCCTTGATGGCCTCGAAGCGCTGCTGGTGTTCAGCGCTCCCAAAGCGGTGACTGTCATACTCGGGAGCGAAACTGGTTCCTTCGGCCGCTTTATCCTTCCTGGATCTCTTTGAGGCAAGTTTCCTCGGGGCCATCTCCTGCGAGAACAAACATTTGGAAGTTAGTTTTACAAGATAATGCTTATCTTAACGCAAAAATGTCGTGCTAACCCCTCTGATTTAGACCAAACTCATGTAATCCATTCATGCACACGCGTATGTGTAGAAAATATCCTATTACTCATGTCAACATACAAGAACATCCAACATACTCTAATTGCCATACACCTATATACATTCTGAAAAAGAAAACACACTTTCATGCTCAAAGTGTTGCGTCAAACTTTACACCTAATTTATATCCTAAACATTTGCTATCACAAACTACTTACATACATTTGAAGTACACCATACAAATTTTTATTGTTTCACTCATATTTATTTATATGCATATTGGAAAGCTAATTACATCCTGCACATATTTGCATTCAAAAGGGCATTCCACACTATCATACATTCATTTAGGAAAACAATTATTCATACTTGGCGAGGAATTTTATGCCCCTTATATTTACACATATATCTACGCACCATTGAAAAGCATTTCCCACGTTACTTAGGTGCAAAGTACCAATCATGGGGCAGCCCAAATTCTTACAAGCAAGTCCCTATTTTCATGCTTCTCTAATTCTAAAACCAAATTTTGGGTTCCTAGTCATGAGTATGTTTTCTTGCATTGAAGCTAAAAAGTTTGGGTTCCTAAGCTTGGGATTGCATTTGGGCATCTATTTTGACTTTCCTATGCTATCTCTACATACATAAAACAGCCCCACCATCCCAATTTTGCAAAATCATATTCATATATCATTGGGGCATTTCACCGAGCACTTGATGGGCGCATGTTTGGACATAAATTGCAAGAGAATGGGGGCAATGTGGCATGCCCCATTGCTTCAGAATACAACATAGGCCTAAGGCCTTCTCATTCAAATCCTCAACTCAAAAAAATCAAGCATAAAAACAACCCAAAACTGTCCCACAAATATAAGCACATTCTCACAATTTGGAGCACCAAAAGATGAAGAAAATATACCAATGGGAAGCTAAAAACATCAAGGATTGAATACTTACTTGTTGGAGCGAATAGAAACACCAAAAACGAAAGCAAAACGCGAGCAAAAGTGGCTTAGGGGAGCCAGAAACGCAAGCCTTCGTGTTCTTTATCTTTTGAATGAGGGGGGGAAGTTTTTTAGATACAAAAACGTTCCCCTCCCTTGTTTTTATAATTTGGGTGCAGGGGTTGCTTGCCCAGGCGAGCTCAGCTCGCCTAGGTGAGCTAACTTGCCATTTTTTTTTTAGGGGAACATTAACCATGTCTCCTCCTTCCTTATGGGTTAGCGTTTGCCCACTTGAACCTACTTAAATTAGAATTAGGTGTCGATTACTTATTTAAAACAAACAATAGTAAAAGAAACTGCGAATGCAAAGGATACTGGGTTGCCTTGCAGCGACGTTCTCTGCTTGTTTAGCGCCGGGAAGGGGCAACGATCGGTCGGTCGTGACCCTATCCCCACTTGCATCCGTCCCTATGTACCTGTAAGTAGGAAACAAAAAATCCAATGGCCAATCGTGTCTGGTCATCGTCTTACCTTGGTTGATTTCCGTAGTCAACTTGTCTCAACTTCTAACCGTGACCTAAGAAGGCCCTGCCCCTGTTACCACAAAATATGCATGTGTATGTGCATGTATGAATGTTACTAATGCGATGACTTTCTTAGTGAAGGCTGGTTAGATTCAATTTTAGATAAGCGTTTGGGGCACCCCATACACCGAGCGAAGAGGGCTCAAGTTATAACAAATATAAAACACAAGGTTTGAAACCAAAGGGAGGACTGAAACCTCGCCCATCTTTTCTTTTCAAAGAAACGAGACAAATACAGTGAATGGGAATCCCTAGAGGAAACCAAGAAGAACGAGAAAAACTCAGAAATAAAAAACATGCAACGGTCCTCTCGATTGCCCCAGACTTCAAGCGTAATATCGTTTAACTACATCGGAGTTCACGGGCGAGGGCAACTCCTCGCCATCCATGTTGGTGAGTATCAGAGCACCCCCAGAAAAAGCTTTTTTCACCATGAAGGGACCTTCATAATTCGGGGCCCACTTGCCTCGACTATCCTTAACAGTGTGGGACATCTTTTTCAGCACGAGGTCCCCCTCGTTGAACTTGTGCGGACGTACCTTCTTATCGAATGTGTTCTTTACTCTTCGTTGATACAGACGCCCATGGCTCATGGCTGTCAAACGCTTACCTTCAATGAGGTTGAGTTGGTCGTAGCGTGCTTGAGCCCATTCCGACTCTTCTAGGCCGGATTCTGCTATTATCCTCTGAGAAGGAACTTCCACCTCAAATGGGAGTACTGCCTCCATCCCATAAACCAAGGAATACGGTGTTGCCCCAGTAGAAGTTCGCACCGAGGTTCTGTATCCGTGCAGGGCGAAAGGCAACATCTCATGCCAATCTTTGTATGACACTCTCATCTTTTGAACAATCTTCTTAATATTCTTATTCGCAGCCTCTACAGCCCCATTCATCTTTGGCCGATAAGGGGTAGAGTTGTGATGCTGGATCTTGAAGTCCTCGCGCATTTCCTGCATAATCTTATTGTTCATATTGGTACCATTGTCAGTAATGATCTTCCTGGGGAGTCCGTATCGACAAATCAGCTCCTTCTTTATGAACCTAACTACCACATTCCTTGTGCCATTAGTATAAGAAGCTGCTTCGACCCATTTGGTGAAGTAATCTATCGCCACAAGAATGAAGCGGTGACCATTCGACGCTTTGGGTTCGATGGCCCCAATGACATCTATTCCCCACATGGAAAAAGGCCAAGGGGCGGACATAACTTTCAGAGGATGTGGCAGAACATTGACATTGTCCACGTATGCCTGACATTTCCTTACATGAGCGCAACAATCGCTTTCCATGGTGAGCCAATAGTAACAGGCCCTAAGAATTTTTCTGGCCATAGCATGCCCATTGGCATGTGTCCCAAAGGAACCCTCGTGGATCTCCTCAATCATGAAGTTCGCCTCTTTGGCATCTACGCATCGTAGGAGGGTCATGTCGTGGTTTCGTTTGTACAGGATGGTACCACTTACAAAGAAACCAGTAGCCAATCTCCACAATGGCCTTTTGTCATTGTCAGAAATCCCTGGTGGGTATTCTTTGTTCTCGACATACTGCTTGATGTCGAAATACCACGGTTTCCCATCCCGCTCTTCCTCTATTGCATAACAATATGCCGGTCTTCCTTGAGATTTGAATTCGATGTATGGCAGATCCCCGTGTGGGGCAATTTGAAACATGGATGCCAAGGTGGCTAATGCATCAGCCATTTGATTCTCTTCCCGAGGTATGTGGTGGAAGGAAATGTCGTCAAAGTACTTGGCTAACCTCAAGATGTGAGTTTGATATGGTATCAACTTCGGATCCCTAGTTTCCCATTCTCCATTCAACTAGCGTATCACCAAAGCTGAGTCTTCATACACCTTGAGTAGTTTTACATCAAAATCAATTGCCGCCTGAACCCCGAGGGCGCATGCTTCGTACTCGGCCATATTGTTGGTACAATCAAAACCTAGCCTAGCCGTGAAAGGAATACACTGGTCATCCGGGGATACAAGGACTGCCCCTACTCCGTGGCCCAAAGCATTAGATGCCCCATCGAAGCAAACAATCCATTTGTCTATGTCCTCGTGCGTCCACTTCTCTTCAAACAGGGCCATGATATCTTCATCTGGGAACTCGGGGTGCATCGGCCGATAATCCTGGAGGGGTTGCTGGGCCAAATAATCCGCTAAGGCACTTCCCTTTACCGCCTTTTGGGTGACGTAAACGATATCGAATTCAGATAATAGTACCTGCCACCTAGCGATTTGTCCCGTGAGGGCCGGTTTTTCAAAGATGTATTTCACGGGATCCATTTTAGAAATAAGCCACGTGGTATGGCTGAGCATGTACTGCCTAAGCCGATGTGATGCCCATACCAGAGCACAACACCTCCTTTCCAGCATTGAATAATTCATCTCACATGCGGTAAACTTCTTGCTCAGATAATAGATGGCTTGCTCCTTTTTCCCAGAATCATCATGCTGACCCAACACGGACCCCATAGACTCGTCCAACACGGTCATGTACAGGAAAAGAGGTCTTCCTGTTACAGGTGGCATGAGCACTGGGGGATTTGCGAGACTCTGTTTGATCTTCTCGAAGGCCTCTTGGCAGTCACTGTTCCACAGGACCGCCTGGTTCTTACGTAATAGCTTAAAAATGGGCGCACAAGTAAGGGTGAGTTGCGAGATAAATCTCACGATATAATTCAACCTGCCCAAAAACCCCCGAACTTGCTTCTCCGTGCGTGGTTCCGGCATTTCAAGGATGGCCTTCACTTTCTTGGGATCTATCTCTATCCCTTTCTGACTTACGATAAATCCTAGAAGCTTCCCCGACTTCACCCCAAAGGTGCATTTGGTTGGGTTTACTTTTAATTGGTATTTCCGCAACCTTCCAAACAGCTTACGCAGATTGACAAGGTGTTCAGCCTCAATCCGAGACTTGGCAATCATGTCATCTACGTAGACCTCTATTTCCATTTTTCCCAACACACACTTATGGTTCACACAAAAGTTTCTTCATATACACTCGTTACTCACACACACAAGAATTCCTTTCCACGCATCATTTACACACATAAAAACCTTCTATACACATTTTCCTTTTACATACATGTATAAATAAAAACCTTTTTCTTTTCTTTATGAACATGACTTTTATTCACAACGCTTCTTTCTTTTTATTAGGATTTTTGGTTCATTTTATTTTTAGGACGACGTTCCTAAATGAAAAACTCTACACGGTTCCGGAATTTCAACAAACACTATTGACAACAATGAAACAAGTACCGACGTAACAACTCAAACGATATGTATGTACAAAACAAAAGTCAAAACATGAAACCAACGTTAGTCCCTTAGTTAAACAAAAATAAGATGATATGTAAAAAGAAAAAAAACAAATGGAAACAAAAAGAAATATGGATCAAGGGATCTCCCAATCATGTGGCTCCGCTCCCTCCTAAGAAATCAAGTAAATCGGCCATCTCCTCGTCCTCGCGAGCCTCATCTGCCTCGTCGGGAGCCTCTGCTGGTTCCTCTGCAGGTGCCTCTCTTGCCCGGGCCTCAGGCCAATCTCCAGGCCATGCGACCTCTGCCCTGAACTGGTCCGGAGTAGGGCACGGAAAAGAAGTAAAACCCTGGCTCTGCAGGCTGAGGCTCATCTGGTAAAGACAATCATGGGTCTGTACATGAGCCCGGTGATTGGCCGCCTGCTGGCGAACCAAATGCCGCAAATACTGCTCCGTATCAAACGATCCGGCTGGACCAGCCTGATGAGGTGGCGGCGCGTCTGCGGCCTGTGGAACACGTCTCTGTGTGCAATACTTCTTAATAAAGGCTCGGGTGATGGGCGGCCGAATCAC
Source organism: Glycine max (assembly GCF_000004515.6). NCBI lineage: Eukaryota > Viridiplantae > Streptophyta > Magnoliopsida > Fabales > Fabaceae > Glycine > Glycine max. Next base: position 26,550,685 of record NC_038245.2, on the reverse strand, counting down.
CTTGCTAGGTGCGACGGGGACTCCGAACGACTGGCAGAGTCCTGCGATCAAGGCGGGAAATCCCAGGGCCCTGTTGGACTTATCCGGGTCCAGAGGGTGCCTGGTAGGCACCATACCTGCAAATATATAGATGGCATCAGCGATTAACTGAGCCACGTGAATGCTCATCCACGTCAGGATGGCGTACACCAGCTGACACTTCGGCAGGGGGAGGTCGGAATTATGGTCGCTGGACTGGATGTTGTTGAGCAGCAAAGTCATCCAGATCTGAGTCAGGGTGGTCATGTTGGTGCGCATGATCCGCAGCCGTCTCCCGGCAGCAGTCCGGGCAAAATCCTGCCCCGGTATACATAGCAAATGGGCGATGGCCTCCTCATCGAACCCATCGGACCAGTTCCTCCTCTGGTCATACTCGCACTCCTGACCCTCTTCTAGCACTAAAGGATATCCCAGGAGCTGGCCGATAGCATCTGCATCAAACGGGATCCACTGACCCCTCACCCAGGACCTCATAGCTCGCACGCCCTCCTCTGTAGGCCAAGCATTGGCATAAAATTCGAGGACTATGTCTGGATTGAACTTGGCCATGGGGGTGACCAGTGATGCCCACCATCGGCGAACTATCTCCTCCTGGAAATCGATATACTCGTCGTCCCTGAGCTGGACGCGTCGCTCCCGGAGAAATGACCATCCCTTGATGGCCTCGAAGCGCTGTTGGTGTTCAGCGCTCCTAAAGCGGTGACTATCATACTCGGGGGCGGAACTAGTTCCTTCGGCCGTTTTATCCTTCCTGGATCTCTTTGAGGCAAGTTTCCTCAGGGCCATCTCCTGCGAGAACAAACATTTGGAAGTTAGTTTTACAAGATAACGCTTATCTTAACGCAAAAAGGTCGTGCTAATCCCTCTGATTTAGACCAAACTCATGTAATCCATTTATGCACACGTGTATGTGTAAAAAATATCCTATTACTCATGTCAACATACAAGAACATCCAACATATTCTAATTGTCATACATATATACATGCATTTGAAAAGAACACACACTCTCACGCTCAAGGCATTGCGTCAAAATTTACACTTAACTATGTCCTAAACATTTGCTATCACAAACTACCTACACTCACTCGAAATATATATACCATACAAACTTTCATTGTTTCACTCACACTTACACATATTGGCAAGCTATTTACATTATGCACATACTTGCATTCAAAAGGCATTCCACACTATCATACATTCATTTAGGAAGACAATCATTCACACTTTGCTAGGAATTTCATGCTCTTTATATTTACCTATGTATACACACTATTGCAAGGTGTTTTCCACACTACCTCTATGTAAAGTATCAAACATGGGGCAGCCCCAAATTCGAGCAAAAACTCTCACAAGCAAATCCTAATTTTCATGTTTTTTCCTAATTCTAAAACCAAATTTTGGATTCCTAGCCATAAGCATGTTTCCTTGCATTGAAGCTACAAGTTTGGGTTCCTAAGCTTGGAATTGCATTTGGGCACCTATCTTGAATCTCCTATGCTGTACCTACATATAAGAAACAGTCCCACTCTCCCAATTTTACAAAATCATACTTATACATCATTGGGGCATTTCACCGAGCACTTGGTGAGCGCATGTTTGGACATAAATTACAAGAGGATGGGGACAATGTGGCATGCCCCATTGCTTCAGAATACAGCATAGGCCTAAGGCCTTCTCATTCAAATCCTCAACTCAAGAAAACAAGCATAAAAACAAACCAAAACTGCCCCATAAATATAAGCACATTCTCACAATTTGGAGCACCAAAAGATGAAGAAAATATACCAATGGGAAGCTAAAAACATCAAGGATTGAATACTTACTTGTTGGAGTGAATAATAACACCAAAAATGAAAGCAAAAGGCAACCAAAAGTGGCTTGAGGGAGCAAGAACCGCAAGCCTTCGTGAGTCCTTTCTTTTGAATGAGGGGGGAGTTTTTGGATGCAAAAACGTCCCCCTCCCTCGTTTTTATATTTTGCATGCAGGGGTTGCTCGCCCAAGCGAGCTAACCTGCCACATTTATTTTTTTTGGAAGGGGAACATTAACCATGTCTCCTCCTTCCTTATGGGTTAGCGTTTTGCCTACTTGAATCTACTTAAGTTAGAATTAGGCGTTGATTACTTAAAAAACAAACAATAGTAGTAAAAATACTGCGAATTCAAAGGATACTGGGCTGCCTTGCAGCGACGTTCTCTGCTTGTTTAGCGCCGGGAAGGGGCAACGATCGGTCGGTCGCAATCCTATCCTCCACTCGCCTCCCTCCCTAAGTACCTACAAGTAGGATACAAACAATATGCGGCCAATCGTGACCGGTCATCGTCTTACCTTGGTCGATTTCTGCCATTGACTTGTCTTGACTTCTGACCGTGGCCTGAGACGATTCTGCTCCTTGCTATCACAAGATATGCATGTTCATGTGCATGTATGAATGTTTCTAATGCGAATATTTTATTTTAGTGAAGGCTGGTTAGATTCAATTTTAAATAAGTGTTTGGGGCACCCCATACACCGAGCGAAGAGGGCTCAAGTTATAACAAACTAAAACACGAAGTTTGAAACCAAAGGGAGGACTGAAACCTCGCCCATCTTTTCTTTTCAAAGAAACGAGACAAATACAGTGAATGGGAATCCCTAGAGGAAATCAAAAGGAACGAGAATAACTCAGAAAATAAAAAAAAATGCAACAGTCCTCTCGATTGCCCCAAACTTCAAGCGTAATATCGTTTAACTACATCGGAGTTCACGGGCGAGGGCAGCTCCTCGTCATCCATGTTGGTGAGTATCAGAGCACCCCCAGAAAAAGCTCTTTTCACCACAAAAGGTCCTTCATAATTTGGGGCCCACTTGCCTCGACTATCCTTAACAGTGTGGGACATCTTTTTCAGCACGAGGTCCCCCTCGTTGAACTTGCGCGGACGTACCTTCTTGTCGAATGCGTTCTTTACTCTTCGTTGATACAGACGCCCATGGCTCATGGCTGTCAAACGCTTACCTTCAATGAGGTTGAGTTGGTCGTAGCGTGCTTGAGCCCATTCTGACTCTTCTAGTTCCGATTCTACTATTATCCTCTGAGAAGGAACTTCCACCTCAAACGGGAGTACTGCTTCCATCCCATAAACTAAGGAATACGGTGTTGCCCCAGTAGAAGTTCGTACCGAGGTTCTATATCCGTGCAGGGCGAAAGGCAACATCTCATGCCAATCTTTGTATGACACTGTCATCTTTTGAACAATCTTCTTAATATTCTTATTCGCAGCCTCTACAGCTCCATTCATCTTTGGCCGATAAGGGGTAGAGTTATGATGATGGATCTTGAAGTCTTCGCACATCTCCTGCATCATCTTATTGTTCAGATTGGTGCCATTGTCAGTAATGATCTTCCTGGGGAGTCCGTATCGACAAATCAACTCCTTCTTTATGAATCTAACTACCACATTCCTTGTGACATTAGTATAAGAAGCTGCTTCGACCCATTTGGTGAAGTAATCTATCGCCACAAGAATGAAGCGGTGACCATTCGAGGCTTTGGGTTCGATGGCCCCAATGACATCTATTCCCCACATGGAAAAAGGCCAAGGGGCGGACATAACATTCAGAGGATGTGGCGGAACATTGACATTGTCCGCGTATGTCTGACATTTTTGACATTTCCTGACATGAGTGCAACAATCGCTTTCCATGGTGAGCCAATAATAACCGGCCCTAAGGATTTTTCTGGCCATAGCATGCCCATTGGCATGTGTCCCAAAGGAACCCTCGTGGATCTCTTCAATCATGAAGTTCGCCTCTTTGGCATCTACGCATCGTAGGAGGGTCATGTCGTGGTTTCGTTTGTACAGGATGGTACCACTTACAAAGAAACCAGTATCCAATCTCCACAATGTCCTTTTGTCATTGTCAGAAATCCCTGGTGGGTATTCTTTGTTCTCGACATACTGCTTGATGTCGAAATACCACGGTTTCCCATCCCGCTCTTCCTCTATTGCATAACAATATGCCGGTCTGCCTTGAGATTTGAATTCGATGTACGGCAGATCCCCGTGTGGGGCAAGTTGAAACATGGATGCTAGGGTGGCTAATGCATCAGCCATTTGATTCTCTTCCCGAGGTATGTGGTGGAAGGAAATGTTGTCAAAGTACTTGGCTAACCTCAAGATGTGAGTTTGATAGGGTATCAACTTCGGATCCCTAGTTTCCCATTCTCCTTTGAACAGGCGTATCAGCAAAGCTGAGTCTCCATACACCTTGAGTAGTTTTACATCAAAATCAATGGCCGCCTGAACCCCGAGGGCGCAGGCTTCGTACTCGGCCATATTGTTTGTACAATCAAAACCTAGCCTAGCTGTGAAAGGAATACACTGATCATCCGGGGATACAAGGACTGCCCCTACTCTGTGGCCCAAAGCATTAGATGCCCCATCGAAGCAAACAATCCATTTGTCTATGTCCTCGTGCGTCTGCTTCTCTTCAAACAGGGCCATGATATCTTCATCTGGGAACTCAGGGTGCATCGGCCGATAATCCTGGAGGGGTTGCTAGGCCAAATAATCTGCTAAGGCACTTCCCTTTACCGCTTTTTGGGTGACGTAAACGATATCGAATTCAGATAATAGTACCTGCCACCTAGCGATTCATCCTGTGAGGGCCGGTTTTTCAAAGATGTATTTCACGGGATCCATTTTGGAAATAAGCCACGTGGTATGGCTAAGCATATACTGCCTAAGCCGATGTGATGCCCATACCAGAGCACAACACGTCCTTTCTAGTATTGAGTAATTCATCTCACATGCAGTAAACTTCTTGCTCAGATAGTAGATGGCTTGCTCCTTTTTCCCAGAATCATCATGCTGACCCAACACGCACCCCATAGACTCGTCCAGCACGGTCATGTACAGGAAAAGAGGTCTTCCTGTTACAGGTGGCATGAGCACTGGGGGATTCGCGAGACTATGTTTGATCTTCTCAAAGGCCTCTTGGCAGTCATTGTTCCATAGGACCGCCTGGTTCTTATGTAATAGCTTAAAAATGGGCTCACAGGTAGGGGTGAGTTGCGAGATAAATCTCGCGATATAATTCAACTTGCCCAAAAACCCCCGAACTTGCTTCTCCGTGCGTGGTTCCGGCATTTCAAGGATGGCCTTCACTTTCTCGGGATCTATCTCTATCCCTTTCTGACTTATGATAAATCCTAGCAGCTTCCCTGACTTCACCCCAAAGGTGCACTTGGTTGGGTTCAGTTTTAATTGGTATTTCCACAACCTTCCAAACAGCTTACGTAGATTGACAAGGTGTTCGTCCTCAGTCCGAGACTTGGCAATCATGTCATCTACGTAGACCTCTATTTCCTTATGCATCATATCATGGAACAATGCCACCATGGCACGCTGATAGGTTGCCCCAGCATTTTTCAGCCCGAAGGCCATCACTTTATAGCAGAATGTCCCCCACAGGGTGACGAAAGTGGTCTTCTCCACATCTTCGGGTGCCATCTTTATTTGATTATACCCTGAGAAACCATCCATAAATGAGAAAAGGGCGAATTTGGCTGTATTATCTACCAATATGTCAATGTGTGGCTGGGAAAATTGTCTTTTGGACTGGCCCGGTTCAAGTCCCGGTAGTCTACACACATTCGAACCTTGCCGTCCTTTTTCGGGACTGGGACAATATTGGCCACCCATTCTGGGTACCGAGCCACAGCTAAAAACCCTGCGTCAAATTGCTTCCTTACTTCTTCTTTAATCTTTAAAGACATCTCGGGTCTCATTCTTCGTAACTTTTGCTTAACCGGGGAAGACCCAGGATTCAAAGGCAACTTATGTTGCACAATGTCGGAATCCAGACCGGGCATGTCTTGATATGACCACGCGAAGACATCTTGATACTTTTCAAGAAGGGTTATTAAACCTTGGCGGATAGGCGCGGTCATACCGGTTCCTACCTTCACTTCTTCCTTTTCCTCCTTGTCCCCAAGTTTACCAATTCGGTTTCTTCTTGGTGAGGCTTCATTTTACGTTCTTCCTGAGCGACCAACCTCTCCAACTCTGGTGACAAGATGTCCTCTTCCTCTTCCTCATTTATCATTTGGCTTATATCTCGATCGAAATCGATTGTCAAACCCTCGTTGTTAGGATCCTCAAAGAATCGACCCTCATATCTATACCAAACAAGACAAAAGAAACAAAAACACGCAAAATGATATGAGAAAAGGTGGAACTGCAAGAACAGATGAAACAAGATCTCTTTGTTTATTTAATAAGGTAGGTTTCACAAAACAAAAGAGAAAGGAAATCTATATGCTCTAATTACATTGAATCAGCGGTATAGACTTCTGACTGGCTTATCACGCGCTAGTTCCCCACTTGGGAATCGGGGTGGCATGGTTGCTCAAAACTTGGTAGGTCTTGAGGGAACTCCTCTTCTATTGCGGCCACCTCCTCCTTGGACACCATTCCAGCGCTGGTGAAACACTAGCTAATATGGCCGGGCCATACCCTATCCGCCCGAAATCTTGACGGCACGTTCCTCCTCCCCGGCATCCCGGGTTCATACCCTATCCCGAGGTAGTCCTTGCCTAGACCCATTCCGGGCTCAAATCCGTTCCTGAGCATAACACGCGCCACCATTATGGCCGCGTTGGAGAGAGAAGGTAGCGACGGACTTGGTTCCACAGAGGCGCAGCTCACCACCTCAAAGGATTGGAAAGTCGTTTCCAATGATTCTTCCGCTGCTTCTACGTACGGTGCAGAGGAGGGGCAGCTCACTAACATATCCTCTTCACCCGACACTATCACTAAAAGTCCACCCACTGCGAACTTCAATTTCTGGTGAAGCGTTGAAGGGACCACTCCCAGGGCATGAATCCAAGCTCTTCCCAAGAGGCAGCTATAGGCGGGATTTATATCCATTACTTGAAACACCACATTGCAAGTGTAGGGGCCTATCTGAATGGGAATATCGATTTCCCCCATCACTTCCCGCCGAGTACCATCAAAGGCTTGCACCACCATCGAGCTCGGTTTTAAACGTGACGCACTAAAAGGAAGCTTTTCCAAAGTGGTCTTCGGCATTACATTTAAACTCGATCCATTGTCAATAAGTACCTTTGCGACAATGTGGTCCATACATCTCACCGACACATGTAGAGCCTTGTTGTGTCCTCTCCCCTCAACGGGAATCTCTTCTTCCGCAAACGTGATATAATTGTTGGTGGTTATATGATTAACGATGCCTTTGAAACCCTCCACTGAGATATCATGTGCTACATGGGCATCGTTAAGGACCTTCATCAACAGGGCACGATGAGGCTCGGAGTTTATGAGTAGTTCAAGCAAAGATATCCTTGCTGGAGTTTTATTCAGTTGCTCGACTACCTTAAACTCGCTTTGTTAGATGAGACGGAGGAACTCATGGGCCTCTTCCAAAGTCACTATTTTTCCTTGAAGTCCTTCTTTCTTTTCGACCCCACTTACCACTGGAGGATCTACTTCTTTCGAGGAGGTGGCTATGTCTGTGGGCTCTTGGACCATGGGCGCTTTCCCTTTGGAGGGCAATTCCGCCGGGTGAGGGGAAGCGAACACCCGACCACTGCGGGTTACGCCACTGAGGCCATTGATGTTGGTTACCTTAGCTGATAGGGAGTCAACTTCGGTTGCAACTCTTTGACTGGACGCGGGAGGGGTATACTTCCACGGAACGGCCTTATTACTTTGATATGCAAATGGCGTTGGCTTGGGCGCCGCCCGGGGGTATATGGGTGTGGAGCCGGTCCCTTTTCTAGTAAAACATATCACTAGGGCCTTGGGGGTTAGAGGAACCTTCTTCTCTTCCGACTGCATGCAAACTTGTGGTTCTTCCCTCCCTCCTATGGACACTTCAAGCTGCCCCCAGTCCATGAGCCGTTGAAGCAATTCTTCTACTGTGAGACAGGTTTCCATGTCGTGCGACTCCCCGAGGTGAAACAAACATTCGTCCCTTTCGCCTCCGCCACGGGAGACCATGCATGCCGCTTGCAGTGATTGATAGATGAAGCGTCTAAAAGTAGCTACCTCTCCTAATTTCTTTGCCCGCGATGGCCCATCCTCTTCGACGGCGTTCACGCTAGCCCCTCCATGACTAGCTAGCGGGTTGGTTTTAACATTTGGGCCTTCCTCTTGAAACGATAGCCAACCGGCACTGATTACGTGTCGTACCTTATATTTGAACGGGAGGCATGAGTCAATGTTGTGTCCGGGAACTCCACTATGGTACGCACACTTGGCACCCGGGTCATACCACTTGGGGTAGGGTGGCTGGAGGACCTTCCCGGGTATGGCCACCACCAAATGATTCTCCAATAATGAAGGCCATAACTCGAAGTATGTCATGGGAATAGGAGGGAAGTTGTCTTTCGGGGGCGGGTGCTGTGCATATTTATAGGTCGCGTCGGGGGTTGTATTATTAACTGGCCGGGGTGCGGCTGGAGCTGTGCATTGGGTCGGCGCTCTTTCTGCTGCGAGTGGTCCTTTTACTTGAGTCGGGAAGGAATTCCCGGCTCGGATTAAAAAATTTGGGGGATTGGATTGGTATGAGCTTTGGATATTTTGGGGTGCTTTCATCCACGTCGGGGCGGTGGTGACCGCGTGGGTGTCTCCTTCCTTTTTCCTCGCGCCCACTACTGGGGCTCTTCTGTTGTTGTTGGGAGCCATATTGGCAGCATATTCGAACTTGCCTTTTCGTAGTCCGGATTCAATCCTTTCTCCGGCGAAGACGAGATCCGCAAAGTTAGCTGGCATGTAGCCTATCAGCTTTTCATAGTAGAACGTGGGTAACGTATCTACCATAATTGCGATCATCTCCCTCTCCGTCATGGGCGGTACGACTTGGGCTGCGAGATCTCTCCATCTTTGGGCATATTCCTTAATGGACTCATGCTCTCGCTTAGTCATACCCTGAAGCTGGTTCCGATCGGGAGCCATGTCCGTATTGTACTGGTACTGCCTAATGAAGGCAATTGCCAAGTCCTTCCATGATCGGATCTGGGATGCTTCCAGATTGGTATACCATGCTACAATTACTACGGCCAAGCTGTCTTGAAAGAAATGGACCAACAACTTCTCGTCTGCAGAATACGCCCCCATCTTTCGGCAATACATTCGGAGATGCCCTTTTGGACATGTCGTCCCTTTGTACTTATCAAAGTCTGGTACTTTGAACTTGGGAGGGATAACGATGTTGGGCACGAGACATAAATCCGCTAAATCCGAGAATGGGTAATTGCCAAGGCCCTCGACTGCTCTTAACCTCTCTTCAAGCGCCTCAATCTTTCCCTTATCTTCCGCGAAGGGAACAGATTCTTTTACGGGTGTGGGTGAGGTCGGGATATGGCGGACTATGTTCGGTTGGGGTAGTTCATGGGGGACGGATCTTTGAGGTGGAGTAGGGGGCCAAGATGGGTATCTCCTTCCTCATCGTCTTGCCCGGGATAGTCGTCATAAGGTGGGAGTTGCCCCTCGAAAGTAGGGGCTTGGCTTAAATCTTCCGGGGTGGCACGGGGGGTGAAGTCCGGAGGAAAGCCATAAGGATAAGCTTGCGGACTATACCTTCGACCAAACACGGTCGTGTTTCTGTCTTGGCCCAGATTTAAGGCGGGCTGCAGCACCGGCTCCGCTTCCCTAACTGTACTGGAGGTGGTTGCCGTGGCTTTATCCTCTATAGTTTTCTGGAGTTTTAACATGACCTCCGAGATGGAAGCCATTTGATCTTTTAAAGCCGATAGATCGGCCTTCATCTGTTCCTGCATGCCCTCTTCATTATCCATTTTTCTGGATCGAGTGTTATAGGGGTGCCTTGGTGTTTTCTTAGTTATGATGAAATTCCTAAAAAAATAAACAACGGTGAGTATGCCACCAAAACATGAATATGCAAATGAATGATCGGAGCACTTGGATCCACCCCAAGGTTTTTTTAGATAACATGATGAGTTCAGAACTTCTCATTTTATAAAAAGAACAAAGCTTTCATCTAGCCAAGATTATACAAAGGTGTTACAAGAGACCCTAACGGTTTCTAATTATGTGGGCCATCAAATCTATCATGTGTTGACAGTAATTGATTAGCCCATGAATCTCCTCGGGGGCCGTACACACTTCGGCCATGGCTTTTGCTTTGGCTAATAGACGCGGGAGGTCTTGACTTCCATTCAAGGTCAAGGCGAACCTATCCATCCACATAGTCGCTTCTTGATGCAATGCATCAATCACCCTCCCTCTTGCTTCCTTTTCGGCGTATACTTGTGCAAAATCCTCCACTAGCTTTTGTTCATGGGCCACAGACTGGTTCAACTCTTCCTTGTATTGCCCTATGATAGCTAGCATGCTTTGCTTCGTGGCTTCCAAGTGTTGAGCCAAACTCCTTTTGGCCCTCGCGCAAGCAACTAACTCTTCTTTTAAGATCATGCCATGCACTCGTGACCGATCTCTTTCCTCTCTTCAGAGCTTGAGCTCATTGCTGCTACCCCACAATGCTCCTCGGAATTTCTCTCGGCCATATTCCTCCTTGTGGGCCCTTTTGGTTTCTTGTTCAAGGGCTCTTGCAGTGGCCACGTTTTCCTCTTGTAACTTGGTGCACTCTTTCCGGATGTGTGTAGCAGCTGATTTGAACTTCTCCTTGGCGAGTCTTGCCTTCCCTAGCTCTAATTTTAGAGCTCGAACTTCTTCATCTTCCTCCGGAGCTTCGAAGTTCTCCTCATCGATAACTTTCAACTTGGAGAGCCAATCTAACCCTCGCGTGTGAATTCTTAGCCATCCATGATAACCTCCGATGACGCCATTACGGATGCCCCTAAGCTCCTTGTCTTTCCTCAACGGACTCCTCCACGCCTTGTGGATTCTTTGTATAACCTTGAGACCTTGCGTGCCTAAATCTTTCACAAGGAAAGGTGAGAGACTCCCTTCCGTTGGCGCTCCCCTCATGGGGTACCCTAGCTGTCTTATGGCGAGCGCGGGATTATAATTAATACACCCCCTAGTCCCTATCAATGGAACATTAGGGTAGTCCCCACACGAGAAAAGAACTCCTTCCTTTCCTTCCTTCCAACGAGGAAACCAATTGATTGCGCTGCCCCCTATCTCCGCCAAATGTTGGTCCCAATTGACTCTTCCTTTTTCGGTGCATGAGCAATAACTTTGAAGCGGACACGGGTGTCTTGTGTCTTGTTGGAATAGGTGTGAAATCAACCACACAGAGAGAGCGGGTAAACAACAGACAATCCGTGCACTATTTTTCTCACACCTCCGGTCAAAGGTGTCAAACAAATCTGCCAAGATAGCCACCACTGGACTTTCCTTGCTATGGTGATATGCGAGGAAAGCATCAATGGTGGCTAAGTCTACCAAACCGTCAACGTTTGGAAAGAGGACAACCCTAAAAATCAACAAAGCGAATATATCCGCAAACGGGCCCCACTTCTCTTGGCTTGCCATATCCCTTGCCTTGCCTTCCAAGTATTTCCGAGGCAGGCCCACTACGCCGTTCCAAGTTTGCTTCATGCGATCCAACTCTTTTGTTGAATCTCCAACCACAGCTGCAATCTTGCTCAAGGAAGGAAGAAAGCCGGAGAAAAGATACGGTTTTCTCCCCCCAAGAAGGCATCCTAATATTTCCTCATACTCTTCAATAGTTGGTACCATTTGGAAGTCCCCAAACGTGAAACACCTCAACGGCTGGTCATAGTATTGGGCGAGGGATACGACAACTTCCGTAAATACCTCCGCTGCGGTCAAATCTAGAATCTTCCCGTACACTTTGCGGAAGGCTTGCCTTTGGAGAGGTCCCATCAATCGTCCCAATTCCTTGAGGCTAGTGACATCTACACTTTTAACCTTGACTTGATAAAACCTTTTGCCGTTTTGATTTGTCCCCATCATTTACCTAAAAAAGGGGTGGATCAAGACTCCGACATGAATGATGCAATGCGTATGCATGAAACAGAAAGAAAACGACACAAAGGGGTAATTCATACATACGAGACCGCAGAGATCCAATTTTAATGCTACGTTTGGGCATGATGGCGCCTCGACGTAGCATAAAAAGGTTATGTATTACTCTAAAGAAACCAAACACCACTAGCAAAAACTATAAACTAGTGCTATTTTACCAAAAAAATGCATGAGAACGAATGGCACGGAGCGTGTTTGCTCTTTGCCCCTATTTGGGAACCTATAGGACAATATCTAGGGGTCTCTAATAACTACTCCCCAACAATTCATAACTCACACGGCTGTTTTCTAGAGGTATCATCACTCAAGATAATAATATTGTGGCGGTATGGAATACCAGCGACAACATATTATAAAGAGAGAAAGCTCTAGACGAGGTTTCACTATTATCAAGCAAGTCGGAGACCTAGCATGATCATAGATTCACCTCCACTCCTTAGATTCCCATGAACCCGGGTATAGGGCCCCTTTTTACTCAAACCCGTGGGTGCTTAGAATGCAGTGTAAAGAATGAAAAATAGACAACAGTTATTTACATTTTACACAGTTCAACAAATGCCCACACAAAGTTTCACAAATCCACAATTCCTTAAAATAGGCCTAACTCACAAAAATAGTCCCCAGTGGAGTCGCCAACTGTTGCAACGTGCCCTTTTGCGGGCGAGCGAAGGCGAGGCTCATGGGTGCGCTTTCCAAAGAAGGAAAGATGCGCGGAGTCGCCACCAACGTTTATTTGTGGAAAACGTCGGAAAAACCAAAGGAAACCGGTCAAAATGAAAATTCTAAGTTCGGGAGTTGTATTTACGCTTGAGGAAGGTATTAGCACCTCTCACGTTTGTCTCAAAGGACAACAGCCTATTTTTTAGAATTGTGGAAATTGTATTACCTTAACTTATATTTCTTTTTATTTTTTGAGGTCGACAAAAGCGGGGCTTTCGCTCCTACGTACCCTCCATCGAAGAGGAAATCAGGCCTACGTAGTTCTTTCTTATGCGTGAATCAAGTGATTCTTTTTACTTGAAGGGTGATCATTTTAAGGCGTTGGACCTTAAAAATGATCCATTTTACTTGGTAAGAAACTGAAATGATAAACTTTCAAAACCCTATTTTTTGTGGACGAGCTTGACTAGGCGAGTTGATTTTAGCCTTAGTTTCGCTTTAGTTATTAGTCAATTCAATTAAGAATGAGAAATCCCAAAGAGAAAACGTCCGATTGATTTTTCGCTTTATTTTACTAAAAGGTATTTTTTGATTATTATATTATTATTTTACCTCTTTTTTGATTTCCAACGTGGTTACGGCACGACCAAACGGTCGGAATTCATTTTAATCGAAATTAACGGATGATACAATTCAAATGATCGGTGGAAATTTATTTTATTTTTAGATTAGGCGAGGAATGACTTAAATAAATGACTTAAGCACGTCAAAAGGGGGTATAAAAAGTGAATGAAAATGAGAATAAAAATACATGAAACAAAATGTGGACCACCACGGGTACATAGAATGAATTGAAAAGCTCGGTTTGAGGTACTTACCCGTTGAAGACTGAAGAAAACGAAGAACGAACGATGAATGTTGAAGAACGGTCGAGAATCTTCGCGTAATTACTCACGGAAACGTTACGGAAATGTTACGGAAGCGCCTCGGCTTGGATTTTCTTCGATTTCCGTCACATCACGGAATTTTCACGGATCGCGTAAGCCTGCTTCCTTTTGATTTTCGGCACATCTCGGGACTTCACATATTGTGCAACAAAGGGTGCCAAATATCTCGAAGCGGCCAATCAATGGTTGTATATCATCAAATTATAATCCCCGGACGAAATTAGGGTATGACAGAAGGGCTACCTTGCTAAAATCTCTTATAAAGCGCCTGTAGAATCCTGCATGACCAAGAAAAGATCGCACCTCTCGCACGCAAGAGGGGTAAGGCAATTGTGAAATAACAGAAATTTTTGTAGGATCTACTTCAATGCCATTTTTGGAAATAATGTGGCCTAAAAATATACCTTGCTCAACCATAAATGACATCTTTTCAAAATTTAGAACAAAGTTAGTTTCAGTGTATCTATTCAAAACTTTTTCCCGACTATCCAAACAAACATCAAAAGAGGATCCATATACAGTGAAATCATCCATAAACACCTCTATGCAATTTTCTAAAAAATCACTGAAAATAATAATCATGCACCACTGGAAGGTACCAGGGGCATTGCACAGGCCGAAAGGCATCCTCCTATAGGCAAAAGTGCCGAAGGGGCAGGTGAATGTGGTCTTTTACTGATCCTCAGGAGCAATAGTGATTTGCATATAACCAGAAAAACCATCAAGGAAACAGTAGTGAGATTTACCTGTCAGGCGTTCAAGCATTTGGTCAATGAATGGCAGTGGAAAATGGTCCTTTTTGGTAACCTGGTTCAGCCTCCTATAGTCAATGCAGACTCTCCAACTGTTCTGCACCCGAGTAGGTATCAGCTCCTCCTTCTCATTTTTGATGACGGTGAGGCCGGTTTTCTTCGGGACTACCTGAACGAGACTCACCAATTGGTTGTCAGAGATAGGATAAATGATTCCAGCTTGCAAAAGCTTGGTTACCTCCTTCTTCACTACATCAAGAATTACCGGGTTGAGTCTTCTCTATGGTTGTCTTACTGGTTTAGCCCCATCCTCTAAATTTATCCGATGCATACATGTGGATGGGCTAATACCAGGAATGTCCGCCAGGGTCCAGCCTATAGCCTTCTTATGCTTCTTGAGAACTGATAACAGCTTCTCCTCTTGCTCATTAGCAAAGGAGGCAGATATAATTACTGGAAAACTTTTGCTCTCATATAAGTAAGCATATTTTAAATTCGATGGCAAAGGCTTCAATTTTGGTGTGGGCGGCTGGATAATGGTAGAAAGAGATGGTTTCTCAGCCTATACCTCATAAAGAAAGTCAGAGGTATATGTACTTCCTAAAACATGGTTAGTTCTATCTGACTCTAGAAAATCAATCTCAAGAGGTAAAACATCACCAGACATGTAATCAATATAAATTTCAGATTCACTCTCAGCATCAAATTCAGACATATGATCAAGTAGAAATTCAGATTCAATGCATGAAGAGTGACAGACATGCAGATTAGAATGAAGATCAGTCATGTATTCATCAACAATATGGTCAATTATTTCAACACGAAATACAGAAAGATCTTCAGATGGGTGTTTCATAGCATCAAGAATATTAAAATGAACAGTTATATCACCAAACTCCATAGATAGTGTGCCTGCATAAACATCTATCTTAGTTCTAGCAGTTTTCACAAAAGGTTTGCCTAGAATGATGGGAACTGATCCTTTAGAAAATCCCTCCTCCATATTCAAAATATAAAAATCAACAGGGAAAATCAGTTCACCAACTCTAACTAAGACATCCTCTATGAAACCAACAGGATAGGCAACACTTCTATTAGCTAAATGAATTACCACATCATTTGACTGCAAGGGACCAAGAGATAGAGAATTAAAAATAGACAGAGGCATCACACTAACAGAAGCTCCTAAATCTAGCATGGCATTGTCAAACTTATTGTTCCCTATAATACAAGGTATGTTGAATGTACCTGGATCTTTACATTTTTTAGGGATTTGGGGAACAGATTTACCAATCAATGCAGAGACATTTCTGCCCATACTAATTCTTTCACTTCCTTTAAGCTTCCGCTTATTAGTGCACAGCTCCTTCAAGAATTTAGCATATCTTGGGATTTGCTTTATTGCATCCAGCAGAGGTATGCTTACCTCTACTTATCTAAATGTTTCCAAGATCTCCTTCTCTGCCTCTTCCATTTTTTGTTTGAAATTGCTCTTGGAGTGAATGGAAGAGGGATATGCTGCTTCTGTAAATCAGAATTACCAGTGGAAGATTCACCTGCATAGAAATTGTTAGGTAACTTACTCTTTAAATTTTTGTCATCATCTTTTTCTGGAGTAGACTGAGGTTGGGCAGGTTCATTTGCGGATGAGGAAGATGTTGCTGGTTGAGGTTCTTGACACTGCTTTCCCGACCTCAATGCAATGACACTCATATTTTTGGGATTTTGGATAGATTAAGAAGGTAATCTGTCAAAATTCTGGGACTGTTGTTGATTTAACTGCGTAGCCAATTGTCCCATCTGATTGGTTAAGCTCTGAATGGAGGCTCTGGTTTCTTGTTGAAACTGCATGTTCTGCATAGTCATTTGCCTCACAAGTTCTTCAAGGGAAGGTTGCAGAGGAACCTCAACTGTTTGCTATTTCTGGGGCTGTTGCTGTTGTTGTTGTTGGATTGGTGGAGGAATGTATGGTCTGCTTGGGCCAGCAACATTCTGAAAATAAGGTTGTTGTTGTTGTTGTTGTTGTTGCTGTTGTGAAGGATTCGACCATCTAAGGTTGGGATGATTCCTCCACCCGGGATTGTACCTGTTGCTGGAGAGGTCATAATTGTTCTGTTGTGGCTGATTTTGCTGCTGAGGTTGAGGAGGTCTATTGTAGATGTTTGCAGCATAAGCTTCAGGCTATTCAATTGCTTCAGATTGTTGCATAGAAGGGCAAAGGTCTGTGTGGTGGTTGGCAGAGGAGCATAAACCACAGAGTCTTGCGACAGGTACAGACTTCTGATTCAAGGCCAGCTGGGTTACCAGGTTAACCAAGGCATCTAGTTTACCCTCAAGCTTCTTAGTTTCAACTGATGAAGATGAATTCGTGGCTACTTCATGCACTCCTCTAATGACAATAGCATCATTTTTGGTACTAAACTGTTGGGAGTTGGAAGCCATCTTCTCAATTAAATTTCTAGCTTCAGCATGGTTCATGTCTCTAAGGGCTCCACCACTGGCAGCATCAATCATACTTGTCTCCATGTTACTGAGTCCTTCATAAAAAATATTGGAGAAGAAGCTGCTCAGAAATCTGGTGGTGAGGGCAACTGGCACATAGTTTCTTAAATCTCTCCCAGTATTCATATAAGCTCTCTCCACTGAGTTGCCTAATTCCTAAAATATCTTTTCTGATGGTCGTGGTCCTGGAAGCAGGGAAAATTTTTTCTAAGAATACTCTCTTGAGGTCATCCCAGCTCGTGATAGAGCTTGGAGCAAGGTAATATAGCCAGTCCTTTGCCACTCCCTCTAAAGAATGAGGAAAGGCCTTCAGAAATATGTGATCCTCCTGGACATCTGGGGGTTTCATGGTGGAGCAGACAATATGGAATTCTTTCAAATGTTTGTGCAGGTCTTCACCTGCAAGGCCATGAAACTTTGGAAGCAAATCGATCAGTCCAGTTTTAAGAACATATGGGACATCTTCATCAGGGTATTGGATGCACAAGCTTTCGTAGGTGAAATCAGGTGCAACCATTTCCCTTAGAGTCCTCTCACGGGGTGGAGGTTGTGCCATGTTCTCAGAATGTTCAAAATCAGAATGTTCAAAACTATAACCAACTACAGAATGCTCAGACTCACCAATAACAGAATGCTCAGGATGCTCAAAAGGTACAAAATGATGCCTAACTAATCTATGAAATGTCCTATCTATCTCAGGATCAAAGGGTTGTAATTCAGATGGGTTTCCTCTAGTCAAACACTATATTCAGCATGCACAACTAGTTGCCTTCTTATGCAAGTAACAACGTAGGTTTGAACTACAGCTACCCTCAAATGGTATCCAAATGACTTGAAATTTTGTGAGCAACACCCTAAAATCATGAAAAGATGGCACAAATTTTCAAGCAAAAATTCAAAGTCTTACTATGGAAACTACCTAAGGAGAGTTTAGAAAAATAAAACAATAAAACTTGAAAGAAAAAAAAACTAGTAAACAGGCAATTTTGGCTAGCTAGAGACTTCAGCCAGCCTTTGGCGGGCTGCCATGATATGGGAAATTTTTTTCTACCCCAAATACATATATAATAATAGTCATTCTGATACCCAGAGCAAAAGTTATGGCCGTTTGAAGTTTTGACAAAAATCAAATTCACTACTTTTTTGGAACTTTCAAATCTGACCAAACTAAGGGCTCCAACTATTTTTCCCACAAAATATGGATCAAAAGAACCTATCACACCAAAATTCAGCCAAAATTAATAACCCTAACTATCAAAACAAAAATAGCCAATTAAATTGTCAACAGTAGTCACTAATTCAGTCGCTAAGGGATTTGCACTACTACTTTGTTTTCCAGATCAACAAAAGTGGTCGCCAAATCCATCGCAAAATACTATTTACAGCAAAATACAAAAACTAAAACAGGGGAAACGCTGAACAGAAAAACTAAAACAAAACACCACACTAAACAAAATAACAAGACACTAGACAACACTAACACAACACACGAAAGCATAAAACAACTAAACATAAAACACGAATCACTAGCTATTATGAACCTTTGGACACTGCTCCTCGGCAATGGCGCCAAATTTGATCGAGGCCGTACCCGAATCAAATAAACATTAAAATGCAGTAACTAGGAAGTGATCCTAGGTCGTTTCCCAACGAGCAATGATAAATCAATTGTTCATAATAGATAGTAGGAAAATAGTAACGAATTGGGGGCGGGGGTTGTTTGCTTTTGTAAATTAAACAACGAATAGATGTGAATTATAAAATATCATAATTAAAACACGTTGTTTCCCCTTGATTCACAAGCAAGTCTCTTATCCTAGGTTACGAGAGTTTATCCTTTATCAGTTCAACCACTTAATCCAACCCTAAATTAAATTACTAAGCGAAATTTAACATAAGGCATTCATTATGTGATTAAGCAACACATACACCAATTAATCATAAACGATCATTAAGCATGAACGTAAATTAAGCGCAGAGACAATTAATCAAGCACTAAGCATGCATGAATTAATAGCAACAAATTCAGAGTAATTAGTGAAGAGGAAAAATTGAACAGAATTTAATAGTAATAATAGAACCTCAAAGAGAACTGTGCTTGATCCTCAAGAGAAAATAACACTGGAGACTTAGCCTTCCATTAATCAATAGAGAACAAAATTATAGATTAAAGAACGAAATTTTATTACTGAAACGAAAAGTAAAAACTGGAATTGCAAAACGAAAAAGTGTCTAAAAGAAGAAAAGCCTAAAACTAAAAACGAAAAACATGAGAGAGGAGAGGAGAGAAGAGGAGAGCCTGAACTAGAACCTTGGTGCTATTATATAGTTTTCAACCCCAAAGCTTACAAATCTGTTTTAAGTTCAAGCCCATAAATAAAATAAAATCTAGACAAGATAAGATAAGATAAAATAAAATCTAGATGAAATAAAATCTAAATAAGATAAGATAAGATCTAGATGAAATAATATTTGATCTAGATAAGATAAGATTTGATAAAATTGTCTGCTCTCTTCAAGTCTAAGCCCAATTCTGGATTCAAGCCCAATTGCTTATAATTCTCCTGAAATTAAATTAAAAACACAAAATTAATCCAATAGGCCTAAATGATAAAATTGCATAATTAATTTGACAATTAAGACTAATCAATAATTAAAATGGTGCAAAAAGGGTTAAGAAATAGGAGAAAATAATGACACATCAGTAGTCAAGAGGAGACTACTTCTTGCCCTTCCTCTAGTTGAAGTGAAGATGAAGTAAGGGGTGAAGAGTCTAGTGAGAAAGTCTACCCCCATGAAAAAGGTGACCTCTTAATGGTTAGAAGGCTCCTTGGAGGTCAATCTTGTGATCTATCTCAATCCCAAAGAGAGAACATCTTTCATACAAGATGCAAAATTTTAGATAAAACTTGTTCTCTCATTGTGGATAGTGGATATTGTTGAAATTGTTGTAGCACAAGATTAGTTTCCAAGTAGAACCTCACTATCATTCCCCACCCAAAACCTTATAAACTTCAATGGCTCAATGAGCAAGGGGAAATGATAGTTAACCAACAAGTGAAGGTACCTTTCTCCATTAGGACATATAAGGATGAAGTTAATTGTGATATAGTTCCCATGGAGCCAAGACATATTCTTTTAGGAAGGTCGTGGCAATTTGGTAGGAAGATAATTTACAATGGCATAACTAATGAGATCCTCACTCATCTTGGCACTAAATTTACAATGGCCGTACAACTAAACTCACTTTTAAGTAGCAACCAACGTTTTGTTATAACTCTCACATGCACCATAAACTGTTTGATTGTCTTTAATACACCTATGGTACATTAAAAAAAAAAAAAAAAAAGCTGCGTCCCTTTTGTGCTTTTCAATAATATTGTGCATCCCGTGAAGCAGATTATAATACACTACTACCGCAACGAAACCACGTCAATTAGCAGCAAAATACTGTTACCCGGCAAAACAAATAAAATGAATAAAAAGTGCAACCTTGTGATCCTTCATTGTTGAGGTCATAAATGCGACCAAATACAAGTTTAGTCAAAGACTCCAAATGGCCACACCTAATGCAGTTGTCAATATGAAAAGTTTTTATTAAGATCGTTTTCTAAAAGAAACATGAATCACACGCCACGAAAATGCCAGCTACAATATACATGACAACCATTTCAGCAATAAATGTTTGAAATTCACAATAATGAGACTTGAATTTTTACAGTATAACCGACCCCAGGACCACTTTACTATAAATTATGACATTAAAGTAAGAAAAGAGTGTATGAAGATTATCACAGTTTCTTTATTATCTGTCAGAAATACACGGCACAAACTGGTACCAGTACCACCAAGAAGATAGGAGCTACGATAGAAAAATTATAGGAAAAACCAAGCACATTTCTTCAAAATTGTATCTTTTTCCTTTTCTTTTTTCACAATGGCTGCGAGGTTGTCACCTGCTGCGGCTTCTTCATGCTGTCGGAGGGAAGCTTAGCAGAAACTTCCGTCCGCATTACAGAAGCAGCTGTCATGGTCTGGTAGTGTGAAGGCATGAAGGGTGCCAAAGGTTGACTATAAAACACTTGAGCAAGTGCAGGATCTGCATAGTTGTAAGCATAATTTGCAGGTACTGCAGACTTAGGAGGCATTGATTGAGGATGGCGATGATAAATTTGAGAGTGAGCAACATATTGCTGTTGATGCTTACTAGAAGAAACTTGAACCAATTGAGGGGTGGCAGGTGCGGTTCTACATGCACCTGCTGCCATTTCAAAATTAGGATTTCTTGTTGAGTTGTAAGCAGCAGAACTTGGTTGATTTTGGGACTGGCTAGAAGGCATAGTTGTGGCAGATTCAGCTGCATTAGCCAGCTGCACTGACAAGTTGTATGGTTGGGCCTGTCTTGCCTGCACATAGTAAACCGGGTATTGTTGATCAAGGTGATGGAGATGTTGGGTATGGAGTTGTTGCTGACATACAGGATAGTATGAGGCGGGGATTGGCACAGACCCTGAAAGGGTATGGTGAATTAAATGTGTGTTGTGGATATACTGCTGTGGTTGATGCTGCTGCTGCGGCGGCTGAGTCTGATGCTGCTGCGGCAGTGGCAGTTGATCAAATTGTGGCTGCAAAACATATCCAGCTTCCTGCACATGCTGCTGCATCTGAATCCAACCTTGTTGATCAGTCACATTAAGCTTTGGATCAACCGAGGCATTGCTAGGAACCTGAGAACTTCCATATTGAATTTGAACTTGGTCTTGATAAATGGCTGGTTTCGGGCGCAACATTGCATTTGAAAGACTACTATCACTGCAGAATACCATACATTGTAAATCAATCATTGAAGTGCATAATTCCAGAAAAAGCCAACTAAAACTAATAAATGGGAAATAAAATCAAACATCAAACATCTTATACAAACAAATGTAATTCCTCTGGAGTAGCTCACATTAGAGGATAAAATAAACACTTTCTGATAAGAAATCAACTGTCGATATTATATGCACATACATAGCAAATAGATGTGCTGAAATATCTATCGTTAATGAGAATAACAATGACTGATTTTACTTATAGGTCCATCAAACCAGATATCATACAATCGAATCTAGCTCGTACTAAGGTTCGAACTTGTGATCCTATCCAAACTAACCAAATTCCCCCACGACTAGACTGACCCTAGAAGGAAAAGCATCAAATCTCAGTTGTTAATAATAAGTGCACATACATAATACTAATAAATAGTGGATGTGTTGGAACATTGATAATATGAACTTCAACAACTAAGATTACTTGCTTTATCTTTACTTACCTTAAAGGACCCAAAACATACAAATTAATTTTTTTTGGTAACCTTGAACACATATAAGGTGGGTATTCCCCTTCCAACACGATTTATTCCTTACCCAAGGACCAACCAGAAGTCAATCCTTAGACCACTTGTTTAAAGAGTACAGCCCGCTGCCACTTGGGCGCAAACCTTTGTTGTTATTGGTACATACAAATTAATTTAATGGAAATAAACAATCTGTTAGTTGCTAAACCACATTGAGAGAACTTGAAAGTACCTTGAAAGTGAATCAGGGGAAGGCAAATCAACAACACCATGAGGTGATTTCTGTTGAAATTGGTGAGGCTGAGGCTGTAGCGGCGGGGTTGGCGATTTTCTATGCCCAAGAGGGACCCCATGATCGGATCTCTCGTCATCGGAGACAAGGCGGTTCGTGGAAAATTCCATCACCGGCACCGGCGCAACAAAACCTTCATCTTCTTGTTGCTTCTGTCCCACCCCCAACTGAGCAAACTGTTCCTCAATCTCCACGTGAACCTTTATCGGCGGCAAATTCGGCGGCACAGAGGAACCAGAACCGAAAGACGAATTGCTCTCAAGCATAGGCGAATCCGACACCACATCCTTGAAAACTTTCCCACTGTTACCATTGCTGTTCGCTGCAGCAGAAGCAGAAGCAACCTCGTCGTCGAGTCCGAGGATGCAATTGACGGAGGCGGACTCAGATAAGCCTCCGTCAAGGGACCCACTGAGCCACTCCTCGGACTTGACAGAGCCCAAGCCCGCGGGCCCGTGGACCGAGTCGGGCTGGGACGGAAAAAGAAAGAGGCGAATTCGTGAAGAAGGTTTATTATTGTTATTGTTTCCGGAGCGGTGATCGTACTCATCGATCATGTTCTCGAGGTCTTCGTCAGTGGTGACGGAGACGAGGGAGTCGAGGTCCTCGCTGGGGAGCTGGTACTTAAGCACGAAGGGGCGCGCGTGGAGGAACGACTTCGAGAGGCGCGTGGAGAGCTCCGAGAGAGTGACGTGGCGGGGGACGACGACGATTCGGGTGTCGCCGCCGACGTAGCAGAGTGACTTGTCGTGGGGGCGGGGCACGATGTGGCCGCCGTAGCTGCACATCAGCCGGAGTTTGGCGGAGCTCAGAGGAGGACAGGGCTCGTCCCAGGAGTGTGGGGAGGAATCCACCGGGTCAGGTGGAGGAGTGGGCTGCGCCTCCATGGGGACAAGGTTTGGTTGTGGTTCCTTGCTGCAAGAGTGGGCTTTAATATACAGGCGGTTGAAGTTAATACTAACTGGGAAGGAATTTTTTGGACACCCATGATACCCATCGGTATCCTTTTTATTGGGCATATGGAACAAGAATAGAGTGTCTCCCAAATTATTAATAAAACATTTAAATTAATTATAGATAAATAGTATTATTTTATATAATATTAAAATTTTTAATATATATCTAATGTAGATGGAAATTTATATAATAAATTTTATGATGATTATTTTTTATCAAATAATTAATTTATTTACATATATAAATTATAAATAAAAATCATAGGTTTAATAAGTATTTATATATGTAAAAAAATATCTATCAAATTTATTTAATTATCAATTGCTATAAAAAATTTAAATACATCATTTAATTAAATATTATATTTATTTAATTTTTAATCATTATAATAAACATTTAAATACATCATTCAATTAAATATCAAATTTTTTTTAATTATTAAATTTTGTAAATAAATTAAATGAATAAAAAATTTCTAAAATATAATTTTTAAAAAATTAAAACACACGGATTAATAAATAAATATTAAATCTTAAATTTTGATTTCAATATTTTTTATAACTACTTATCATATTTTAAATTTTAGTTTCAATATTTTTTATAACTACCAAATCAAATATACTTTTACATTTAATTTTAATCATTATCTTAAACTAATAATCTAATAATATTTTAAATTTTGGTTTTCATATTTCTTATAACTACGAAATTAAATATATTTTTAAATTTTATTTCAATCATTATCTTAAACTAACAATCTTATCATATTTTAAATTTTAAATTTTAGTTTCAATATTTTTTATAACTACCAAATCAAATATATTTTTAAATTTGATTTCAATCATTATATTAAACTAACTATCTTATCATATTTTAAATTTTAAATTTTGGTTTCGTAATTTTTATAACTAACAAATTTATTATACAATTAAAGATTATGTTTCAATATTTTTATAACAAATTTTAATTATTAAAAATTTTTGTTTAAATATTTTTTGTACCTAACAAAATTAAATTATTTTTAATTATGATTTCAATATTTTTCATAAGTAAAAAATTTAATATCTTTTAAATATTTGTTTCGATTTTTTTTAAAGATAGACAAATATAATATCACAATATTGAAAATTAATTGTTTCACCAATCTAATCTTAATTTTAACAATCTAATCTAATCTTAGTAATAACCAATATATTTTTTATAAATAAAATCAATAATTAACATATAAATAAAAAAATTATAAAATTTCACTAACATTACACTACAAAACAATTTAAATAATAATTGACAAATCAAAAATAAAAAAAAAAACAACTTTAGAAGAAGAAAAATTGAAAAAAAAATTATTCAACAAAAAAAAACTCATACGGATTAGCAATCCATATGGGTCATATGGATTGCCAATCCATATGGTTTATACGAATCCGTATGAACCATATGAATTAGCAATCTGTATGATCCATACGGATTGACATACAGATTGATAATCTGTATGAGGTTTTTCTAGAAAAATATCATTTTTTTTGTTGGAGAGGAAGAAGAAGGACCATAGCGGCGTAGGAAGTGGAGAAAGAAGAAGGAAAGAAGAAAAACCACAGTCGCGCGAGAAGTGGAGGAAGAAGAAGAACTGCAAGAGAAAGAAGAACCGCAAGAGGAAGAAGAAGAACCACAACCACGAGGAAGAAGAAGAAACGCAACCATGAGGAAGAAGAAGAACCACAACAAGGAAGAACCACGAACCAATAGGAGAATGAAAGAGATCACAAGGAGAATGAAGAAGACCATGATGTCTGTCATACCCTAATTTCGTTCGGGGACCATTGTTTTTTGGCATGCGACTTCCGCTTGACCACCCCAAAATGTTTAACACCCATCGTTGTGGAATACGTAAAGTTCCGAGATGTTTCGAGAAGAAACAGGTCAAAAACACGAAACGAGAGCGTATTTAGCAAAGTGGGGTGTGTGTAAATAAACTCTTAAACTCTAATTTCATTTGAGGATCATTTTTGATTGCTTCGGAAGGCTTAACACTCATCACGATGGAATCCGTAAAGTTTCATGAGATTTTGGAAAGAAAACGACCAAAAACACAAAAATGGGGGGTGAACTTATCAAGATGGGGGTGTAAATAGCAATTCGAATCTAGGCCATTTTGGAAATTGGGTTGCTTAAGGAGGAAGCAACTGGGCGGCAAGCTCCTTCACGTTGTTGAAAAATGGTTTCTGGGGCTTCCGTGTCTTCCGTAATGCTTCCGTAAAATTTCCGAAAACTTTGGGTAAGCATATTTCACTTAACATTGGTGAAAGGGAAGAGAAAAAAAGATGAAAATCAAATCCGAAACACTTTCGTAACTTTTCCGTAAAGTACGAAAAGGGGGTGAACTTAGTAATTGGGGTGCGCTTAGAAATCTTCCTCAAGAAGCCTCTAGGCGGCAAGCACCTCTCATTTTCCCTATAAATAGGGGAGGGGGACTGTTTCAAAAATATTCATGACCCCTAAGCTATGCATTTCGGCTATTTTGGGCAAACAAACACATTTTCGTGAAGAAAAATCGAGTCGAAGTGCTTCCGTAACGCTTCCGAGACGTTTCTGTAAGCGATTCTGGGAAAATTCTTCATCGTTCTTCGTTCATTCTTTGTCGTTCTTCAGTCTTCAACCTGTAAGTTCCCAAAATTGAATCTTTCAATTCATTCTATGCACCCTTAGTGGTCCGTACTTGTTTTGTGTACTTTCACTTTATTTTCGCTTACTTTCAGTTTTCTTTTCTTTTGCTTTAACGAACTTTTTACCGTTTATTTAAACCGTTTTCTCATCTAATAAATGATAAAATGAATTTCAACCGATCATTTGTGTTGTAATCTCGTTGAATCACTGTTAAAACAAAATCTAACCTATCGTTCACACTGTAACCACGGTTAAACAAAATAAAAGCAAAATAATAATAAAATAATTAAAATATCTTGCAAAATAATAATAAAATAATCAAAATATCTTGAAAAATAATAATAAAATAATCAAAATATCTTTGAATAAAATAATCAAAAAAATCAATCAGACGATTTTTTGGAAGTTTCCTTGAATGAATTGACTAATAACCAAAGTGAAACTAAGGCTAAAATCAACTCACAAATCAAGCTTCGTCCGCAAAAGTCACTCAAAACCATTTTAAGGTCCAACGCCTTAAATGGTCCTCTTTGCTTTTATCAGTTAACATGGACCGTTCAAAAGCATAAAATCAACACATAACTTTACCGCTTTTGCAAGAACTACATAGGTATGATTTCCTCATTGCAATTGAGGATACGTAGGAGCAAAAACTCCGCTTTTGTCGACCACCCCAAGAGATCGTTAATGGTCCAACGCCTTAACGTTTCTCTACTTTCAAAAACCAAGAGATCGTTAATGGTCCAACGCCTTAACGTTTCTCTCCTTTCAAAATCAAAAGATCGTTTAATGGTCCAACGCCTTAAATGACCTTTTGTTCGGTTAAAATATATCTTGCGAAAAAAGATAAAAACAACTTAACCAACTTTTAGTTCTAAAAGAACTAGGTAGGTCTGATTTCCTCATCGCAATTGAGGATACGTAGGAGCGAGGGAAACACCCTTGTTGACCACAAAAAGATAAGAAAATACAAAAAACATAAAAAGCGTATAAACACAAAAAGACATAAAAAAAGGGAAAATAAAACATTCTGAAGTCATATTTGCACACTTGATTAAAGGTTGTCGTCCCTTGTGACGAATGCGTGAGGTGCTAATACCTTCCCTATGCGTAAAAATAACTCCTGAACCTTTCACGATTAAAGTTCGTAGACCACACCTTTCTGATTTTTCCGACGTTTTCCTCGAATAAACGTTGGTGGCGACTCCGTGCATTTTCCTCCCGCCGAAGGGTAGGTTGCGACAGTTGGCGACTCCACTGGGGACTATTTTTAGAGAGTTAGGCCTTCTAATCTCGTGCAATATCATGACTTCCTCTTTCGTCGGTTCCCTTTTATTTCTCTTACGTTCTAGTATATAACTCTTTGATGCTTTTAGTGTGTTTTTGAAATGTATGCATGAGATAGATATTTATTCATTTGGTGCACACAAACACCAACACTATTTGTACACACGGTGAGTTGAAAAGGGGCTCTATACCCGGGTCCATGGGAGCATAAGGAGTGGAGGTGAATCTGTGGTCATGCTGGGTCTCCGACTTGCTTGATAACAATGAACCCTCATCTAGAGTTTTTCTCTTTGATAACATATTGTTGCTGGTAGTCCCTACTGCCGCAATATGTTTTTTTCGAAGGGGATGATACCTCTAGAAACCATCAAGAGAGATATGACCACCTTGGGAATTATCACTAAAAGCCTTTTAGTTCCTCCCGTTTAGGTCCCTAAAATAGGGGCACGAAGGGAACACGCTACGTGCATTTTAAACACTGCCATGCATATAACCTAAATGTCATGTACGCCTTTGCTGTATGATTATTTGAGGATATTGTCATGCTGTGTACATCCCCCTGTTGCGCTTTTGCGCATCTGCATCATGTCGTCACGCATGCGTTGTATGTTGGTCTCGTCTTTTGTCACGGGAAGCCAGAAGGTCCATATCACCTTGTTAACTGCACACATGGGACACTGCGCCCCCGAATGCGCAAGTAAGAAGAGAGGATTTTTCGGGCTCTCGTGTCCGTAAATGAATTCATATCATGCATCGCATAAGCATCTCTCCATGGCATCATAATGAACATATCGTTCCTACATTTGTCCGTTATCATATTCCAGCATCACATTTTGGATGAGTCATTGCCTCATCATGCATATGCGTTCAACATACTTTTTGTTCTACAAACTGCATACCTTTTGTTTTCATGTTTGCTCATGTATGATCCTTGCGTTTTCCTCTGCAAAACAAAAACAAAAAAAAGAAGCGTGAAAATTCACACTACATTCTTAGTTGCATGTGTTAGGTACCATGAGCCAACCATGTTGTGATCATAAACCCATTTCTAAAAAAAAAAAATGATTGAGCATGGTACCTAATGCGCGGTTAACTAGGAAATGATGTTTCTTCGGGCATCTCAATCTCATCATTACATTTTCCATGCATAGTGTCGCAACCTACCCTTCGGCGGTAGGGCGACGCGAGACTCACGGGTGCGTCTCCCAAGAAAGGAAAATGCGCGGAGTCGCCACCAACGTTTATTTGAGGAAAACGTCGAAAAAACCGGAAAGGTGTGGTCTACGAACTTTAAGTGTGAAAGGTTCGGGAGTTATATTTACGCACGGGGAAGGTATTAGCATCCCACGCGTCTGTCACAAGGGACGACAACCTTTAATCGAGTGTGCAAACATGACTTCAATTTTGTTTTATTTTCCTTTTTACGTCTTTATGTCTTTTTATGCCTTTTGTATTTTTTATCTTTTTGTGGTCGAAAAGGGTGTTTCCCTTGCTCCTACGTATTCCTCAATTTGTGATAAGGAAATCAGACCTACGTAGTTCTTTGAGAACTAAACGTTGGTTAAGTTGTTTTTATCTTTTTTTTTGCAAGATATATTATGACCAAACAAAAAGTCGTTTTAAGGCGTTGGACCATTTAAACGATCTTTTGATTCTTTTTGAAAGGAGAGAAAACATTAAGGCTTTGGACCATTAATGATCTCTTGGTTTCTTGAAAGTAGTGACAAAGTTATGCGTTGGCTTTAGGTTTTCAAAAGTCCACGTTTAACCAAATAAAAGCAAAGAGGACCATTCAAGGCGTTGGACCTTAAAATGGTTTTTAGGTGATTTTTAATGACAAAGCTCGATTTGTGAGTTAATTTTAGCCTTAGTTTCACTTTGGTTATTAGTCATTTCAATTAAGAAAAATCCCAAAGAAAAGCGTCCGATTGATTTTTTTATTATTATTTTATTCAAAGATATTTTTTATTATATTATTATTATTTTGCCTCTTTTTGGTTTTAAACGTGGTTACAGCGTGAAAGATCGGTCGGATTGTATTCTAACAGAGATTAAAAGATATTACAACTCAAATGATCGGTGAAAATTTATTTTATTTTTGATTAGGCGAGAAAACGACTTAAATAAGTGATTAAAGCACGTCAAAAGGGGGTACGGAAAGCAAACAAAATAAAAATAAAAGCACGCGAAACAAGTGGGGACCACTAAGGGCACATATAATGAATTGAAAGGTTCGATTTCGGGAACTTACCGGTTGAAGACTGAAGAATGACGAAGAACGATGAAGAACGATGGAAAACCTTCACGAAATCGCCCACGGAAACGTCTCGGAAATGTTACGGAAGCGCCTCGACTTGAATTTTCTTCACGGAAACAATTTTCTCACTAATTTTAAGTGAATCTCAGATACCAGGAGGGTTGAACGTATTTGCTCTGCCCTCCTTCCCCTATTTATAGGAGAAAAGAGGGAGGTGGTTGCCGCTCAGCTCGGCCAAGCAAGCTGGGTTGCTTCCACCAGAAGGCATTGCCTTCTTTGGAACATCCTGGAAGGCCCAAGTGGGCCTGATTGCTATTTGCACACCCCTATTTACTAAATACACCCCCTTTGCATTTTTTTGCTGATTCTTTTTCCGTAATGTTATGGAACTTTAAGGATTACGTAACGATACTTGTTTTCTTTTCGTAATGTCACGAAACTTTACGGATTACGCAACCATCCCCTCTTTGACTTTTGGAATGTTACAAAACTTTACGGATTGCCCAATAATGCTTCCTTTCGACTTCTGACAGGTCGCGGAACTTCACAGATTGCCTAATGATGGGTGTCAAGTACCTCGAAGCGATCAAGCGAAGGTTGCATCCCACCAAACAGATGGTCCCCGGACAAAATTAGGGTATGACAGTTGCCCCTCTTTACTTGTCTTTTATTGGAGATAAAAGGGAAGTAAAGATAAGACACTAATTTCGTTCGAGTGGAACATCATTCGGCTGGTCGATATCCCTGCCAGCGGAACCTATCGTTCAGAAAGAAAAGAAAATACATTAGAAGCGTCAACAAAATTCAGTGTCTTGAAAACGACAAAGTTGGACAACCACGACACTTCCCTTCGCCATCGGACTCGATCGTCCCTGCCCAGCAGAGAAGAATCTCGCGCGTCGTTGGGCCTGAATGTTTCCGGATGACGAGAGTAAAAACCTGCAATAAATTTGAAAATGATCAGCACCAAACGGCCAACATCATCCTAATATCGTCGAATTCGTTCCCCTCGGTTGACGAAAGGCACGGATGACCATAAGGTATCTTCGCCTGCCACCTGACTCGCTGTCCCTGGATGGCAAAAGGTGCAAAAGATGATGTCAGTCTCTTCGCATCAACGGGCTCGCTTGCCCCTGGTTGACGAAAGGTGCGAGTAACCATAAGGTAACCTTACATGTCACCTGACATCACGGGTCAGGACGACAAAAGGTGCAGGAGATGATGTTAGTCTCTGCGCGTCAACGGGCTCGTTTGCCCTTGGTTGACGAAAGGTGCGGGTAACCATAAGGTAACCCCGCGCGTCACCTGACTTCACGGGTCAGGACGAAAAAAGGTGCAGGAGACAATGTTAGTCTCTGCATGCTATCATGCGTTGAGTCTTACAGATAGCAAAAGAAATTTTATACAGATAACCACTTGGGTTTCTCCGCCTGCCCCCTAACTTCACGGGTTAGTGCTACACAGAGGTAGTCTGCACGGAAGACAATTTAAATCTTCGCGTGTCAACAGGCTTGTTGGCCGTGATTGACAAAGGGTGCAGAAGACGACGTTAGTCTCTACATGCTATCATGCGTTGAGTCTTAGAGATAGCAAAAGAAAGTTTATACGGATAACCACTTGGGTTTCTCCGCCTGCCCCCTAACTTCACGGGTTAGTGCTTGACAGAGGTAGTCTGCACGGAAGACGACGTAAATCTCTGCGTGTTAATGGGCTTGTTGGCCGTGATTGACAAAGGGTGCAGAAGACGACGTTAGTCTCTGCATGCTATCATGCGTTGAGTCTTACAGATAGCAAAAGAAAGTTTATACGGATAATCACTTGGGTTTCTCCGCCTGCCCCCTGACTTCACGGGTTAGTGCTTGACAGAGGTAGTCTGTGCAGAAGTCGACGTAAATCTCTGCGTTTCAATGGGCTTGTTGGCCGTGATTGACAAAGGGTGTAGAAGACGACGTTAGTCTCTGCATGCTATCATGTGTTGAGTCTTACAGATAGCAAAAGAAAGTTTATACGGATAACCACTTGGGTTTCTCCGCCTGCCCCCTAACTTCACGGGTTAGTGCTTGACAGAGGTAGATGGTGCGGAGAAACTGCTTGTGTATCTTTGCACGTCACCTGACTTCAGGGTCAGTGTGACATAAATTGTGGGGCGACCGACAAAAGCGAGGCTCTTGCTCCTACGTATCCTCAATTTGTGATGAGGAACTCAGACCTACGTAGTTCTTGATAACTGTGAGACTAAAATAGTCTCGGTGTTTTTTCACTAAAATGCGAACATGCTTTTAGTAAAGAAACAAAACATCCAACTGATCAGAGCAACATATGATTTTTTGATGAAAAACAATGCGTCTATTGGGGAAGGAGAGTATGCTGATGAAATTTTTCTCATAACCATAAATGAGATTTTGGATATTAGCATTTCGTTTCTAAACGACCATTTAGAGGAAACACTGGGTCAACCAAAAATAGAAGAAAATCACTCAAAGTGTATCAATCTCACATAGGTAAGTGTTTCATCCTAATTCCAAACCATAGATATGTCATGACTTGATTTTGCAAATCTTTTCCTATCAAATCAAAGATTACATGCTTGATCATGGATCAATAGGACTTCTTCTTGGGAATGGGGTTTGTTTTTGGTGGGAAATTTGGCTTTAAGTGTTCTTGGCCTTTTCCTTTTCTGTTTTTGTTTAGTGTGAGGTGAACAAGTCACCGATGCACATGATTTTGGGTTGGTAATCAAAGGGAGATGACCACTTTAGGTCGTGGTTTCCTTTCTTTTCTTGTTTACTTGGTGACAATTCGGTATTGTTCAGATATTGTCTGGTCTAAAGACCTTTTTGCATATTTCTTTTTCTTCCAATCCTTGATCGGGAATTTTCTTTCTTTTTTTTGCTTTCTCCTATTTTTTTCCCTTGATTGAGAATTTTTTCTTTTTGCTTTTTGCCGATTCTTTTGATCGGGAATTTTCTCCTTTTTGTTTTCTTTTGAGGGCAAGGTTTATGGTGAGTTGGGACTTTGGCTCAAGGCTTGTAGAACGGTTGGACATGATATATGTTAGGGTGTTGGTTTGGCCAGCGGTTCAGGGATAAAGGAGATGTCCCACATTATTTCCATGACACACAGGCAACAATGATGATTAGGAAATTTTATGCAAAACTGGTCATGCATGCACCCATGTGGACACTCAAGCATCAAGTTTTTATGGTCATGTGACAGTAGGGCTCAGGATTCATTTTCCCTATTTAAGTCAACCCAGTGTTTCAAAAGCATGTTCTTTTATCAATTCATGCATTCATCTGAGTCCATTTTGGGCGTTCGGGAAAATTTTCACAGCATTCACCCTTCAGGTGTATACACACATTTTTTTTTCAAAAACTGGCTATGATCAGTGAATTTTTTTTCAAAGAAAAGCTGGAAGTTATCTCTTTTCAAAAACATGTTGGCTTTTTAGCCAGACAACTTATTTTCTCTCCCTTTTTTTTTCTTTCCTTTTTAAAGTTATTACCATTTGTTTATTTTCTTTTTTTCTCTTTGAAAAGGTCGTGCGGACGAGGGTGCACACTACCTACTCACGTCTAACCACAAGGTAAACGAAAAAACACGCAATGGTAAGTTGCAATAAAAAATAGTGACGAAATAACTGAGAGCCATAACGCCAAATTCTAACAGAAACAAAAATAGTAACTGAAAATAGTAATGTTAGTAACCATATAGACAATAACAGAAAACAGTAATGTCAATAGTAATATAGACAATAACAGAAAACAATAATGTCAATAACAAAAGTGCGGTGACCTCGGTCACGTGGCTCCGCTTCCTCCCAAGAAATCGAGCAAGTCAGTCATATCTTCATCCATACGAGACTCCTCTACCTCACCGGGGGATCCTGCAGGCTCCTCTCCTGCCTGGGCATCGGGCCAGTCTTTAGGCCATGCGACCTCAGCCCCAAACTGGTCCGGGGTAGGGCATACAAAAGGAGCGGAACCCTGCCTCTGCTGACTGAGGCTGAATCGGTAGAGACACTCATGTATCTGCACCTGCCCACGGTGGTTGGCCGCCTACTGGCGAACCAAATGTTGTAGATAACGCTCCATGCCTAGTGATCCAGCGGGATCGGCCTGTCGAGGTGGTGGCGGTGCGTCTGGGGCCTGATGTGCATCACCCTGCGCTTGCCTAGGCGTGCAGTACTTCTCGATGAAGCCTCGGGTGATCGGCGGTCGGATTACTTTATTGGGGGTGACGGGAACTCCGAAGGACTGGCAGAGGCTCGTGATTAGTGCTGGAAACCCCAGGGCCCTGTTGGACTTATCCGGGTCCAGAGGGTGCCTGGTGGGTGCCATACCTGCAAACAAATAGATGGCGTCAACAATCACCTGGGCCACGTGGACGTTCATCCGTGTCAGGATGGCATACACCAACTGGCACTTAGGCAGAGGGAGATCGGAGTTATGATCGCTAGGCAAGACATTGCTGAGCAGCAGTGTCATCCATGTCTGGGTCAAAGTGGTTATGCTAGTGCGCATGATCCGCACCCGCCTCCCTGCAGCGGTCCAGGCGAAATCCTGCCCCGATGTGCATAATAGCTGGGCAATGGCTTCCTCGTCGAACCCGTCGGCCCTGTTCCTCCTCTGGCTGAATTCACACTGCTGGCCTTCCTCCAAAACTAGCGGGTCACCCAGGAACTGGCTGAGGGCATCTGCGTCAAAGGGAATCCACTGACCCCTCATCCACGAACACATGTCTCGCATTCCCTCCTCTATGGGCCAAGCATTAGCATAGAACTCTAGGACTATCTCAGGGTCAAACTTGGCCATGGGAGTCACCAGCGGCATCCAACGTCTGCGAGCTATCTCCTCCTGAAAGTACGTATACTCATCCTTCCTGAGCTGGACACGCCTCTCTCTGTGGAACGACCATCCTCTGATGGCCTCGAAGCGCTGCTGGTGCTCGGCGCTTTGGAAACGATGACTATCAAACTCGGGGGCGACACTGGACCCTTCTGCTGTGGCGTCTCTTCTAGACCTCTTCGTGGAGAGTTTCTTTGGAGCCATTTCCTGCAAAGATGTTTAGAAAGTTAGTTCAAGAAAAACTTAATCAAAATGAAAGCCAGATCAAGCCAAACAACATACCCTTTTTCCAACAAAGCATGAACATCCATATGAATTTGAAAGGAATGCTTACATGTTAATGTGCAGGTTCTCCTGGGATATTCATACATTTATACCTATCTTTCCCTCGATGAACGACACCCTACAAGATGCACCTACTTTTTTTGGCAAATAAATTCCTTACGCTTATGTGTCAAACTATCCATACATATTTTCCAAGGCTTTTGCTACCCACCTACCCCATTCTTTTTGCTATATGTTCACGTTTCATTCACATACATGTTCATACATTTGAGAGGCAACTTCATGTTATATATTCGCACATGTTTACACTCATTTGAAAACAATTTCATGTCGCACCTTCATTGGAAAAGCAATTTTTGTACTACTCATTCACATTCTTGAAAGGAAATTTCATATCATATGTTCCTACTTTGAGAAGCATTTTCGTGCCATTTTCAACATATATGCACATTTTGCAAAGCATTTAGCTACCTATTCAACATACACATGTACATGGTGAACAACATTTTCAATTATCTAGGTACAAGGAAAACATGGTGCAGCCCAAACCAAGTGCTGGCCTTAAGGGGAAACCTCACCAACATGCTCTCACTTTCATGCTTTCTTGTGTTTCAACAAACAAAGGCTTGGGCCCCCTTGGCCTAAGTCATGTTTTGGCATTTATCCTAATCCTCGCAAGCTGTCCGCATCCAAAAATGGTAATCATACATACACAAATCCAATCTAAAAGCCATATTTACAAACTTAGGCAAAAATACCGTTGAGGCATTTCACCGAGCACTTGGTGGGCACACTTTTGGGTACCAAAAACAAGGGAATGGGGGCAATGTGGCTTGTCCCATCATTTCAGAACACAACCTAGGCCTAAGGCCATCCCCTACAACCCCTCAATTCAAAGAAACGAAGTATAAACTTGCCCCAAATTGTCTCACGGAATTGGTCAAATTATGTACCATTCAAAGCATAAAAGGCATCAATGGAAAGTTGGAAACCAAAGAATAGTGCACTTACTTGTATGGAGTGACCAAAGACACTAAAAATGGAAGCAAAAGCGCAAAAATGGTGGCCTAGGGGCGAAAATCTGCAAAACCCGTGGGTACTGCATTTTTGAATGAGGGAGGGGAGTTTTGGGTGGAGAGAAACTCCCCCTCCCCTTGTTTTTATGTTTCCAGGTGCAAGAGTTCTCGCCCAGGCGAGCTCAGCTCGCCCAAGCGAGCTCAGCTCGCCCAAGCGAGCTAACCCTGTATTTATATTATTTTTTTGGGAAAACACAGGTATGCGCTCTCTATGGGTCGGCGTTTGCTTACTCGAACCCCCTTAGGGTAGATTAGGCATCCGACCATTACCTTAAAGACACAACAGTAATAATTACTGGGAATTTAAAGGATACTAGGCTGCCTCCCAGCCGCGCTTCCTGCTTGTCCGGAGCTGGGCTTGGGACGACGATCCATCGATCATGGGCCTAGCCCCTACTCAAGTCCGTCCCTAAGTACCTAAAAGCAGGAAATGACATTGCGCAACAAACTGTGGCCGCGTTACCGTTTACCTCGATTTGTCTCTGTCTTTGGATTTGACCTGGTATTTGACCATCGCCCAAGATGATTATGCTCCTGTCATAAGATAACAAGTATGCATGTGTATGCGTATGCATGAGCATTTCCAAATGCAATAATCTTCTTAGTGAAAGCTGGTCGGGTTCAGTTTCAATTAAGCGCTTGGGGCATCCCATGGACTGAGCGAAAAGGCTCGGGTTATCAAATACGGTACATATTTTAAAGCACAAAGTGAGGACCGGAACCTCAATCCCATGTTCTTTTCTTTTAAAAGACTGCAATGAGAAAATTATAGAGGACAGGAATCCCTGGGGGAAACCAAGAAGAACACACAAAAATAAAAGAACATGCAGCGACTTCCTTAATTGCCCCAGATCCTAAGCGTAGTATCGCTTGACAACATCAGAGTTCACGGGTGATGGTAGCTCCTCGCCATCCATGTTGGTGAGCACCAGGGCCCGTCCTGAGAAAGCCCTTTTTACAACGAAAGGCCCTTCGTAGTTCGGGGCCCACTTTCCTCTGTTGTCTTTTAGAGCTTGGGAGACT
Source organism: Glycine max (assembly GCF_000004515.6). Classification (NCBI taxonomy): domain Eukaryota; kingdom Viridiplantae; phylum Streptophyta; class Magnoliopsida; order Fabales; family Fabaceae; genus Glycine; species Glycine max. The sequence continues at coordinate 26,513,774 of NC_038245.2, read as the reverse complement.
TTCTTCAGCACCAAGTCCCCTTCGCTGAACTGGCACATGCATACCTTCTTGTCAAAAGCGTTCTTCACTCGTTTATGATATAAACGCCTATGACTCATGGCGGCCAAACACTTGCCTTCTATGAGATTAAGCTGATCGAAACGTGCTTGGGCCCACTCCAATTCCTTTAATCTGGATTCTGCCAAGATTCTTAATGATGGGACTTCTACCTCAAATGGTAACACAACCTCCATTCCATATACCAACGAGAATGGCGTTGCCCCGATTGACGTGCGCACTGAGGTCCGGTAACCATGTAACACGAACGAGAGCATATCGTGCCAATTTTTGTATGACACGGTCATCTTCTGGATAATCTTCTTGATATTCTTATTGGCTGCCTCCACAGCTCCGTTCATCTTTGGTCGGTAGGGTGTTGAATTGTGATGTTGGATCTTAAACTCCTCGCACTTTTCCCTTATCATCTTGTTATTCAAGTTGGTGCCATTGTTCGTGATAATCTTCCTCGGAAAACCATATCAGTAGATGATTTCCCTTTTAATGAACCTGACCACCACACTCTTGGTGACACTAGCGTGCGACACGACTTCGACCCACTTAGTGAAGTAATTGATCGCCACTAGGATGAAACGATGTCCATTTGCAGCTTTGGGCTCTATGGCCCCAATCACATCTATTCCCCACATGGAAAACGACCATGGTGCGGCCAAGACATTCAGAGGCAAGGGCGGAGCATTGACATTGTCTGCAAACGTCTGGCATTTGTGACATTTCCTCACATGGAGACAACAATCGCTCTCCATGGTGAGCCAATAGTAACCCGCCCTTAAGATCTTTCTAGCCATGGCGTGCCCATTAGAGTGCGTACCAAAAAAGCCTTCATGGACCTACCCCAGCATGTTTTTAGCTTCCTTAGCGTTCACGCAACATAGCAGAACCATGTCATGGTTTCTCTTGTATAGTATGCTTCCGCTCATGAAGAAGCCGACCGCCAATCTCCTCAATGTCCTTTTGTCGTTGTCGGAAGCCTCCGGTGGGTACTCTTTGCTTTCAACGTATCGCTTGATATCGAAATACCAAGGCTTACCGTCCCGTTCCTCTTCCACCAGACAACAATGTGTGGGTTTGCCACGACACCTGAACTCGATGTACGGTAGGTCCCCATGTGGTGTTTTCTGGAACATGGACGCTAAAGTGGCAAGCACATATGTCATTTGATTTTCCTCTCAGGGAACGTGATGGAAGAAGATCTCATCAAAGAAACCAGCCAATTCCTTGATATAGGCCTGGTAAGGAATCAACTTGTGGTCTCTAGTTTCCCATTCCCCTCTCAGCTGGTGAATCACCAGTGCCGAGTCTCCGTACACCTTGAGTAGCTTGACATTGAAGTCAATTGCTGCCTGGACGGCCAGGGCGCATGCTTCATATTCAGCCATGTTGTTGGTGCAGTCGAACCCCAGCCTGGCTGTGAAAGGTATACATTGATTGTCCGGAGAGACCAATGCTGCCCCAACGCCATGGCCTAGAACATTTGATGCTTCATCAAACAACACGATCCATTTGTCCCGGTCCTCGTCTAACTTTTCCTCAAACAAGGCCATGATGTCCTCATCTGGGAACTCGGGATGCACGGGTTGATAGTCGTTGAGAGGTAGCTGAGCCAAATAATCCGCCAAGGCGCTTCCCTTTATCACCTTTTGGGTGACATAGACTATATCGAACTTAGATAGCAAAACCTGCCATCGGGCGATCCACCCCATTAGAGCAGGCTTCTCAAAGATGTACTTGACTGGGTCCATCTTGGATATCAGCCAGGTGGTATGGATCATCATGTATTGTCTTAGACGGTGGGATGCCCAGACTAAAGCACAACACGTTCTTTCCAGCAGGGAGTAGTTCATTTCACAGGCCGTGAACTTCTTACTCAAGTAGTAGACGGCGCGCTCTCTTTTCCCTAACTCGTCATGTTGCCCCAGCATACATCCCATTGACTCATCCAGGATCATCATATACAAGATGAGAGGTCTTCCGGGCACCGGCGGCATAAGCACGGGAGGGTTCATGAGGCACTGCTTGATCCTTCGAAACGCCTCTTGACAGTCCTCATTCCAGCGGATGGATTGGTTCTTGTGTAAGAGCTTGAACAATGGCTCACAGATAGTAGTGAGCTGTGATATGAATCTGGCAATGTAGTTCGAACGCCCCAGGAAACCTCGGACCTGCTTCTCGGTACGTGGTTCTGGCATTTCAAGGATGGCTTTCACCTTTTCGGGGTCCACCTCTATCTCTTTCTGGCTTACAATGAAACCCAACAATTTCCCTGACTTGACCCCGAAGGTGCACTTAGCGGGGTTTAACCTCAATCGATACTTCCTAAGCCTTTCTAACAACTTCCGCAAGTTGACAAGGTGCTCCTCCTCGGTTTTAGACTTGGCGATCATGTCGTCCACATAGACCTCGATTTCTCGGTGCATCATATCGTGGAACAAAGCCACCATAGCCCGTTGATAAGTTGCCCTGGCGTTCTTGAGCCTAAAAGACATCACCTTATAACAGAACGTCCCCCACAGGGTGACGAAGGTAGTCTTTTCCATATCCTCAGGCCCCATTTTTATCTGATTGTAACCGGAGAACCCGTCCATGAAGGAAAATAGAGCGAAATTTGCCGTATTATCCACGAGGATATTGATGTGCGGCAGAGGGAAATTGTCCTTGGGACTAGCTCGATTCAGGTCCCGATAATCTACACACATTCGTACCTTCCCATCCTTCTTAGGGACTGGTACAATGTTGGCAACCCATTCCGGGTACCGAGCGACAGCCAAAAAACCAGCGTCAAATTGTTTCTTTACCTCTTCTTTTATTTTCAAGGACGTCTCGGGCTTCATCCTCCTCAACTTTTGTTTTACCGGGGAACACTCAGGATTTAGAGGTAATCTGTGCTGTACGATGTCAGAACTCAAACCGGGCATATCTTGGTATGACCAGGCAAAGATGTCTTGGCAGTTTTTTAGTAGGGCCAAATTCTTCACGGATGGGTGCGGTCATACCCGTACCTATCTTTACTTTCATTTTCCCACTGCCAGTTCCTAAGTCTACTAGTTCTGTCTCTTCTTGATGAGGCCTCATCTCTCGGTCCACATGAGCGACTATCCTCTCCAACTCTGGGGGAAGTCCCACATCCTTGTCCTCTTCACTCTCCGTCTGACCCGCTTCTTGCTTGAAATCGATGGCTGGGTCCCGGGTATTAGTACCTTCGAGGGACTCGTCATCGGATCTGGCATTTTAAGCGTAAAGAAATAAACATGCAAATGAATGAGAATGAGTAGAGGCGCAGGAACAGATGAAGAAAGATCTTTATATTATAAATTCAGGAACAAAAAACATAATGCCTTAACAAAAGGAAACTCTAAAGCCTAGGCCCAACCATAGAGTTTAAAAGCCACAAAGGGTTACATTATGCTTGTCGCGTAAACGTTCGGGCGCTCCTCCACTCGCCAATTTCCTAGTCGGAAGCCAGGAGGACATGGTCGTACCAAAACTGATCCCCTCGGGGGGTCATCCTCGCATATCGCGGCGACTTGGCCTTCGTGTCTTAGACCCTCACTTATAAAGGTTCTACTGATGTGGTAGGGCGGGGCCCCTTCGGTTTGTTGTCCTAACCGCGAGCCTTGGCCTTTGTTCTTCTTTTCCATGATACTTTTCCTTATGTCAGCTTGCGTGGGTCTATAGCCTAACCCAAACTTCCCACGGTTTCCTCTGGTGCTTACCAGGCTGGTTTTGCCGCCGTTTTTCCTGCCTAAACCCATTCCGGGCTCGTAGCCGTACCCCAACATCACCTGGGCCACCATCATTGCCGTATCGGATAGGCGAGGCTGCCCAGAGAGGGAATCTATGGAGGCAATGCTCACTACCTCAAAAGATTGGAAGGCCATTTCCAATGACTCCTCCGCAGCTTCCACATATGGCATAGAGGAAGGGAAACTTACCAAGACGTCTTCCTCCCCCGATACAATGACCAAGTGCCCCTCCACTACGAACTTCAGTTTTTGGTGGAGTGTAGAGGGAATGACTCCCACCGAGTGGATCCACGGGCGTCCCAAAAGACAGCTGTAAGCCGGGTTAATATCCATCACTTGGAACGTAACCTGACAGGTATGAGGCCCTATTTGTACAGGGAGGTCAATCTCTCCCCTCACCTCTCGGCGGCTGCCGTCGAAGGCACGAACCACCACGGAACTTGGCCTTAGATGGGAAGCATTAAACTTTAATTTCTCCAACGTGCTTTTGGGCATTACGTTCAAACTGGAACCATTATCGATGAGTACCTTGGCCATGACGTGGTCCATGCATTTGACTGACACATGCAAAGCCCTGTTATGCCCCCTCCCCTCGGCAGGGATTTCCTCTTCAGTGAAGGTGAGGTCGTTGTTGGCGGTGATGTTATTGACGAGTCCCCCAAAGCCTTCTACGGAGATGTCTTGGGATACATGAGCTTCGTTCAAGACCTTTATTAGCAAAGCCCGATGAGGCTCGGACCTCATGAGCAGTTCCAAAAGAGAAACTTTGGCTGGGGTTTTGTTGAGCTGCTCAATGATTTTGAACTCGCTTTGTTGAATAATGCGGAGGAACTCGCCTGCCTCCTCTGACGATACTTCTTTCTTGCCACAACCATCCTTTTTCTCAGAAAGACCTTTCATTGGAAAACCCTCGTCCGGAGCGGGGATCACCTTATCATTTTGTTCTTCCGCTATCTTCGCCTTCCCTTTAGCGTTTGCGGGCTGTGTTGGTAGGTCAGGGGGTGCGAACACGCGATCGCAGCGGGTCATGCCGCTCAGCCCCGTGATATTGGTTACCTTGGCCGACAACGAGCTGATGTCGGTGGCTTCTTCATCGAGGCCGTACCCGAATCAAATAAACATGAAAATGCAGTAACTAGGAAGTGATCCTAGGTCGTTTCCCAACGAGCAGTGACAAGCCAAATGTTCATAATATACTTGCAGTAACAGTAACGATTGGGGGGGGGGGGGTTTGGTTGTTTGGTAATTAAAGAGCAGAACAAATAAAATGGAATACGAAACTACTAATATTAAAAACGGGTTGTTTCCTCTGATTCAGAAGCCACTCTCTTATCCTAGGTTATGGAGAATTCGTCCCTAACAGTCAACCACTTAATCCAACCCTATTTCAAGTTACTAAGCGAAAATCAACTTAGGGTTTTCCATACGTGATTAGGCACCACATACACCAGTTAGCCCTTCGTCCATTAAGCATGAACGCAAGTTAGGCTCAGAGGCAATTAATTGAACACGAAGCGTGCACTGATTAATATTCACGAAATTGGGATAACTGGTGAAGGGAAAACTGCCAGGAAACCACATTACAAACGAAACCTCAAAGAGAGTTGGGCTTCGTCCTCAAAAGGAAACAACACCAGAAAATCTAGCCTTCCATGGATTCAAACAGAAAACGCAAATGAAACATGAAGCAGAAACGTAAATGAATAAGAACGTAAATGAACAGAAACGTAAATGAAAGTAGAAGAAGCAAGAATGAACTCGTAATTAGAAGCAGAAAACGGAAATTTGCATTAAGAACGAAAACTGTAACAAGGGAACAGAAAAACATGAAAACCTAAAACCAAAGCTCTGAATAATGAAAATAGCATAGCAGAATAGAATGCCCTGCACGAATCCTAAGGCAGCTATTTAAAAAGAGTCACTCAAAGTCACTGGGCCCTATTACAATACTCTGGCCCAAAACGAAATAAACACTGAACAACATAAAATAAAATTGCGAAATTTCCTAATTAGAAATTAACTAAGGTAAGCGCTGCTTTATTTGCCCTCTTCAAGTCCACAACCAAAATCCGGATTAAGCCCAATGTTTCATTAATTCCTGAAATTAGATTAAAAACATCAAATTAGCTAAATGAGCCCAAATAATAAAACTGCCTAATTAATTGACAATTAAGACCAATCAATAATTAAAATGGTGCAAAAAGGGTTTAGAAAATAGAAGAAAATGATGGCACATCACTTCTTCCTTCCTTTCGCTTGGAGGCACATACCTCCACGAAACTACGTGGTTGTTTTGGTACGGAAACAGAATAGGTCTAACTACCGAGGGGAATTGGGGCTCTTGGGGAGCTGCGTCTATGGTGAAATATACCACCAAAGGCTTAGGCTTTCTAAGACATTCTTCATCTGTGGACTGCATGTATATGTGCTGCTCTTCACCCCCCTCATTGCTGACTTCCAGCCGGCCTTGGTCCATCATCTGTTGCAATAGGTCCTTTACTGCTAAACATGCTTCCATGTTATGTAGCGCGCCGGGATGCATTAAATAGGAATCTTCCCCGTGCCCACCGCGTGGAAGTACGCCCCCTTCTTGTAGGGCCTCATAGATAAACCTTCTGGGGGTCGTCACGTCCTTCAAAGGTTTGGACCTGTGCGGCCTACCCGACTCGACGACATTAACTGTTCCCCCTCCATGATTGGAAAATGGGTTTGTTTTTAGGTTGGGCCGATCTTCTTGAAACGTCAACCATCCGGCTTCTATCAAACTTTGGACCATGTGTTTAAATGCCAGGCACTGTTCGGTTGAGTGGCCCGGGGTCTTCCCATGGTATGCCTAGGTCGCGTCAGGGTTATACCACTTTGGGAAAGGAGGCTGGTAGATCCTTCTGGGAGATATCATAGCCATCCGGTTGACAATAAGGGATGGTAAGAGGTCTTCGTTCGTCATTGGGATTGGGGTGAATCCTGGAGTTGGCCTCGGGGGAAAGTTCCTTGTCGTGTTGGAACCGGTGCCAAAGTAGGTATTACTGGCCGGGCGAGTCAGGGTTGGAGCCAGAGCTTGGGGGGGCTCCCTCTGGATGGGCACGGGCGCCCTAGTTTGTACGGGTGCTGAGTTGGAGGAGTCCCTGGCGCGAGTCGAGAAGCTCGGGTGATGTTGCGCGTACTGATGGGTACCGTGGGAGATTTGCGGCGGCTTGATCAATGCGGGCGTTGAAGTGACGACATGGGTATCTCCTTCCTTCTTCTTTGCCCCAGTTGCTCCGATCCTCCTAGCGTTGGTACCTGTGGAGGAGACGTAATCAAACTTCCCTCTCTTCAAGCCCACTTCGATTCTTTCCCTGGCGAACACCAAGTCTGTGAAGCTGGAGGGCCTGTAGCCCACTAATTTCTCATAGTAAAACACCAGCAAGGTGTCTACCATCTTGCTAATCATTTCCCTTTCGACCATGGGAGGGGCTACTTGTGCTGTCAGGTCCCTCCAACGCTGAGCGTACTATTTAAGGGACTCGCTTTCCCTCTTAACCATGTTCTGCAGCTGAGTCTGGTCGGGAGCCATATCAGAATTGTACTGATACTACCTAAGGAAGGCGGTAATCAGATCCTTCCAAGTGCGGATGCGGGAAGCTTCTAGATTGGTGTACCAGATGATCGCGACCCCAGCCAAGCTATCTTGGAAGAAGTGCATCAACAACTTCTCATCCCTAGAATGCGACCCCATCTTGCGACAATACATTTTGAGATGGTTCTTAGGGCAAGTTGTCCCCTTGTACCTATCGAAATCAGGTACCTTGAATTTCGGGGGGATGATGACATCCGGTACTAAGCAAAGATCAGCCATGTCTGTGAACAGATAGTCGCCAAAGCCTTCAACAACCCTCAATCTCTCTTCGATGAGATCGAGCTTCCTCTTTTCTTCTGTTGTCGGGGGTGTCCCTTCTGCGGAAAAGAATATCGGTTGTGCTGGGGGGTTTCGAGGTTCTCCCATGAGGTTGGGCTGAGGTAGTGCATTAGGCGCTGGCCCCTCGGTGGGGAACGGGGAGTGGGAATCGATGTTTCCTTGGGCATGCTCTCGACGATCCTCGTGGACCTCGTCCAACTGTCGAGGAGGCTCCCCTTCAAGGATGAGGGGAGGGACATGACCTGCATCATCACGTATAACTGGTGGTGTGTAATTAGGTGGCAATCCATAAGGGTAAGCCACTCGGTTGTATCCCAGATGGGGGTTGCTGATGTGCCCCAGTGTGCTTCTTTCTTGTCCTACCACGTCTGGGATAGGGTGGTGCGTGATAGCTGGGAGAGTTGGGTCTGCTTCGGCAGCCGAACTAACAGGGGCAGCGGTGGCCGCGTTTTTCTCCATTAGCTGCCTCATTCCTAGCATGGCATCCATCATGGAAGCCATTTGCTCTTTCAAAGCCGACATGTCGGCTCTCATCTGTTCCTATACCTCCTCTTGGTCACCCATCGTCCTAGATTTTGATCTGGTGCGATAGGGATGCCTTGGGGCGCGTTTAATTATGGCATCTTTCCTAAAAAAACCAAACGTGTGGAGTACGTAAAAAATGAATGCATGCTAGAGATAAAATGTGGGAGTGATTCGATTCGCACTGATTTTTGGGAAAAAGCGTGGGATAAACTGCTTTTTATTCAGAAAGTTGTAACTAGTCAAGATCCGAGTGACAATACAAACTTCCTAGCAGTTCCTAATTATATGGGCCATTAAGTCTATCATATGCTGACAATAGTTGAGAAGTACGCGGATCTCCTCGGGGGCGGAGTAGGTGTCTGCCATTGCTTTGGCCTTGGCCAACAATCAGGGAAGTTTTTGACTCCCGTTCAAAGTAAGAGCAAATCGGTCCATCCACATTGTTGCCTCTTGATGTAACGAGTTGATCACCTTTCCTCTAGCCTCCTTTTCCGCGTACACTCGGGCATACTCGTCCACCATTTTGTGTTCGTGGGCTGTAGCTAGATTTAATTCTTCTTGGTACTTGCTGATGAGGGCTAGCATGTTGGTCTCCGTTTCGCATAAACGCTGAGACAAGCTTCTCTTGGACCTTAGGCAAACCTTCAACTCATCCTTCAAGATCAAACTGTCTACTCGTGATTGGTCCCTTTCCTCTCTCCGGAGCTTAAGGTCGCTGTTACTACCCCACAGAGCCCCTCGGAATTTGTTCCGGCCATGTTCTTCCCTACGAGCCCTTTTGGTCTCTTGTTCCAAGGCCTTGGTGGTAGCTATATTTACATCTCTTAGTTCGGCATTCTCCTTTTGGATCTTAAGTGTTGCTTATTTGAACCTTTCTTTGACTGTTTAGACTTTCTCGAGTTCTACCCTAAGGGCCCGCACCTCTTCGTCTTCCTCCGTTGCTTCAACTTCCAACCCTTTAGTGGTTCTCAAACTCGGGAGCCAACCCAGACCTTGCATGTGGGCTTTCAACCACCTATGGTAGCCGCCGATGGGCTCGTTGTTACTGCCTCCGAGTTCTTTGCCCTTCTTTTGCACCATCTCCCATACCTTGTGGACCTTCTGAAGTGCCTCCACGTTGGTGTTATTGACACCTCGTACAATAATAGGTGCGAGCTCTTCCTCTAGTGGTGCCCCTCTCATAGGGTAGCCAAGTTGTATTATAGCAAGAACGGGATTGTAACTAATGCAACCCCTTGTCCCTATCAAGGGAACATTTGGAAATCCTCCGCACAAAATAAGAACCCCGGTTCTTCCTTCTTTCCATCGGGGGAACCAGTTGACAGACGCTCCTTCTTTGCTTGCTAAGAGTCGATCCCAACTTGCCTCTCTCATCTCTGTGCATGAACGGTGGCTTTCTAGCGGACAAGCATGTCTCACCTCTTGGCGGAAAAGGTGCGAAACCAACCATACGTAGAGGGCTGGGGTACAACAAACAATCCTTTTACTGCTCTTCTCACATCATCGGTCGAAAGTGTCATATAGATCAACTAGTATAGCGACAACCGAGCTTTCCTTGCGGTCATGATAGGCGAGAAAAGCGTTGATCGCTGCTAGGTCTACCAACCCATCCACATTTGGAAAGAGGACTCCTCCGAAGATCAAAAGTGCGAGGATGTCTATGAACGGGGCCCATTCGCCTCTACCTGCCAAGATTCTTGCTTTTGCCTCTAAACATTTTCTCGGTATTCCTACCACCCCATTTTCGACTTGCTTTCTGTGGTCTAATTCCTGTGCCGAGATTTGGACTATCTTAGAAATTCTAGCTAAAGAGGGATAGAATCCTGAGAAGAGGTATGGTTTCCTTCCCCATAGAGGGCATCCTAGGATCTCTTCAAATTCTTCCACCATGGGTGATAGCTGGAAGTCCCCAAAGGTGAAGCACCTCAACGGCTGGTTATAATATAGGGCGAGGGAGGCTATGGCCTCTGTGGAGACTTCTTCCATGGCTAGGTCCCAGATTTTACCGTAAGCTTTGCGAAAAGCTTGTCGCTGGAGCTGACCCATGAACTACCCTAACTCTTTTAGACTGGTGATTCCTAGGCTTTTGACCTTGACTTGACAGAACCTCTTTTTAAGTTAAGGCGCCTGACTCGACCCCATGTTTTACTAAAGTGAAACAAAACCCAGTGCGAATCAACACTCCGACATCTATCATGGGTGGAATGGATGAATGCATGAAGAAATGCATATGACACAGATGCAATTTATGAATACAGGAGCCCGGGAAATTGTCCCTTTCTTAGATACAACGTTTGGGCAGCATGGCGCCCTATGTATGTATTTAAGAAGGCGACATGGACCCTACATTGGTTTGACAAAGTGAGGGGATCAAGACGGGATCCGTGCATGATGCATATGCGAAAGGCACAACACAGGGATGTACATAGTATGACAATATCCACAAACAAATATAAGCAAAGGCGTACATGACATTTAGGACTACATGCATGGCAGTGTTAAAAAATGGCACGCAGCGTGTTTGCCCCGTGCCCCTATTTTAGGGACCTACACGGGCGGAAACTAAAAGGGCTTTTAGTGATAATTCCCAAGGTGGTCATATTTCTCTTGATGGTCTCTAGAGGTATCATCCCCTTCGAAGAACATATTGCGGTAGTAGGGACTACTAGCAACAATATGTTATCAAAGAGAAAAACTCTAGATGAGGGTTCACTATTATCAATTGACCTTGAAGGAATGACTTAAGTCGGTGTCCATTGACCTTGAAGCTCTTGTTTATGGAGTGACTTTTAATCTCAACTGTACCATAAGGAAAAACATTAGTAACAACAAAAGGACCAATCCACTTAGACCTCAACTTACCACTCATGAGTCCAAGCCTAGAATTATACAATAACACATTTTGCCCAACCATGAAATCCTTCTTAATTATCATGCTATCATGGAACTTCTGGGTCTTTTCTTTGTAGAACTTGGCATTCTCATACGCTTCTAGGCGGATCTCATCTAACTCACTCAGTTGCAACTTTCTTTCCTCACCAGCTTGATCCATAGAGAAGTTGCAGGTCTTCACTGCCCAGTATGCATTGTGCTCAATCTCCACTGGAAGATGACATGCCTTTCCAAAGACAACCCGATAAGGAGACATTCCTATGGGTGCTTTGTAGGCAGTCCTATGTGCCCAAAGAGCATCATCAAGCCTGGTACTTCAATCTTTCCTGCTTGGCTACACAATCTTCTCTAAAATTCTCTTGATCTCCCTGTTAGAAATTTCTGCCTGTCCATTGGTTTGGGGGTGGTATGGTGTGGATACCCCGTGTACAACCCCGTACTTTTTAAGCAAGGCATGCATTGATTTGTTGCAAAAATGGGTTCCTTGATCACTAACGATTGCTTTAGGTACTTCAAACCTGCAAAGCATATTAGATTTGACAAAATCTGCAACAACCTTAGCATCATTAGTTATAGTGGGCTTGGCTTCCACCCATTTTGAAACATAATCAAATGCAAGGAGAATGTAAACATAACCACAAGAGAAAGGAAAAGGGCCCATGAAATCTATGCCCCACACATCAAACGCCTCACAGAATAGCATAGGTTGCTGAGGCATTTGTTGTCGCCATGTAAGTGCACTTCCTGCTCTCTGACACGACTCAGAAATGCTACAAATCTTCCACGCATCTTTAAAGATGGTGGGCCAATACAAGCCACAGGCAAGCACTTTGCGAGCTATCCTTTGAACACCCAGATGACCTCTCGGTGCAGAAGAATGACAAAACCACAGGACTGAGTCAGTCTCATGATCTGGAATGCATCGTCTAATAACCTGATCATTGCACAATTTCCGCAAGTAGGGGTCATCCCAAATAAAATGCTTAGCATCACTTTTAATTTTATCTTTTTGAGCTTTAGATGCTAAGAGTGGAAAAACAGAAGCAACGAAATAATTGACAATGTTAGCAAACCAGGGAGTAGAAAGAGAATCAGAAATACTATACAATATATACAAATGATCATCCGGGAAATCATCCCGAGTGGGTGAATCCTCATCAGACACACGTTTGATCCGACTCAAATGATCAACAACTAAATTTTGTGCTCCGCTCCTATCACGGATCTCTAAGTCAAACTCTTGGAGCTAGAGCATCAATCGGATCAATCTAGGCTTTGAATCAGCCTTCTTCAACAAGTAATTTAGAGTTGGATGATCAGTATAAACAATAATACGAGTACCAAGAAAATAAGAACAAAATTTTTCAAGAGCAAAAACTATGGCTAGTAGCTCTTTCTCAGTAGTAGTATAATTTGCTTGGGCAGCATCTAAAGTCCTAGAAGCATAATATATCACCCTTGGCAATTTATCAATTTTCTGAGCAAGGAAAGCCCCCAATGCATAATTTGATGCATCACACATAAGCTCAAAAGGGGCTGTCCAGTCGGGTGCCTGGATGATGGGGGTGGTAGTCAGTGCTCTTTTGAGGCAATCAAAAGCCTCTTTGCATTTATCATTAAAGTCAAACTCCACCTCCTTTTGCAACAAGTTGGATAGTGGAAGGGTTATTTTGCTAAAATCTCTTATAAAGCGCCTGTAGAATCCTGCATGACCAAGAAAAGATCGCACCTCTCACACGCAAGAGGGGTAAGGAAATTGTGAAATAACAGAAATTTTTGCAGGATCTACTTCAATGCCCTTATTGGAAATAATGTGGCCTAAAACTATACCTTGCTCAACCATAAAATGACATTTTTCAAAATTTAGAACAAGGTTAGTTTCAATGCATTTATTCAAAACCTTTTCTAGACTATCCAAACAAACATCAAAAGAGGATCCATATATAGTGAAATCATCCATAAACACCTCTATGCAATTTTCTAAAAAATCACTAAAAATACTGATCATGCACCGCTGGAAGGTACCAGGGGCATTGTACAGGCCGAAAGGCATCCTCCTATAGGCAAAAGTGCCGAAGGGGCAGGTGAATATGGTCTTTTCCTTATCCTCAGGAGCAATAGTGATTTGCATATAACCAGAAAAACCATCAAGGAAACAGTAGTGAGATTTACCTGCCCGGTGTTCAAGCATCTGGTCAATGAATGGCAGGGGAAAATGGTCCTTTTTGGTAACCTGGTTCAGCCTCCTATAGTCGATGTAGACTCTCCAACTGTTCTGCACCCGAGTAGGAATCAGCTCCTCCTTTTTATTTTTTATCACGGTGAGGCCGGTTTTCTTCGGGACTACCTGGACGGGACTCACCCATTGGCTGTCGGAGATAGGATAAATGATTCCAGCTTGCAAAAGCATGGTTACCTCCTTCTTTACTACATCAAGAATCACCGGGTTGAGCCTTCTCTGTGGCTGTCTTACTGGTTTAGCCCCATCCTCTAAATTTATCCAATGCATACATATTGATGGCAGAGGCTTCAATTCTGGTGTGGGGGGCTGGATAATGGTAGAAAGAGATGGTTTCTCAGCCTGTACCTCATAAAGAAAGTCAAAGGTATGTGTACTTCCTGAAACATGGTTAGTTCTATCTGACTCTATAAAATCAATCTCAAGAGGTAAAACAACACCAGACATGTAATCAATATCAATATCAATATCAATTTCAAATTCACTCTCAGCATCAAATTCAGACATATGATCAAGTACAAATTCAGATTCAATGCATGAAGAGTGACAAGCATGCAGATTAGAATGAAGATAAGTCATGTATTCATCAACAATATGGTCAATTATCTCAGCACGAAAAATAGAATGATCCTCAGATGAATGTTTCATGGCATCAATAATGTTAAAATGAACAACAATATCACCAAATTCCATAGACAATGTGTCAACATAAACATCTATCTTGGTTCGGGCTGTTTTCATAAATGGCCTGCCTAAAATAATTGGAACTGAACCATGGGAAAATCCCTCTTCCATATTAAGAACATAAAAATCAACAGGAAAAATAATTTCACCAACCCGAACCAGCACATCCTCTATGAAACCTGTGGGGTAAGCAAAACTTCTATTTGCCAAATGAATCACCACATCTATAGACTGCAAAGGTCCAAGAGATAAAGAATTGAAAATGGATAGAGGCATGACACTAACTGATGCTCCTAGATCTAGCATGACATTCTCAAATTTACTGTTCCCAATAATGCAAGGTATACATAAAGTACTTGGGTCCTTACATTTCTCAGGAATGTGAGGAACAAATTTACCTATCAATGCTGACACATTTCTGCCCATGCTAATCCTTTCATTTCCTTTGAGCTTCCTTTTGTGGGTGCACAGCTCCTTTAGAAACTTGGCATATCTTGGAATCTGCTTGATGGCATCTAGCAGAGGTATGTTCACCTCTATTTTCCTGAAGGTCTCCAAGATCTCCTTTCCCGCTTCTTCCATTTTTTTGTTTGGAATCGCTCTAGGTGGGAATGGAAGAGGGATAAGGGGCTGCTGTAAGTCAGAATTACTAGAAGAAGGTCCACCGGCATGAAAATTTTTGTTAGGAAGCTTTCTCTTTTGTGCAACTATCTCATCCTCTTTTTCAGGTGTAGAATGAAGCTTGATAGGTTCAGGTGCAGGTGCTACTACTGGTGGAGGCACTTGAATTTGGTTGCCAGACCTCAAGGTGATGGCACTCAAATTTTTTCGGATTCTGCACAGTTTGTGAAGGCAATTTGTCAGAATTTTGGGACTAAGCTTGATTCATCTGTGTAGCCATCTGCCCCATCTGATTTGTCAGACTCTGAATGGAGGCTCTTGTCTCTTGCTGAAATTGCATATTCTGGATGGTCATTTGCCTCACTAACTCTTCTAAGGAAGGTTGAGGAGGAGCCTCAGTTGTTGGTTGTCTTTGTTGTGACTGCTGCTACTGTTGCTGTATTGGAGGAGGAACATATGGCTTGCTTGGACCAGCAACATTCTGAAAAGGATGGATAGACTGTTGTTGTTGTGGAGGGCTCGTCCATCTCAGATTTGGATGATTCCTCCAACCTGGATTGTATCTGTTGCTTGAAAGGTCATAATTATTTTGATGTTGTTGGTTTTGCTGCTATGGAGGTCTATTATAAATGTTTGCAGCATAAGCTTCATGTTGCTCATTGACACCAGATTGCTGCAAAGAAGGACAAAGATCTGAATGGTGATCCGCAGAAGAACATAGACCACAGACTCTTGCAACAGCTGTAGATTTTTTATTCATGGCAAGCTGGGTTACAAGGTTGACCAAGGCATCAAGTTTTCCTTCAAGCTTTTTTATTTTCAGTAGATGAAGATTAACCCATGGCCACCTCATGGACTCCTCTAAGAACAATGACATCATTTCTTGCACTGAATTGTTGGGAGTTGGAAGCCATCTTCTCAATCAAATTCCTAGCCTCAGCAGGGGTCATATCACCAAGAGCTCCACCACTGGCAGTATCAATCATACTCCTCTCCATGTTGCTAAGTCCCTCACAAAAATATTGAAGAAGGAGTTGCTCAGAAATCTGGTGGTGAGGGCAGCTTGCACACAATTTCTTGAATCTTTCTCAGTACTCGTACAAGCTTTCTCCACTAAATTGCCTAATGCCTGAAATGTCTTTTCTGATGGCAGTGGTCCTAGATTCAGGGAAGAATTTCTCCAAGAACACCCTCTTAAGGTCATCCTAGCTGAAAATAGACCTGGGAGCAAGGTAGTATAGCCATTCTTTTGCCACTCCAGAGAATGAGGAAAAGCCTTTAGAAAGATATGATCGTCTTGGACATCCGGGGGCTTCATGGTGTAACAAACAATATGGAACTCCTTAAGATTCTTATGAGGATCTTCACCTGCAAGACCATGAAACTTGGGCAGCGAATGTATTAGTCAAGTCTTGAGAACATATGGAACACCCTCATCAGGATATTGAATGCACAAGCTTTCATAAGTGAAATTAGGTGCAGCCATCTCCCTAAGAGTCCTGTCACGAGGTGGAGGTTGAGCCATGTTCTTTGTATAAAAATTTGTAGTGGAATTGCTCAAAATCAGAATATTCAGAATCACCCTCAAGAGAATGCACAAAATGCACAGAATGACCAGGATGCACACTATGCCTAACTAATCTATTTCAGGATCAAAGGGTTGTAAATCACCTGGATTGCCCCTAGTCATGCGCTATATGCAGCAAATAATGTGTTTCTCAACAAGCACCTAACAAGGGGGTAAAACTACAACTATACCTAAACGATATCAAAATGAGCTGAAATTTTGTGAGGAACACCCTAAAATCGTGAAAAGATAGCACAAAAAATTTAAAACAAAAATTCAATGTCTAACTATCGAAACTGCCTAAGGAGAGTTTAGAAAAATAGAACAATAAAACTGGAAAAATAAAAAAAACTTAGTAAACAGGCGATTATGGATAGTTATAGACCTCAACCAAGCTTTGTTGAGTTGCCATGGTATGGGAAATTTTTTTCTACCCCAAATACATATATAATAATAGTCGTTCTGATACATGGAGCAAAAGTTATGGCTGTTTTAAGTTTTGCTAAAAATAAGTTCTCAAATTTTTTTGAATCTCTCAAATCCAGCCACACCAAGTGTTCCTGGTATTTTTCACACAAAATATGAGTCAAAAGAACTTCCCACACAAAAATTCAGCCAAAAATAACAACCCTAACTATCAAAACAAAAATCGCCAATTAAATTGTAAACAGCCGTTGCTAATTCAGTCGCTAATGTAATGCTGTGTGAACAGTAACATAGAATCAGTCTCTAATTCTGTCGCTAAACACTATTCACAACAAAACAAAAACTGAGATAGGAAAAGTACTGAACAAGGGGTATTACTAAATTGCAAAACAGAACATCAAATAAAACAGAATACCACACTAACACAACACGAACACACTAAACAACAGAAGTAAACATAAAACAACTAAACATAAAACACAAATCACTAGCTATTATGAACCTTTGGTCCACTGCTCCCCGGCAACGGCGCCAAATTTGATCGAGGTCGTACTAGAATCAAATAAACATTAAAAATGCAGTATCTAGGAATTGATCCTAGGTTGTCTCCCAACGAGCAATGGTCAACCAAACGTTCATAACAGATAGTAGGAAAATAGTAACGAATTGGGGGGGGGGTTGTTTGCTTTTGTAAATTAAACAGTGAATAGATGTGAATTAGAAAATATCAAAATTAAAACACGTTGCTTCCCCTTGATTCACAAGCAAGTCTCTTATCCTAGGTTACGAGAGTTTATCCTTTATCAGTTCAACCACTTAATCCAACCCTAAATTAAATTACTAAGCGAAATTTAACATAAGGCAATCGTTATGTGATTAAGCAACACATACACCAATTAATCATGAATGTAAATTAAGGGCAGAGACAATTAATCAAGCACTAAGCATGCATGAATTAATAGCAACAAATACAGAATAATTGGTGAAAAGGAAAAACTGATCAGAATTTAATAGTAATAATAGAACCTCAAAGAGAATTGTGCTTGATCCTCAAGAAAAAACAACGTTGGAGACTTAGCCTTCCATTAATCAATAGAAAATGAAATTGTAGCAGAAACGAAGAAAACTAGAATTATTCTCCAAAACGAAAAAGAAACTAAAACAAATTGAGAGTAGCACTCTAAAACTAAAACGAAAAGAGCAAGAGGAGAGGAGAGAGAGAAGAAAGCCTAAACTATAACCTTGGTGTTGTTATATAGTTTTCAGCCCCAAAGCTTACAAATCTGTTTTAAATCCAAGCCCATAAATAAAATAAAATCTAGATAAGATAAGATAAGATAAGATCTAGATGAAATAATATCAAGATGAGATCAAATCTAAATAATATCTAGATAAGATAAAATCTAGATAAGATAAAATTTGGTAGAATAAAATAGTCTGCTCTCTTCAAGTCCAAGCCCAATTCTGAATTCAAGCCCAAGCCTAATTCTGGATTCAAGCCCAATTACTTATAATTCTCCTGAAATTAAATTAAAAACACAAAATTAATCTAGTAGGCCCAAATGATAAAACTGCATAATTAATTTGACAATTAAGGCTAATCAGCAATTAAAATGGTGACAAAAAGGGTTAAGAAATACGAGAAAATGATGACACATCAGTTAGATTATGTGGAGTTTAATTGATCTGCGTTGGAACTGTGTGATTCCAAGATTGACCTAAAATCTGTTTCAGTAAAACCACAATCTCATATTTGTTAAATTGTTGATCGCCTTTGAATTTGGACTCTAGGCTGACAACCCACCTCTACATGTTTTTGACTGCTGGGATTTACAAAATATTATCTGGAGCATGAGATGTGATCTTTGCACAAAAGTAGTGAAATATGTTGGAGCATGGATTTTCCCAAAACTCGCCTAGGTGTGTTTAAGTTGCACACACACACACACACACACACACACACACACACACACACACACACTCTTTCTCTCCAAAATTCTTACTGAAACCCAAAAACCTCCTCCACTACCACCCACGCCACTAGTGACCATTGTGACATCCTAGAATTTCTAGTCGGAATTTTGTAACCGTTACATTTTAAATAATTATATATATATATATATATATATATATATATATATATATATATGTATTATTCAGTGTATATATGTATATTCTTGGTAGAAGTATGTACATTGGGGGAGAAATACACGGGTTAGACTAATTAGCGAAGAGTAATCCATAACTGGACAATTATAGATTAATTCGCAATTAATTAGTCTAAAAATTATCGTTTTGCATGCAACTGAAAATTTAACAAAACCAACCTCTGAACCACGCTCAGGGTCTCATTCTGAGCGTTTTGATATATATATACATTGCCTACTTTCGAAAACGGGCCCCGACGGGTGCAGAGAAACGTGAGAAACTGGAATCAGAGAGGCGGCATGCAAACCGAGGCAAGATTTCAGCATCCAAAAAGGTCAAAATTTTTCTCCTTTGTGGCTGAGTATGAAGTCAAATCAAAGGAAAAAGGTGGCCCCTTTTTGCTCCACTTAAAATGGGACATGTGGCATTGCTTTTTAGAAAAAAAAGAGAAAAGAAAAGAAAATCTTTTAAAAAGCCAAATTCTCTCTCTTTCTTCAGAAATTCATAAGCTTTTCCTCCCTTCCATGTTGCTTTTCTTCTTTCTTCTTCTCCACCATTGAAGCCTCCATTGAAGCTCCAAAATTCTTCTCCATTTCTACTCCAAATTGCAAGGAGAAGCCATTTTCGAAGTCGTGAAGCACACCTCTACATTGTGGGGCTTCGAATTTAAGGTACGGGTGGACTTCTTCTCACATGAAATTCATGGGTGTTAGGTTTTTGGGAGTTATGATGGGTAGTTCTACTAGGTTATTGCCTTAGAGTAATTATTTGTGAAGGAATTTGTTGAAATCATGCTAAACTTGACATGTTTGATGTGAGCCAAATTACCCATTCTGATTTAGGGTTTTATGATGATGCTTTGTGATATATGAATGCTGAAAATGTTGATAGAAAACTGGTAGAGATGATGGGGAGAGTTAACTTAGGGTTAAATGTGAGAATGATAGTGATGTGAGTGGAAAAGTGTGAGATTTTGAGGGTTTGAAAAGCCAAATTTGGGTTTAGTGGAAATTGGAGTCTAAAGTGAGTTGATTCTAGTTTAGAATGTCAATTAGAACTTGTAGGAAAGCTTGGACAGAGCAAATGAGAAAAATGAGTGACAAAGGTGAAAGCAAGAGCCATTTCTAGAGTAAATTGGGTGTTGAGGAGTCAAATTTTGAATGGGTGGGGTTTTCACCTTAAAAACAGTTTGAGCAAGTCTAAATCAATTTTATAGAGTTGATTGAGATGAGAGTTTACCCCAAAATTACCCAATTCTCATTTTCACTTCTCAAACCTTGAAAATTCACTAAATTGATGGGTTTTGGATATCTAGATTTTGATTTACCTTGATCTGAAGCTTGTTTTTGGTTTAAATATGATTTATACATGATTTAGGACTTGTAGGATCCAATTTTACTCAAATTGGATGTGAGGAAGTTGGATTTCGAAATCTGCCATATTGTGCAGAAAAATGCTGTCAAAATTGTGCAGCAGTTTTTTTTATATAGTGCAGAAAATGGTTGTGTATTGCTAGTCATGGGAAGAGTAGTAAATTTCGGGTTCCAGGCATTTTCTAGCAGATCCCAACGGTCAAAATGTAGATTTATGTACTAGGAACCCTCAGTAAAATGTTCAAGTCGATCCAACGGTTAACGAATCGGAACAAAGAGAATGTTGTTGGGGTATATGAGTAAGGAAAGTTGTGGAATTTGAATGAGTGTTGGGTAGAGTTTTCTGCCTCTACTCTGTTTTCTTGGTTTAGGGTAGTTTCATGATGAATGAAATCGAATTGTTTGGATATTGTGAAAGCTTGGAGGGGTTGATGGGGACCCGGTGCTGAGAGGAATGAGGATAGGGGCTACGTGGGAGTGCGTGAGCTCAATTTGAAGGTGAGCAATTGGAGATGATGTGTTTATGTTTGATTTGTGGAAGTGGGAGAGTTGAATTGCGCCATCGCCCGATCACCACCTAGTACCACATATGACGGGTGCCCCATAATCCACTAAGCTTGATGTGAGAAAGCGTGGAAGAGTCAGTCTTCCTACTTTTGTTTGTTGACCACAGAGTGGTACCTGCAGATATGTTGCGGGGGTCAGGAGACCTTGGAGACGTCAGGTGGGGTTCTATTGCCCAAAACCAAGCTTGACCAATCCCGACCCAACCCGAGCATAGTCAGTCAGTGAGAACCTGTGACGTACCTAAACAGGCGAGCTCCTGGCAGTCAACCAATAAAAGGACAAAGTCCACGAAGCATGGAGGCTTGTGTGGCGGCTGGCCACCTATGTATCTTGGGTGGTATCTGGAAATTAGCCTCTGGTAATCGATTACCATTCGTGGGTAATCGATTACAGGGCTTAAAAATGGAGACATGATGTTAAATGGCCTCTGGTAATCGATTACCAGGGGTGTGTAATCGATTACACAGGGTGATAGGACACTTGTAAATGATTACACAGGGTGGTAGGGCACTGGTAATCGATTACCATTTATGTGTAATCGATTACACAATGTAATTTTTAGTTTCCAATGTGTAAAGGTTGTGTAATTCATTTTTGGGCACTGGTAATCGATTACATACTTTGGTAATCGATTACCAGAGAGGAAATTCCTTAAGAAAGACATTTTGACTATGCGTAGCCGTTATCGAACGCATTGTAATGTGATCTGTGTAGTTAGATTTCTTGTGAAAGAGTCTACCCTCTTTCTTTTATCTCTTGTAGATCGCGATGGCAGCGTAGTTGATCCATGATCACGTTGTGATGGAGTACCCAGAGGGTGTTTGGGAGACCCTCGAAGGCAATGAGAGGTGCCGATTCTGTGGCACAATTCGACTCACTGCTACTTCATTAGTACATCCGAAGGAACCCGCACGCATACTTCAGCAGCCTGTGGAGTGGATACTACCTACACCTACTCCATATCGACTAGTGGAGCCAGTTCAAGTGATAGAGGTGTCATCCTCTGAAGAGGATCTTGAAGAGGACCTAGAGGAGTTGCCTCCTGAACCTGTTGTGGATTCTCTTGACTTCCTAGAGGATGATGAGGACCCACTCTTTGATGTTGATTCTCCAAAGGATGTTGTGCCAGCATCTGAGGCAGACTCTACAGAGGAGAGCGGCCCTGGAGGGACAGCGAATAGTGATGACTCTTCATCGTAGCAGATGGCTCCTTAGACTAGGTGTATATACTTTTTGTGGGTGGGTGTATCTTGTTCAGACTGCTAGGTTTACTCTTTTGATTTTTGGGTGGGTAGACCTATTGTATAGAAATTTTGATGGTTGTATATATTGTGGCTGAAGCCACCACAGCTGTTACCTTTGCTCTGGATGTCACTATGTTATTTTGCAAACTCCCATATTTTGGACAGTTTTAGATGATAAATATAATTATGTTTAATCTGTTTATTTGAAAAGGAAGTGTTAACAAACTTTATTTGAAAAGAGTTTACCGACCGCATCTTACTATTTTTCACGTGATGACCTAAAATGATGGCTGGTATATTTTTGAAAGAGAAAATTAGTTTAGAGGTTATGAGTGATCAGAAAGAAATGAATCCGAATAGAGTTGTGAACTGGCCATTCAGGACTCTATAGTGATAATTTTCCTTCTGAATTTAATTACCATGAAATGAATAACAGTGTGAAAGAAAAAGAGAGAGAGAGAAAAGAAAAAAAAATTTCCCATGGTTTCTGCGATTTGATTTATTACTATTAAACCAGTCATTATTTAGGGACGCCACAACCGTCATGAGCCGCCGCCGCTTGCTACCAGACCATCGCATGGAGAGGAATACTTTAATTGGAGTGGAATCTTCAAAACTCAACTCGAGGATTCAGTAGGGAACGGAGCCCCCAATCCTCCCTTCATAGTTTCTTCAAGGTAACCGTGATTTCTAAGCCTTCTCCTAGTTAGTTGGAACCTACTTTTGTGTCTCTTGTGACTTAGGTACCGTTATTGAATGTTTTTGTGTTTCTTTTAAAAAACCCTTGAAAATGAGATGTTGTAAAAGTTTCATTTTTATAAAATGGATTTCATTTTTGTGACCTTTATTGAACCCCGATCACATTGGCATGATCTAAATTTTAAAATGACGTCTCTTTAATGTAAACCCCAAAAACACCACTTTGGTCCCTTTTAAAATTAAATGGGTATTTGACCCCAAAACTTGATATTGATCGTGTCTTTGGAATCTATACTAAATTGTCTTCAATTTGGTATATAGAGCTCTGCATTTGGACGAATGAAGGTGAACCTAAGAGATCTCAGAACAATGTCTCCAGGAACTAACGAAGAGATATAGATAGGTGAGGGGAGTTTACGGTTGTTTATAGTTTTTTATACCATAGTTGGGGCTAGGGAACCCAATTATGGGGATGTATGTTTATCCCTGTGTGTTAGACTCTAATTTCATCTGGGTATAATACTTTTGTCATTCACATATGATGTTTTGATCATTGCCAATTGAATTATGGTGTTTGGCATTGGTTGTAGCACAAGGCCGAGGGGTCGCTCAGGGTTGATGTTTGATTGTCAGATTTGGAAACAAAAGCCACAAAGAAAGGGGGAAAATGGTCATTTTCTGGAACTTTCAAGACCTAAACTCTCCTAGGGCAGCAGTTTGCTTGCCTGGGCCATGGGAAAGCTTCAACCTTAAGCAACCAGCTCGCCTAGGCGAGATCCAGCTCACCTGGGCAAGATCCAGCTCACCTAGGCGAGCTGATACCTTCAAGCCTAAGCAACTGGCTTGCATGGGCGAGCTTCCCCTGCACCAAATGGCCTTTTCCTATAAATATCCATGCAGGGGAAGGGTTTCAAGGGTTGGAAAATTGAGGAAAGAAAGGAAAAACACAAAGAGGAGAAAGAAAAGAAGAAACAAAGAAAAGTCAAGGAGTTGCCAAATCAAACCGTGGATCGTTTCCTACATTTCTCTTGCTAGCCTTGTACCCTAAGCAACAATTGGTTAGTTTTTCTTAAGATTTTGATGTAATCTATGTACCATTATAGGTCCTTTGTGATATTTTGTATGCATTTATCTTCTTTACTTATCGTTGGTAATTTCATTTTATCCGTAAGGCTTAGTTCTAATTGGTCACTTGTGTCATGAAATTTCATTTTATCTGTAAGACTGGAAAGTAATAAACAAAACCAAATGAAAAAAATCAATTCACAACCAAACTTCTTTTCATCAAATATCACTAAGATCATTTCAAGGTCTAACACCTTAACGATTCTCTTCGCTTTTTTTTTAAATAAATTAAAACGTCGCTTCAAGGTCCAAAGCCTTAACGACTTTTTGTTTGCTTTTAACATGAATCTTTCAAAAGAAAACATAAGTATTCTTATTAAAGAACTACGTATGTTTGATTTCCTCATTGCACCTGGGGAAATTCTCCCCCTTTGTTTTTGAATTTATGCTAATCTTAAAATTAAGTTGATTACTCATGTGATTTCTTGATTTAATCCCTATTTCTCTCCCCCTTTGGCATCAACAAAAAGCCAAAGTGCGTAACAAATTTGAAACATACAAATACAACTAATCATTCACACAACAATCATGGAAAAATATAAACTAAACATACAAGAGAACAGAAAACAATTAAGCAATATATTTTAACCATTCATCAAACTTAGAAAGTTAAGAAATATAAAAACCATACATAAATGACATACACAAGAATAGAACAGCAATTAAACAAGATATCTTAACCATTCATCAATCATAGAAAGATAATACTTCATAGAATGTCATATAATCCAGAAAGTCATTCATAATATTCAAATAAAACATATATGAATAATTAAAAAATATAAAACACAATATCAAATGTAAGTACATACCACTAGTCATATATTATTAAAGTAATTAAGTTTAAAACACACAATCATAAACAACCAAGAGCAAGTCAATATAATCATCATGTTCAGTCATACTAAACAAGTATTAAAAGAAATACTTAAGTGTTCAAATGTCATAAAAACATAGCCAAATACAAGGTTTTTTTTTAAAAAAACAAAATATAATTATAATCTAAATCTATTATCAGAGAATCAAAACTTAATTCTAAGTAACAAAAATTAGTTATGAACACATACATGGTAACTCATTACTTATCTTAATTATTTTAGCATATTAATATAATTTTGACAAAAATCTAATCATGTCAAATTATATAAAAATGGATAAACATACAATAAATGTATTCATACAAGAGAGAAAAAACTTATAAAAATCAAACAAGATAATAAATCATCCTCACATTATAATATAAGTATATGTGCATAAATAACAAATAAGTCATAAGTCATCAAAACACAAATCATTTGTCTAAGTTAGAAAGAGTCTTTGGTTAGTGGTTATGTGAAGATGTCTGCAAGTTGGTTTTTTAGTATCTACAAAATTTTTAAAAATACAGTCACTTCTTTTTTTTTTAAGACTAAGTGCTAATTGACTACCAACACTTACCAAGACGAGTTTTTATTAACATAGAAGGTTCTATCATATCAAAATAATTTTATTTGAAATACAATATAATAATTTTGAAAAGCATAAAAAATATTTTGAACAATCAATCAAGTAATTCAAACATATCAAACAAGAATTATACAAGGATTGAAGGATATAGATCACAGGCATTATCAAACATTCAGATTTGTTAAAGATAATTTAAAAACTTAAAAGGTTCAAAGAACTCAATCAATCATGTAATAATTATTTTCTCTGAAACCTACATGCTCATGCTTGATAACACATTTTTCAGAATCAAAAAGATATTTTATATATGAAAATTCTTATATAAAAATAAATAAATATAACATAATGGATTTTGAAAAACTTTATGAATGAACCTTAAGCAAGTAATTCAACTTCCAATAACTTTCAAATTTTAATTTTGAAACTTCCAATAACTTCCAAATTATAATTTTCAAACTTCCAACTACTTGGACACAATTACCAAAGACAAAAAAATCAATCATGTATATTGAAATTATTTAAACTAAATATAGTTAATTAATCATAATAAATTTTAACATAATCAAATAATTTTGAACTTATCTTCAATTTATAGAACTAAGTCTATTCTATTGTAATCGATTACACATAGTGGTAATCAATTACCAGAGAATTAAACACTGAAATTTAAGTATCAAATAACAATTATCAACACATATCATGGTAATTATTTACTTAATTCAATTATCCTATCATGTCAAAAATAACAAAACATAAGCAATTCAAGCATTAAACAAAATTCAATTAATCATATATATTCAAAATTAAAACTAAATATAGTTAATTAAACA
Organism: Glycine max; assembly: GCF_000004515.6. Classification (NCBI taxonomy): domain Eukaryota; kingdom Viridiplantae; phylum Streptophyta; class Magnoliopsida; order Fabales; family Fabaceae; genus Glycine; species Glycine max. The sequence goes on along the minus strand of NC_038245.2, from coordinate 26,487,690 downwards.
TTGTAAACACAATCAAACAATTTCAACAATTATTTTCTATTAGCCACAAAAAAATAAATTAACTGAAAATACTACTCATACCTTAATTCATAGAGATGGCTTAGATGTTACCTCTTTTGAGATTTTACTAATATTGTTGTCGCCGTATGTAACATGTCCACCTTTCTTGGGGAAATGGTTGTAAATTTGGATACATCTCCTGTCATATGCTTGGAACATCCACTGTCGATGTACCACTTCTTCCTTACAAAATCTTCTTTGTTGTTCTCATCAGATTTTGTCATGAGACATAAGTTGACTCGGTCTTCATCATGATCTTGAAATAACCTATTCCTGAAAATACTTTTGAAAAACAAAAAATCTAAAGAGGCCATTAATCTTGAAGTTGTTAAACTTTCTACAAGAAACCTGGCTCTGATACCACTTGTTGGATCGAGTGGCCTCAGAATAATTAAGAAGGGGGATTGAATTAATTATTACTACACCTTTACTAATTAAAAAATTACTCTTCTAAGGCTTTTACTTATGTTGTTAAGAGAATATGGAGTAGAAAAGAAACTTAACAGAAAGTAAAAGCGGAAATTAAATGCACAACGGAAAGTAAAAGAGTAGGGCAGAAGGAAACAAACACACAAGAGTTTTTATACTGGTTCGGCAACAACCCGTGCCTACATCCAGTCCCCAAGCGACCTGCGGTCCTTGAGATTTATACTGGTTCGGCAACAACCCGTGCCTACATCCAGATCCACAAGGGATGTACCCTCCCTTGTTCTCTTTGAACCTAGTGGATGTACCCTCCACTAGAACTGATCCACAAGAGATGTACCCTCTCTTGTTCTTAGTCAACAACCCAAGTACATGTACCCTCTACTTGTACCACAAAGGATGTACCCTCCAATGTGTTAAGACAAAGATCTCAGGCGGTTAAACCTTTGATACTTTATGAATAGGGATACAAAAGAATTCTCAGGCGGTTAGTCCTTTGAATACTTTTGTATAAGGGAAAGGGAAGAATCAAAAGAATTCTCAGACTGTGTCGTTAAAAATTCTTTGACAAGGGAGAAGGGAGACACAAAAGAATTTAGGCGGTTATTCCTTCGTTCTTTTGGATAAGGGAGAAGAGAGACACAAAAAGAATTCAAGCGGTTAGTCCTTGGCGAATTCTTTTTGGCAATGGGAGAAGAGATGAAAAGAATGAATAGTTCAAGTTTTCAAGGTTCAGAAAACCAGAAAACTTTGGAAAGCTTTTGGCACAAAGAAGAAGAAGAAGTTCAAAGAGATTCAAGGCTTATAAAGGATTGTATAAGATTGATTGGAAAAGTATATTGAAAAGCAAATCAAAGCCTTGCTTTTATAGACTCTTCATCTCTGGCCAAGAGGACCATTTAGAAGAGTTATAACTTTTAGAAAAACTTAAAACCAATTTGAACAAGTCAAAAACCTTTTGTAGAGTTACATGTTTTGATTTATTCAGAAACAATCACTGGTAATCGATTAACAAATCAGTGTAATCGATTACACAAGGCTTTTATGTGAAAGGATGTGACTCTTCACATTTGAATTTGAATTTCAACGTTCAAAGGCACTGGTAATCGATTACCAAAACATTGTAATCGGTTACAGCTTTTTGAAATTAATTGGAACATTGTAAATTCAGTTTGAAAACTTTTTGAAATCCATTTTGCTACTGGTAATCGATTACCAGAGAGTAAAAACTCTTTGGTAAACATATTTTGAGAAAAATCCATGTGCTACTTAGTTTTTGAAAAAACCTTTTCATACTTATCTTGATTAAGCTTTTTCTTGATTGTTGAATAGCCGTTTCTTGATTCTTGAATCTTGAGTCTTGAACCTTGATCTCTTGAATCTTGATTCTTGATTCTTGAATTCAACTTTCCTCTTGAATCTTGAAGTGTTCTTGATTCTATCTTGAACATCTTGAACTCATTCTTTGATTGACCTTTGAGTTTTTTGTCATCACCTTTGTCATCATCTTTTGTTATCATCTTTTTTATCATCAAAACATCTTGAATCACTCTTGATTCACCATGAAGCTTTGCTTCTACAATCTCCCCCTTTTTGATGATGACAAGTTCTGAAATCAAGAAACACACACACACACTTTTTCCTAGTCGATCACTCACATAAATTCCCATTCTCCCCATTTGTTTTTGAATTTATGCTTATCTTAAAATTAAGTTGATTACTCATGTGAGTTCTTGATTTAATCCCTATTTCTCTCCCCCTTTGGCATCAACAAAAAGCCAAAGTGCGTAACGAGTAGAAAACATACATAAATAACTAATCATACAAGAGAACAGAAAACAATTAAGCAACATATTTTAACCATTCATCAAACTTAGAAAGTTAAGAAATATAAAAACCATACATAAATGACATACACAAGAATAGAAAAACAATCAAACAAGATATCTTAACCATTCATCAATCTTATACAGATAACACTTCATAGAATGTCATATAATCATCATGTTCAGTCATACTAATCAAATAATAAAAGAAATACTAAGTATTCAAATGTCATGAAAACATAGCCAAATACAAGGCTTAAAAAACAAAATATAATAATTAAACAAGAAAAGAGAAAAGCTTATAGAAGATAATAAATTATCCTCACATTATAATAGAAGAATATGTGCATAAATAACAAATAAATCATAAGTCATCAAAACATAAAACATTTGTCTAAGTCACTTGCATCTAGAAGTCCTAATTCTTTTCTAATGGTGTAGAAAGAGTCTTTGGTTAGTGGTTTTGTGGAGATGTCTGCAAGTTGGTTTTTAGTATCTACAATTTTTTTTTTAAAAATCACAGTCACCTTTTTCCTAAGACTAAGTGCTAATTGTCTATCAACACTTACCAAGATGAGTTTTTATTAACATAGAAGGTTTTATCATATCAAAATAATTTTATTTGAAATAAAATATAATAATTTTGGAAAGCTTAAAAAAATATTTTAAACAATCAATCAAGTAATTCAAACATATCAAACAAGAATTATACAAGGATTGAAGGATATAGATTATAGGCAACATCAAACATTCAGATTTGTTAAAGGTAATTTAAAACTTAGAAAGTTCAAAGAACTCAATCAATCATGTAAACATTATTTTCTCTGAAACCTATATGCTCAATATTTTTATCATGCTCATGCTTGATAACACATTTTTCATAATCAAAAAAGATATTTTATATATGAAAATTCTTATATAAAAATAAATAAATATAACATAATGGATTTTGAAAAACTTTATGAATGAACCTTAAGCAAGTAATTCACACATCATATTAAAAATTATGCAAGAATCATACAAGAGATATGAAACCATACATAACCATTCATAAATGACTAATCACATATCACATTAAAAATCATGCATAATCATTTTAAAAATATATATTATCAAAATAATCAATCATAACTTTTAAATATAAAAAATCATAATAACTTTCAAGCACAATCAATCATCAAACATTTCAAATTAATTAAATTTAATTAACAATCAACTAACTATGCACAATACTTTTTTAAAAAAGATTCAAATTTCAAATTTTTAAAATTCAATTTCAAATTTCAAATTTCAAATTTCAAATTTTAAATTTTAAATTTTAGATTTCAAATTTCAACTTCCAACTTCCAATAACTTTCACTTCCAACTTTCAACTTCCATTTTCAACTTTCAATTTCTAGTAACTACCATTTTCAACTTTCAACTTCCAATAACTTCCATTTTCAATTTCCAACTTCCATTTTCAACTTTCAATTTCCAATAACTTCCAAATTTTAATTTTCAAACTTACAATAACTTCCAAATTTTAATTTTCAAACTTTCAACTACTTGGACACAATTACCAAAGACAAAAAATCAATCATGTATGTTGAGCTTATTTAAACTAAATATAGTTAATTAATTATAATAAATTTTAACATAATCAAATAACAATCATCAACACATATCATGGTAATTATTCAATTATATTAACATGTCAAAATATTTTTTAATTAATTTTTTTAACAAAATCTAATCGTCTTAGAAACAAAACATAAACAAATCAAGCATTAATCAATTCAAACAAAATTCAATTAATCATATATACTAAATATAGTTATTTAAACATTGTAAACACAATCAAATAATTTCAACAATTTATTTTCTATTTGCCACAAAAATAACTTAACTGTAAATACTAATCATACCTTAATTCATAGAGATGGCTTAGATGTTACCTCTTTTGAGATTTTACTAATATTGTTGTCGCTGTATGTAACATGTCCACTTTTCTTTGGGGGAAATGATTGTAAATTTAGATACATCTTCCGTCATATGCTTGGAACATCCACTATCGATATACCACTTCTTCCTTACACAATCTTCTTTGTTGTTCTCATCAGATTTTGTCATGAGACACAAGTTGACTTGGTCTTCATCATGATCTTGGAATAACCTATTCCTGAAAATACTTTTGAAAAACAAAGAATCTAAAAAGGCCATTAATCTTGAAGTGGTTAAACTTTCTACAAGATACCTGCTCTGATACCACTTGTTGGATCGAGTGGCCTCAGAATAATTAAGAAGGGGGGGTTGAATTAATTATTCCTAAACCTTTACTAATTAAAAATTTACTCTTCTAAGGCTTTTACTTATGTTGTTAAGAGAATAAGGAGTAGAAGAGAAACTTAACCAAAATTAAAAGCGGAAATTAAAATGCACAACGGAAAGTAAAAAAGTAGGGAAGAAGGAGACAAACACACAAGAGTTTTTATACTGGTTCGACAACAACCCGTGCCTACATCCAGTCCCCAAGCGACTTGCGGTCCTTGAGATTTCTTTCAACCTTGTAAAAATCCTTTTAAAAGCAAAAATCCACAAGGAATGTACCCTCCCTTGTTCTCTTTGAACCTAGTGGATGTACCCTCCACTAGAACTGATCCACAAGAGATGTACCCTCTCTTGTTCTCAGTCAACAGCCCAAGTAGATGTACCCTCTACTTGTACCACAAAGGATGTACCCTCCATTGTGTTAAGAAAAAGATCTCAGGCGGTTAAATCTTTGATACTTTGTGAATGAGGATACAAAAGAATTCTCAGGTGGTTAGTCCTTCGAATACTTTTGTATAACGGAAAGGGAAGAATCAAGAGAATTATCAGACTATGTCGTTTTGAATTCTTTGACAAGGGAGAAGGGAGACACAAAAGAATTTAGGCGGTCTGTCCTTCGTTCTTTTGGATAAGGGAGAAGAGAGACACAAAAAGAATTTAGACGGTTAGTCCTTGGCGAATTCTTTTTGGCAAAGGGAGAAGAGATGAAAAGAATGAATAGCTCAAGTTTTCAAGGTTTAGAAAACCAGAAAACTTTGGAAAGCTTTTGGCACAAAGAAGAAGAAGAAGTTCAAAGAGATTCAAGGCTTGTAAAGGATTGTATAAGATTGATTGGAAGAGTATATTGAAAAGAAAATCAAAGCCATGCTTTTATAGACTCTTCATGTCTGGCCAAGAGGACCATTTAGAAGAGTTATAACTTTTAGAAAAACTTAAAACCAATTTGAACAAGTCAAAACCCTTTTGAAGAGTTACATCTTTTGATTTATTCAGAAACAATCACTGGTAATCGATTACCAAATCAGTGTAATCAATTACACAAGGCTTTTATGTGAAAGGATGTGACTCTTCACATTTGAATTTGAATTTCAACGTTCAAAGGCACTGGTAATCGATTACCAAAACATTGTAATCGATTACAACTTTTTGAAATTAATTGGAACGTTGTAAATTTAGTTTGAAAAATTTTTCAAATCCATTTTGCTACTGGTAATCGATTACAATAATCTGGTAATCGATTACCAGAGAGTAAAAACTCTTTGGTAAACATGTTTTGAGAAAAATCCATGTGCTACTCAGTTTTTGAAAAAACCTTTTCATACTTATCTTGATTAAGCTTTCTCTTGATTGTTGAATAGCCTTTTCTTGATTCTTGAATCTTGAGTCTTGAACCTTGATCTCTTGAATCTTGATTCTTGATTCTTGAATTCAACTTTCCTCTTGAATCTTGAAGTGTTCTTGATTCTATCTTGAACATCTTGAACTCATTCTTTGATTGACCTGAGTTTTTTTTCATCACCTTTGTCATCATCTTTTGTTATCATCTTTGTTATCATCAAAACATCTTTGAATCACTCTTGATTCACATGAAGCTTTTCTTCTACAGACTACATGCCCCAAGAACCATCTAAAGATGTGTTGTCGAAAGATGGGGGCATACGCAAAAGATGAGGAACTGTTGATACATTTCTTCCAAGAAAGTCTTATTGGGGTAGTTGTTACCTGGTACGCTAACTTGGAACCTTCCTGAGTCCATTCTTGGAAAGACCTAATGGTTTCCTTCGTTAGGCAGTATCAATACAATTTTGATATGCTTCCGGATAGGATGCAACTACAGAACATGTGCAAAAAGGGGCACGGATCTTTCAAAGAATACGCCCAAAGGTGGAGAGACCTGGCAGCTCAAGTGGCACCTCAATGACGGAGAAAAACATGATAACAGTGATAGTAGACACATTACCAGTATTCTACTATGAAAAAATGGTGGGCTATACACCTTTAAGCTTTGTTGATTTAGTTTTCACCGATGAAAGGATCAAAGTGGGTCTGAAAAGAGGCAAATTTAATCATCTTGCTTGAAGAGGGTGAGAATGAAGGAGAAACCCATGCTGCGACTGCCGTTCCTACATGGCCAAGTTTCCCACCAACCCAACAATGCCATTACTCAGCCAATAACAACCCTTCTCCTTACCCAGCACCCAGTTATCCATAAAGGCCATCCTTAAATCAACCACAAAACCCACCTACCACACAACCAATGCCCAAACACCACCCTTAGCGAAAACCAAAAAGGAATTTTGCAGCAAAAAGCCTGTAGGATTCACCCCAAATTCCGGTGTCATATCCTAACTTGATCCCATATCTACTTGATAATGCAATGGTAGCCATAACCCCTGCTAGGTTTCCTCAACCTCCATTTTTCGGAGGATACGACTCGAACGCAACGTGTGCTTATCATGGAGGAGCCCCGGGGCATTCCATTGAGCATTGTAGGGCCCTGAAGCGTAAGGTGCAAAGTCTAATTGATGCGGGTTGGCTGAAATTTGAGGAGAATCGCTTATGAATCCAAACATTGACAAACGACAACACACATGGGGCAATTTTGAAAGCTGTTGTTAGATATCTTTAATGACTCATCAGGATTTTCAAGTTTATGCCATTATTGTAAACCATAGTTACAATGCTAAATAAAATGGATACATTTGTCATCTTTGTCCCTCATCCTCTCGTAATTACATCTTTGCTTTGTGGAAGCACAGCTTCATGATGAATCTAGATTGATTCAAAGATGTTTTGATGATAACAAAGGTGATGACAAAAAGCTCAAAGTTCAATTCATGATAATCAAAGAATGAGTTCAAGATGTTTAAGATGTTCAAGATTGAATCAAGAACACTTCAAGGTTCAAGAGGAAATTTGATTTCAAGAATCAAGATTCAAGGTTCAAGCTTCCAAGAATCAAGATCAAGATTCAAGACTCAAGATTCAAGAATCAAGAGAAGACTTAATCAAGATAAGTATGAAAAAGTTTTTGCAAAAACTGAGTAGCGCATGGATTTTTCTCAAAACATGTTTACCAAAGAGTTTTTACTCTCTAGTAATCGATTACCAGATTGTTGTAATCGATTACCAGTAAGCAAAATGGTTTTCAAAAAGCTTTCAATTGAATTTACAACGTTCCAATTGATTTCAAAAAGTTGTAATCGATTACAATGTTTTGGTAATCGATTACTAGTGTGCTTGAACGTTGAAATTTTCAAATGTGAAGAGTCACATTCTTTCACAAAAAAGCTTTGTGTAATCGATTACACTGATTTGGTAATCGATTACCAGTGATTGTTTCTGAATAAATCAAAAGATGTAACTCTTCAAATGGTTTTTGACTTTTTCAAATTGGTTTTAAGTTTTTCTAAAAGTCATAACTCTTCTAAATGGTTCTCTTGACCAGACATGAAGAGTCTATAAAAGCAAGGCTTTGTTTTGCATTTTTACATCTATCCAATCTATTAATCTACACATCTATCTTTTCCAATTCATTCTTTTCACAAGCAATTTTTCCACATTAATTTCTGAGTCTCTTTGAACTTCTTCTTCTTCCTTGTTCCAAAAAGCTTTCCAAAGTTTTCTGGTTTTCTAAACCTTGAAAACTTGTGCTATTCATTCTTTTCATCTCTTCTCCCTTTGCCAAAAAGAATTCACCAAGGACTAGCCGCCTGAATTCTTTTTGTGTCTCTCTTCTCCCTTTTCCAAAAGAACAAAGGACTAACCGCCTGAATTCTTTTGTGTCTCCCTTCTCCCTTGTCAAAGAATTCAAAATGACACAGTCTGAGAATTCTTTTGATTCTTCCCTTTCCCTTATATAAAAGATTTCAAAGGACTAACCGCCTGAGAATTCTTTTGTATCCCCATTCACAAAGTTTCAAAGGTTTAACCGCCAGAGATCTTTGTCTTAACACATTGGAGGGTACATCCTTTGTGGTACAAGTAGAGGGTACATCTACTTGGGTTTGACTAAGAACAAGAGAGGGTACATCTCTTGTGGATCAGTTCTAGTGGAGGGTGTCGCAACCTACCATTCGGCGGGAGGGCGACGCGTGACTCGCGGGATGTGTGTTCCACGAAAGGAATACGCGCGGAGTCGCCACCAACGTTTATTTGAGGAAAACGTCAGAAAAACCAGAAAAGACGCGATCTACGAACTTTTAAGTGAAAGGTTCGGGAGTTGTATTTACGCACGGGGAAGGTATGGGCACCCCACACGTCCGCCCCAAGGGACGGCAGCCTTTAATCAAATGTGCAAACATGACTTTGATTTTTACATTCCCTTTTATGTCCTTATATCCTTTATACCCTTTTTATATTTTTTCTTTTTTGTGGTCAACAAGGGTGTTTCCCTTTGCTCCTACGTATTCCTCAATTTGGGATGAGAAAATCAGACCTACGTAGTTCTTTCGGAACAAAGTGTTTGGTTAAGTTGTTTTTTATCTTTTTGCAAGATATATTTTGATTGAACAAAAAGGTCATTTAAGGTGTTGGACCATTAAATGATCTTTTGATTTTGAAAGGAGAGAAACGTTAAGGTGTTGGACCATTAACGATCTCTCGGGGTGGTCGACAAAAGCGGGGCTTTTGCTCCTACGTATCCTCAATCGCGATGAGGAAATCAGACCTACGTAGTTCTTGCAAAAGCGGTAAAGTCACATGTTGATTTTATGCTTTTGAATGGTCCATGTTAACCGATAAAAGCAAAGAGGACCGTTTAAGGCGTTGGACCTTAAAACGGTTTTTAGTGATTTTTCGGAAAAAAACTTGATTTGTGAGTTGATTTTAGTCTTAGTTTCACTTTGGTTATTAATCAATTCATTCAAGGAAACTTCCAAAGAAAAACGTCCGATTGATTTTTTTTATTATTTTATTCAAAGATATTTTGATTATTTTATTATTATTTTACTTTTTTTGGTTTAACCGAGGTTATAGCGTGAACGATCGGTTAGATTTCGTTTTAACAGTGATTAAACGAGATTACAACACAAATGATCGGTTGAAATTCATTTTATCATTTATTAGACGAGAAAACGACTTAAATAAATGGTTAAAGCACGTTAAAAACGGAAGAAAAGAAAACTGAAAGTAAACGAAATTAAAGTGAAAGTACACAAAACAAGAAATGAATTGAAAGTCTCGAATTCGAAAACTTACCCGTTGAAGAACGAAGAACGAACGAAGAACGGATGAAGAACGGTGAAGAACGATGAAGAATTTCCACTGAATCGCTTACGGAAGCGTTACGGAAGTACTTCGACTTGACTTTTCTTCACAAAAACGTGTTTTTGCCCAAAATAGCCGAAACGCATACCCAAAGGGGTCTTGAACATTTTGAAACAGCTCCCCCCTCCCCTATTTATAGAAAAAAGGGAGGTGCTTGCCGCCCAAAGACTTAATGAAGAAGATTTCTAAGCGCACCCGAATTACTAAGTTCACCCCCCTTTTCGTATTTTACGGAAAAGTTACGGAAGCCTTACGGAACTGTTTTCGAATTTGATTTTCATCTTTTTTCTCTTCCCTTTCACCAATGTTAAGTGGAATATGCTTACCCAAGGTTTTCGGAAATTTTACGAAAGTATTACGGAAGCCGCGGAAGCCCCGAAAACCATTTTTCAAAAACGTGGAGGAGCTTGCCGCCCAATTGCTTCCTCCTTAAGCAACCCAACTTCCAAAATGTTTTGGAGGGGCCTAGATTTGAATTGCTATTTACACCCCTATCTTGATAAGTTCACCCCCTTACCTTTTTTGGTGATTCTTTTTTCGTAAAGTTACGGAAACTTACGAATCTCGTAACGATACTTGTTTTCTTTCCGTAATGTTACGGAACCTTGCGGATTACATAATCATCCCCTTTTTGACTTACGGAATGTTACGGAATGTCACTTAATTATGCAACAATGCTTCCATTTGATTTCCGGTGTGTCACGGAAACTTACGGATTGTGCATCAATATTTTTTGGTTTTCCGGCATGTCCTGGAATTTCACAAATTGCCTAATGATGGGTGCCAAGCACCTCACAAGGACCAAAGAAAGGTCGCATGTCATCAAGCAAAGGTCCCCGGACGAAATTAGGGTATGACAGTTGCCCCTCTTTACTTGTCTTTTATTGGAGATAAAAGGAAAGTAAAGATAAGACACTAATTTCGTTCCTCTCGATTTGACGAGAGTCGCGGGTGACCATAAAATCTCCACATGCAAATGACTTGTTGTTCCCAGAATTTCACAAATTGCCTAATGATGGGTGCCAAGCACCTCACAAGGACCAAAGAAAGGTCGCATGTCATCAAGCAAAGGTCCCCGGACGAAAATTAGGGTATGACACTAATTTCGCTCCTCTCGGTTGACGAGAATCACGGGTGACCATGACTTGTCGTTCCTAGAATTTCACAAATTGCCTAATGATGGGTGCCAAGCACCTCACAAGGACCAAAGAAAGGTCGCATGTCATCAAGCAAAGGTCCCCGGACGAAAATTAGGGTATGACACTAATTTCGCTCCTCTCGGTTGACGAGAGTCGCGGGTGACCATGACTTGTCGTTCCTATAATTTCACAAATTGCCTAATGATGGGTGCCAAGCACCTCACAAGGACCAAAGAAAGGTCACATGTCATCAAGCAAAGGTCCCCGGACGAAAATTAGGGTATGACACTAATTTCGCTCCTCTCGGTTGACGAGAGTCGCGGGTGACCATGAAATTTCCGCATGTAAATGACTTGTTGTTCCCGGAGGAACAAAAGGTGCAGAAGACTATGTCAGCCTCTGCATGCTATCAAGCGTTCTGTCTTACAGATAGCAAAAGAATGTTTATACGGATAACCACTCGGGTATTTCCGCGTATCATCGGGCCCGCCGCCTCTGGATGACACAAGGGTGCGGATAACCGTAAGGTATCTCCGCGTATCATCGGGCCCGCCGCCTCTGGATGATACAAGGGTGCAGAATGACCAAACTTGGTCTCTGCTTGTCATCAGGCCCGCCGCCTCTGGATGACAAAAGGGTGCGGATAACCGTAAGGTATCTCTGCGTATCATCGGGCCCGCCGCCTCTGGATGATACAAGGGTGCAGAATGACCAAACTTGGTCTCTGCTTGTCATCGGGCCCGCCGCCTCTGGATGACAAAAGGGTGCGGATAACCATAAGGTATCTCCGCGTATCATCGGGCCCGCCGCCTCTGGATGATACAAGGGTGCAGAATGACCAAACTTGGTCTCTGCTTGTCATCGGGCCCGCCGCCTCTGGATGACAAAAGGGTGCGGATAACCGTAAGGTATCTCCGCGTATCATCGGGCCCGCCGCCTCTGGATGATACAAGGGTGCAGAATGACCAAACTTGGTCTCTGCTTGTCATCGGGCCCGCCGCCTCTGGATGACAAAAGGGTGCGGATAACCGTAAGTATCTCCGCGTATCATCGGGCCCGCCGCCACTGAAT